>NW_006159478.1:643262-668297 GCF_000334495.1 Tupaia belangeri chinensis | reverse complement strand
TGCTGCTGCTCCTGCTCCTGCTGCTGCTGCTGCTTGGCCCTGGCTGGAGACATCTCACTACACCCAGGAGCAGCCACTTCCCCAGCTCGCCTCCTCCTCCTTCGCCTCCTCCTCCTCCACTCCCCCCCCTTTATTACCCTTTGTGTCATCCTCCACAGCTCCGGGGAAGGCACTCAAAAGTGGGGGGCAGGAAAGGTAAGTGTGTCTGTGGGGGCTTCGTTGCCTTCCTCTGGCTCTGACTTTCACTCCGGGGCAACAGTAGCACCAAACCACATACGCAGTGGAGCTCTGGGGTGAGGAGGGGGTGGTGCTGGGTGTGAGGTGGGGGGCGAGGGAGGGGTTGAAGTGGGCAGGGGTGTGTGAGGTGGAGTGCCCATCCTGTCAGAAGAGGAAGGGCACTTTTATTTTTATTTGCTGTTGTCAAAAGTGGTTTCTCTCATCCAGCTAACATCTGATTGTGTCTTGCTCCAGTGGGGGAGAATACAAAAACAACCCCCTCCTTCCTCCAATGAGGCGCCAGGGAGACAGAAAGAGGCACACTTTCTAGATGAGACTTGAAAAAATTCGTTTGGAGAGCTTTCTTCTCTTTCCCCAGGAAAAGCTCCACTGCATTTGTTTCAGAGTGGGAAAATGTCGGGATCTGATTGTATTGGAACTGCTTCTCTATTTGTAGACCTGAGCGCTTTCCCCTTTTTGGTCCTGTATGTGATTTGGATATTGACTTCAGTGTTGGAAGACCTGATAGGGTTTTGCTTTAGGGGTTTAATTTTTTTAATTTTTTTTGTCTGTCTGGCTTGCATAGAAAATTTCAAAATTCTAGTTGATAGAGGCCTTTGGCTAGGTTTTGACTTGTGTAACTGTTTTTTAAAAATTAAATGTTTGTTTCATTTATCAGTATATAAAGTTCAACGCTCTAAATGCATAAAGTTTAAATGCCATTGGTATTGTCTCTTTCTACTGATGTTCTTGATATTTATTTTGCATAAAATGAGAATTTGACTTATTTCATAATTAACCTGGGTATTTTTCTAATCTTCGTAACTTGTCTGAACAAGTAATCCCCATTGAAAACTTTATGTTGTTCTGGCTGCATGGAAGGCCAAACCTCTCCATCAATAGTTTGCTGGATTGGTACCACTTTCAGTTTTAACTGAATTATTTATTTACTGTTGTAAATTGAGATGAGTTTTTTTATCTCTTGGGGTACTGAACCAAATTGCTCACTATATGTGAAAGAAGACAAATTTCTGAAATTTATTTTTATGAATCAAAGAAATCATGAAGTTATAGTTACTATATTGATTGTAGCTAGGTATAAATTGAAAGATAAATGCAGATTTAGGATTAACAATAGTTAGAGGAACAGTCTTGACAAAAATCACTCTTCTCCATTTTTACATGGTATTTTCTAAGCAGATAGCTTTCAGATTCGGTACTGTATTTATTTCTCAAATGCCAGAAAGTATGTTTCAGATGTAAGCCTTTTATTAGAGCTTACGCTGGAAAGTGGTATTTTGTTTCATATATACATTCCTTTATCCTTTCCTTGAAGATGGATGTACATATTCATTCTCTCTCTCTCTCTCTCTCTCACACACACACACACACACACACACACACACACAGACACACACATACACACCCTTTTTTTTTATAACTGCATTGGTATCTCTGATCCCATAATTTATGTCAGCAAAAAATATTCTCCTCTAAAGCAGCAATTTTGTGATCACACTGGCAATATGAAAACAGCAATTTGATCCAGTAGAAAGGATTGAAGAAATATAAATCTAGAAGGATATTTGACATACATATGATAAAGATATAAAAATATTTTTAATTTTTTATGTTCTTAATGGTTGAAATTAAGACATAATATACTATATTTTAGTGACAGAAAAGTGTTGCGTATGTGAAAACTTGGTCTATAAAAATTTTAATTAACTGTGTTCAAAAGTAGACATTTATACATCGGAGGAAAATAAAAAACCGTGCAGCAGTAAATAATATGGTCTTATTTCCCTTGTTTCTGTTATAAATTTTAACAGTTTCTTACCTTTCTGTGAGGCGTAATTGGTGCACTTAGGCAGAAATCTGTACCAAGTTCAGGTTTTTCTCCCACCTACTATTCCAGGTTCACCTAAGATTTCTTATCTTCGACCTTAAAACTCAGCAACCTTAAAGTAAGCTAGAAAGTAGAATTTAGCAAAGACATCAATTTTAAGTAAATGAATTGTATAGTTAATTGGGGTGGTAGTTGCCCAGTAAGCAGCTGAATGAAAATTTAGTCTTGGGTTTAATAACTATACTTGCTTTATTTCTGTTTTCCTTTGAAAACATTCCTTATCCTACCACCCCCAGGGAAACCCTTTTATGGTTGGAAGATTCCAGACTTTCCTTAAGTTGGATAAGGATTTATGTTTAGAAAATCTTTTATTGTATTTTTTTATGACTTATTTTTTTTTAAGTGTTAAAAGCGATCAAGGGCCAGCCTGTGACGTGGTGGTTAAGGCTGCTGGATCCTACATCGCTGACTGTGAAGTATGAGTCCTAAACCTAGCAGCTTGATAAATACACCTAGTGCCATGTGCCCCAAATTCCAAAGTGGGGAGAAATGGAGAAAGGTTGTAGCTTGACCATTCCCCACAGGGGGTGCTTTTTTTTTCTTCCTATCTTTCTCTAGGGAGCATACCAGCTGACTCACAAAATTAAAAAGACAAACAAAAACTATTGTTATGTTAGGATTGTAATATTTCAAGTAGGTGTGATTTTGGAGGTCACTCCATTCAACTGTCATTTTCAATATGGCTGATGTTCAGAGAGCTTGAGGAACCTGCCCACAATTCTAAGGCCTGTATATGAGTGGATAAAACAGAAATCAGATAACTCAGGTCTGCTGATAATTGCTATACTGTACTAACTTGTTTTTCATTGCGAGAAATGAAACTACCATACACTGTTCTATGTAGTATGACACTTAAAGATGCTATGTGAAGGCATATTCTTCTAAGAATATTAAGGTAAATACTTTTAAAGCCATAATTGTGTCCATACTTTTTTTTTTTTTAAAGATCTATGGATTTTGTTTATTGTGGGTTATTACTATTTTGAGAATCATTTCAACTTTCTCAGATGTTTAGGTTTTCTTCTCCGGCACGTCCAATTAATCAGTAAACATACTTGCATTAAGGAGTCATAAGGGGAAATAAAATGCCTACAATATTACTGTGAGGCTCGCCCTAAGAACTACTTAAGGACACAGATTTTTGTCTTGTTAATACTTATATTCCTCTCTATCAGCATAATGCCTGCTGTACAGTAGGCCTTACTGGTTGTTTGTCATAATCCACATGTTTTGCAATTATTCATGTTTGAATTTCTTTACTACCACGTGTGGGATTTTTTTCTTCTCTTTAAAAATTTTGTCAAAGGGCATGTGCACTTGCCAGAGAAAGAGACAAAGGGGGAAAGGTAAAAATCACCCCCCATGGGGCATGACCATGCTATAATGGCTTCTCCTCCATTCTCCTCCCAGGATTTTGATTTGGGGCAGGCATGCACATACACGCAGCATGTTTCTTAGGCCTGTGATTTTCAGGCCACCATGACTCAAACTGTGGAGTCGGCCATGAAGAATCCAGCGCCTTGACCCCCACACCACCTCCTGACCCCAAATACGGGATTTCTTTTCCTGGTTTTCATACCTGCTACAATTTTCCGTATCAGGAAATTTTTTTGTCAAGAATTTTTTGCCTTATCTCCATTATGGCTCTCACTGTTTATAAATAACAGCAAATTTAATACTGTTAACAGTATAATACTAGTAATAAGTAAAGCTATACCCCTGTCTAATTCTTGTACTGGATGAAATTTGACAAAAGTGATTTATTTTGAATAAGTGATGATCAAAAATAATTCCACCTAAAAATATACAATACTAGTAAATTTTCAGGATGAACTTACATTTCATTTCATTGAGTGGTACAATAAGTGTTAGAATGATTAGGCAGCTTTTACCAGCTCTATAAAGCAACTGTTCCTTAGGTGACCTGTTTCCCTGACTTTGTTTTTTTGGTCCTTACCCAGACAATTATCAACTTTCCAGTTTTCTATGGATATGAAGATTTACTCCTAGTCATCAGTGGGACCCCATGAAGTCAGCCAGAAAGCCTATGTCCAACTTATGTACCTTTGCAAACTTGTCTGGATTTTGAATGTATGTGCAAAACAGATTGTACTTAGCTGTTCATTAAAGATCTCTTGAGCATCTACTGTCTTAACGGGCACCATGCTAGGCATTGGAAAAACAAGGATGGTCCCTGCAGTTTAATGTGAAGAGATAACTTAACTGTATTTCACAAGTTTATTGGTCTTTATTTTGGTGTTACTGCCTAAATAAATTTTATATTAACTAAATGGATACTGTTAGGTGGGGAAAAAAAGTAATGTTTAAGAAAGATATTGTATTTTATTAAAATAAGAAAATACACAGAAAATTTCCACTTAATGTATTCTAGGGATTTCTATTCTGTACATAGCTCATTCATTCATTTTAGACCATGAAAATAATCTATGTAGCTGCCATTGCTGGATTTTTATTGCTAACCGTAATTCTTTTATTTAAAGATGACCAACACTGTTCATTAAATTATCTCATTAAATTGAAAACAAAAATATCTCCAAACTTATTTTTTTTTTCCTGAAATATCATCTTTTTCTTTTGGCAACTCACACAACAGGGTATCTCCCTGGTTCATTGGAAGACATTATACAATTTTATTTTGCGGTTTTAGATACTATTTACCATATTTAAGCAAATCTACCACTATGATTTAGTTACTGTAATTAGTAGGAGTTCGTGAATTTTTAGTGTATACCAGATATATATTACTCCAAGAAACTTACCAGTTCTAAGTCAGTTACAACTTACAGTCTTTTTTTTTTTTTTCTTTTGGAGAGGTTTTTGCTATAGGGCACGTGTGCTTGCCAGAAAGACAGAGAGAGACAGAAAGGAAGAAATCACCCCCTGGGGGAGATGGCCATGCGGCAATCCCTTCTCCTCCATTCTCCTCTCAGGATCTTGGGCATGCACGCACACGCGCCCGTTGTGAGTTTAAGCTACCGTGTCCGGGACTTGAACCATGGTCAACTACATGGGAGTCCAGCAACACAGCCATTATGCCAACTGCTGGTCCCACAACTTACAGTCTTTATTACAGGACATTGTTTCTATAGCTTTAGTAAAATGAGTTGAAAGTTTCTCAGTAGATGAGTTTTTCAGAGAGATATCTTAGTACCTGTCAATGGCTTTCATATGTAATTGAAAAGTATATTAGAGAGAAAAAGTACTAGATTGACTTTGACCTCCTTATAGCTTTTAAAATAGTATTGATTCACATTTTTAAAGGACTGTATGCCTTATTTGGTATAGCATCTTCTGGAGGTAAATAGATTCCTGAGTCATAAATTCTGATCTCTTTCACATCCAGTCTTAAATTCCTATTTTAGTAATAATCATAGTTACATTTATTTAAGTGCCCAGCCTGGTGATAAATGTATCAATTCCAGTCAGTCCTTATTGTGGTACTTTGAACTTTGTAACATTGTTCTCTTGTTACAAATGAGGAAACCAATTACTGAACAGCATTTTGTCATTATATACCAGGGAAGTATCACATTAAATGTATTACACATTCTGTTTCAAAACATAATCACAGTAAAGGATTTTTATGTGTCTGTACTCTGGTAAGCAGAGAAAAAAATTGTGGCCCCAAAAGCTTAGTGGTAGAATGAATGAAAATTTCTGAAAATGTACAAGGACACAAAAACAAAAAACTCTACCCCATTATAAGACATATAAATGCAGATGGACAATGTAATACTCAAACTCAGTCTCTTTGTATGGCAAAAATAGAACTTTGGGCTTTCTATATGTTGAACTTTTTCTCCTTCAGCCAAACATATTTATTTCTTTAGAAAAATGGGACAGGCAGGCATAGGCACATACCCCTGACAGTAAGTACCTCACCACACCTTACCTTCCACCCTCAGTCTTACATTCAAACCCGGGGCCTTCCCATGTGATCCAGCGTCACACCGTGGTGCCCTGTCTCCTGCTTCACCATGGCTAGGCCTATAGTGAACTTCGTTAACTTGCATGAACTTCTATTTAGCGTTTGTTCCATCAAATTTTGGATGTTCTAATAGTTTGTGACCCAGTGAATATTAGCTATAAAAATTTTAATATAAATGTGTTAATAAGTGGAAAAGCTCCAAACAAAGGCGAGTTCATGTTGTCTGGTTATTTGTATATTGACAGATTATTTCTGGACTCCATCATACAACATTTTCATAATTATATTACATATATAGAATTAAATTTTATGTACTCTTCTGAGTACTATTTAAGAAAGAAATATTTATAGTATAAGGATGGATGACTTGTTGGATTCTTTAGATGCCTAAATTATTTCATAGTTATTCTTGAAAACAGATAGTGAATTAAAATACTTTTTGACCCAGCTGACTGGAGTTGATTTTTGCATTTTTTTGGTTTCTTTTTTTTTTTCCTCCCTTAGTGTACATACACTAGCCAAAAAAAGAAAGAGATAGTGAAAGGGAAAGTGACAAATCACCCCCTAAGGGGGATGGCCATGCTACAATTCCTTCTCCATTCTCGTCTCGGGGTCTTAGTCATGAGTGCACATGTGCCCAATGTGAGTTTCAAGCCACCGGATCCAGTACTTGAACCATAGTTGGCCATGTAGGAGTCCAGGGATGTAACCACTATGCCATCTGTTGGCACTGCATTCTTTGGTCTTAAGAGAAAATAACAATTACAATTTTTTTCTTTTAAATAATTCAATTAATCAAATAAATTTCCCATCCACCTGCTTTTCAACATTTCTGTGTGATATATTTCTATTTCATGTAAGGTCTCACAGTGGAAGTGACTCAGTATAACTTCAAAGAGCCAGGGCAAGAATAAGACAACACATATTAGGGTATATCTTCTAATGTAGCTGGACATCATGGAAAAAAAAAAAAAGCTTCACTTGGGGCCAACAGGTAGCATTGTGGTTAAGGCACTGAACTCCCAATGGCCAATTGCTGTTCGAGTCCCAAACCTGAAGGCTCAAAACTCATGCCCAGCTCATGTACATGTGTGTGCATGCCCAAAATCTCGGGATGCGAATGAACGAGAAGGGCTTGTGGTATGGTTATCCCCCTGGAGGATAACCACTTTCTCACTTTCTTTGTCCAGCGAGCACACGTGCCCTATGGGAAAAATTCTCTCTAAAAAATTGAAAATGCTTCATTTAAAGTTGGATGTGACATATTTTGGTTTGAGTACTTATTTTAGTTAACCCGTCTAACCTTTTCGTGGAGAACTTGTAATTCTTTGCTATTGAGTAGATTATTAGAATTTATATCTTAAAGGACTTATGGAAGTTACATAAATCAATTACCAAACTTGAAGTGGCAAAAGTTTTATACTTCCATGCTGCACTGAGTTTTTTGGTCAGCCAACTCAGATTCCAGCAATGAGAGAAAAATTAGTGTTAAAATTAACATTCTTTTGCTGCTTTTAAAATGTTTTAAATTAGAAATCACAAGTAAACCTAAAATGTTTCTTAAGATTTACTGAGTGGTAAATTATAATTACTGTCCTTGTTTTCATACCTATTTTTTTATATACCTTGAGTCCAGAAGTATCTATTAATCTGTTGACATTGACTAAATCTGTACACTCATAATAACATTAAAATCTAGAAATAATTCAGGTTACATAAAAACACTCACTGATATTGAAGAAGGGAAGTGTTCCTATTTAACAAAAGAAAATATTGATTTTTTTTAAAGTAGCTTTATGACTTCAGATATACTGATCTAAAGAACAGCTGCTGTTTATTTGGAAAATTCTATGTAAAGTTTATCATTAATGAATATTAAAAGATCAGAATATTTAGAAAAATCAAATGTATGTTCCTGTAATGACAGAAATTTAGTGGCTTTTTTAAAAGCATTATTCCAAAAATCATTTCTTTCTTCTACGTTTGTCACACTGGAGTTCGTGCTAAAGGATTTCTTGGCCATTTTAGAGACTGTAATCTAGTTAAAAGGTTTGTTTATGCTTCCCATCTCTGTTCTGCTGATGGTATTAGAATGCAGGCCAGAGCCAGACATCTAACTGTTTATAACATTCAAACTTCAATTAAAGCTACAGTGTTCAGTTTACTACATATCACGAAGCTCATACCAGCTACAAATAATATTAGTAATAATGACTATGGTATTTTTGTAGCCATGGGTTTTCTAAATCATACCATGGCTTAAGAATACTTCTTTTTTTTTTTTTTTTTCACTTTGGAGGTGGTAACATTTAATTTTCTCATAGAAATGAGAAATGATGCTTAGTTTCTATTAAAGTAGCATAGTTGTTTTTCTCTTAACATTTCTTTTGATAATATAACCTAACAATTTATATCTTTGTATATCTTATTTAATGGGTTGAGCTTAGTTGTTTTAAAATTAATAAACCATATAGTACACGTTACTTTCCTATTCAGTTTATTTCGATCCTCTTTTCAGCTTGAAGAACACACCAAAATGTTGCCTATGAGAAAATAAAACTAACAGTCACATTACTCCGTTGTTCTTATATTTATGAAAGGAGTCTAGGCCCACATAACAGAGATTTTAATTTAATTTTTTTAATACTTTTCTGAACTGCTGCTCTTGCTGTTTGTGGCTTCTTTGTTCTAAGTATGTTGGTGAATTCTTTTAAAGGCTTTTTTTTTTTTTTAAGTTATTAAGGATTCTTTAAAACCAATTCTTCAGCAACTTCTGTCTTTGTAGCTTGCCTTAGCCAATCACAAAATAACTTGAATTGTATATGTGTTTAATTTTTCTAGTTAATAGGCAAATTTTCTATTTACATTGTTTTTTCTTTTTTTCTTTATTTTTTTGTAGTTTGCCATAGGGTACGTGCGCTTGTCAGAGAAAGATAGAGAGAGAGAGAGAGAGAGAGAGAGAGAGAGAGAGACAAAGACAGCAAAAGAGAAAATAAGAACTCCTCCTTATGGGAAATGGCCACACCGAAATCCCTTCTTCAGTCTCCCCTCAGGACTCTGGGCATGTACACACACGCCCCCAGTAGGATTTTCAAGCTGCTTTGTCTGGGACTTGAACTATGCAGTTGGCCATGTTGGATCCAGCCACATTAACTACTACACCACCACAATAGCCATGTTTCATTTTTTTATAAAATTAAATTTTAGTTTTTATTGATTTTGAGCCTTGATTGATTAAATGCATTCATTGTTTATATATGTACATAGATTTTTATTGAAACCTAAGACTGGTATATACATGCTACTTAAGAAAGATAACAAATATATTAAACCAAGTGAATTGCTGGTAAACACTTTTAACTAAGAAAAAATATGATGGGGCCAGCAGGTAGCATGGTGGTTAAGGCCCTGGACTCCCACATAACCTACTGCGGTTCTAGTCCTAGACCTAACAGCTTGCTTTCTCACTCACCCACCCCTATTAGCTTTTAAAAATAAGCAATAATAATCATTAATAAAATTAAAAAATTCTTTGAAAATGTTAAACATGACACATTTTCATAGATACTTTTAAAAATTTATTTTGTACTAATATAAAAATGGAAAGTTATAGAATTCTGTCATTGATATCTAATGATAAGAACTAAAAACATCTGGGCCAGCAGGTGACTTGATGGTTAAGGGTGCTGAACTCCCACATAGCTGACCATTGTTTGAGTCCTAGGTCTGGGAGCTTGCTTCCTCACTTTCGTCCCCTCCCCCTTCCTCTCTCTCTCATTCTGTCCTTCTCTGGTCAAATTAAAATAAATAAATAAATAAAGTTAAATTTTAAAAAATTCTTTTTTTTTTTTTTTTTGAGAGGTTTTTGCTATAGGGCATGTGTGCTCGCCAGACAGAGACATAAGGACAGAAAGCGAGAAATCACTCCCCAGGGGGGATGGTCACACCATAATCCCTTCTCCTCCATTCTCCTCTTGGGATCTTGGGCATGCACGCACACGCGCCCAGCCTGAGTTTTAAGCCACTGGGTCCGGGACACGAACCGCGGTCGACTACATGGGAGTTCAGTGACATAGCCATTATGCTAACCGCTGGTTCCCCCCCCAAAAAAAAAAATTCTTAAAAGAACTAACAGCCTACAAAATTTAGATTTGTAGGTAAATACATGGAAAGATCCCTAAGATAAGCTAGTTTGAAAGAATTCACAAAATAATTTGCACAGTATGATCCCATTTATGTAAAACACATACTGGATGATATGTATATAATGTTTAAAAATGTTAATGTTTACACACACAGATAATACATGTCTTATATGAAGGGATTTCAAAAATTTTGTGAAGAAATTCAATTAAAATAGGAGGATTTAATGCAAAAAAGTTTTGAAATCCATTCATAATTTTTTCTTTAATACTCATTTTCCATGTACTTGTTTGGAAGACCCACATATGCATCAAGCATGTTCCTCATATACAGGTAAATACATTAAGTGAAGGTCTGGAATATATGTGCCAAATTATATCCTTGGTGTATAGGAATTATGTATGTATTGCTTTAAAGGTTAAAGCAATCTTTCTATTATGTATACCTTGACTTTGATTTTATTTTCAGTGGTATGCTTATATTCATAGAGTAATTGTGTAATGAAAAATAGACTTATGTATTAAAGGAACCAGAAAAAAAAAGATTCAGAAATTTTCTGTTCTCAGCAAATAGTCATATGAAAATATTCCTTGAATACTTTGAAAAAATATAGTATTGGCCAACAACTGTCATACCGTTTTAAAAAATTTGATTATTTATTAATTATTATTTTTCATTTGATCAGAGAGAGTTAGAAAGGGAAAGTGAGAAAGCAAGCTGCCAGGTTCGGCACTCGAACTGTGCTCGGCCATGTGGGAGTCCAGCATCTTAACCACCACACCATCTGCAGTCCTAGCAATCATCATACTTTGATGCAGAATAAAGTGTGTCAGACTAATCAGATCTTCCTACCTAACTGGGTAAAAACTTAGTCAGTTGAAGAAGACAATAGATTTACTCTATCCTTATGTTTAAATATTTTGATTCTCGCTAAAAAGTACATTTTCTCACTGTCCTGGGAGTTTACAGACTAGACTACTGGTGATAGTATAGTACATCATTTCCAAAGTTATAGGCAATTTCAGTCTGAAATAGACATGTGGGCCTAAGATGTAGTTTTCAAAATGAATTATTAATTTAATTAATGTATTATTATTGTTATTATTACTATTAATTTGACCAGAGAGAGAGAGAGAAAGAAAGGCAAAGTGAGAAAGCAAACCACCAGGTCTGGGACTTGAACCACGTGTGGCAGGCCGTGTGGGAGTCCAGCACCTTAACTATCGCACCACCTACCAGCCCGTAGATGTACTTTTTAAGAGTTTTATTTTCTTTTTTTCCTGAAGACAGAGAAAAAAAGGAGAGAGAGACAGACATGCAGTCATGTGCCCCCAGCAGTGTCTTCACATCATGATCCACTCCCAGCTTCAGTTGCCCACATTACAGGCGTATTTTCTTGTCCAGTGTGCTCAGAAACGTCTTGGGATACCAACCTGGGATATTTCCATGTGGATTCAATTGTTTTACCATGTACTGCTGTCTGGCCCCTGAACTTTTATTATTTTAATCTGTGATGGAGATTATTATATATTCATTCAAAATACATATGGCATAGCCACTTAACATTTCTGTAATATCCAGATACTTATTTGAATAGAGGATAGAAATAAAATAGACAGTTTGAAGACTTAAGTATTTTTTTAAGTGATTGAACATGTAAGATAGTACAGAAACCTTTGAAAAATAACACCAAATTGAATATTTTAAGTATTCTTAGTAAAGAAACAGAATTCTGTAGAATTAATCACAGCCTACTTTTTGGGAGCCTATGAGTTAATCAGTGTTTAGGTAGAGAAGAGATAGATACTAAGTTGTCTCAGAAGTGGGTAATTCAGGTAAAGACAAAGTTTCCAATGGGATAAGAATATTGGAAAGCTTATTTTTACAGGTTTTAAGGCAAGGATTGAAATTCAAAATAACCTGGTAAATTAAGGGAGTGGTAAGAAATAATATACCTTTAAATTTGTGGTTTAAAATTTTTGTTTCCTGAAATGTAAATCAGAAATGGAATAAGCAGAAGAAGAGGGAAAAATAACTTTCTCAAACAGTAAGGAAATGAATAGCCCTTTGCAATTATGACTAGAAAATTCATTGGCGTCTACAGTAAATATACTATAATATGAGTTGGAAATGAAACAGTTAAAACAGGAAAACATGCAAGAATACTAAGTGAGATTATATTTTATTCATAATGAAAATTTGTACTCAATTTGGTCCTGAGGATCAGTAGAATATAGTACACAATTAAAGTTATATCTTTTTTAAAAAAAATATTGTTTATTCCTTGAGAGAGAGAGAGAAAGCGACACAGATAGCGCACCCCTGATGCTGCCATCCACCCCCGCTTTAGCTAGCCTGACACCCAGAGAAGTCTCTGGACATGAACTGGAAACCTTCCCATGTGGGTCTGCATCATAGACCATCACTTTTCTTTTGAGAGAGAGATTTTTGCTATAGGGTGCATGTGCTTGCCAAAGACAGAGAGACAGAAAGCGAAGAATCACCCCCCAGGAGGGATGGCCACACCACAATCACTTCTCCTCCATTCTCCTCTTGGAATTTTGAGCATGCATGCACATGCATCACTCATGAATTTCAAGCCTCTGGGTCTGTGACCTGAACCTCAATTGGCCAAGTGAGAGTTCAGCGCCTTAACCACTGTGCCACCTGCTGGTCCCAAGACCACCAGATTTTAATGCTACTTCACTTTCTGGCTCCAAGAACTATTTTATCATATATATATATTTTTTTTTTTTCAGTAAATACTGAAAGTAGCTAAAGTATGTAGCATATGTTTTCACCATTTATAAATTTTTATTTTCTTCAAACGTACTTCCAAGTAGCTTTGTCATATGAATTACCATTCCATTTATCTCTTTTAAATTTTTTTTTCTGTCTGAAAAATGTCAAGTTTAAAGGTTTCTAACAAATATGGCTCCATATTTTGTTTTCAGTTGAAAAGTCATAGTGATATTTCCTTGAATCGTATGTAGTTGTCATTGACTCAGTGTTAATTATCTCTTTTACCAGTGGTTTGCAAGTGTCTTTCTTCAGCAAATATATGTCGGTACCTTTTATATATTCACTAAGATATTGAGCAAAAATAGACATGGGTCTTGGTATTCTAGTACTTGTATGTTAAGGGTAAAGAAGCATATGCATTGACTAATCATACCAAAAACTGCAAAGTTGGAGCTGTTTCAACTTTGAGAGGTAGAGATGCTATAGACAGATACATGATATTTAACATGAGGGCTTTCATCCAGAACGAGAGTGCGTTCACCAGTGAGCGAGAACAAGAGAGAGAGAAAGTGTGAAAGCATCCTCCATGGAGCATTGTCAGGCTACAATCCCTTCTCTTCTACTTCTCCCTCTTTTGAGGATTTTGGGTATGTAGACACATGAGCCCAGAGTGGTTTTCCAAGCTGCTGGGTCAGGGACTCGAACTGCATGGTCAATCAGTGGAATCTAGCCACCCTAACCCCCAGCCTATGGGCTGGCCCAGTATGAGGACTTTTTGAACATGAATTTAGTCAACTGAATTTAGATCAAGGAATTTTTATATTTTAAAGGAAGTGTTTATTTAGCTGGGATCCTGAAAACTTAAGTTAACTTGATCAAAATGGAGAAAATTGTTTTCTGGGAAGAAGAACTGCATGTTGAAATGTCCTGAAGTGGAAAGAGCATAGTACCTAACATTAAACAAATGCCAGTGTTGGAGTACTTTAGAGCGAAAGGATGCACAGTAAAAGATACTGCTAGGGAGGAAGATAGGTGCCAAACTGCAGGACATTGCAGGCCCAACTTTTCTTTCTCTTTGAGGTTAAAATGTAAACTTAGACTAATATTCTTTGTGCTTAATGAGAAAAATTTAACCATTTGTTATGAAAGGGTTATGTTACAAGAGTTCTTTTTTAGTTCAGTTTAAAACTCATAATGGGTTCAGCCCATGGCCTAGTGGGTATGTGAGCTAGATCCCACATTGACGATTGTACAGTTTGAGTCCCAGACCTGTGGCTTGAGAAACACACTAGGCTAATGTGCAAAAGTGCCCAAAGTCCTGAAAGGAGAGAGAAATGGGAGGAGAATATATGGCAGTGTAACCATCCCTGATGGGGAGTGTTTTCTTATTTCTCTGTCTCGCTCACTCTCTTTCAGTGAGCACGTGTGCCCTATGGCAAAATAAAAAATAACAACTCATAATGCTTTTTCCCATAAAATCATGTTATATGTGAATCATGTTATATGTATCAACCTCATAAACCCTCTTAACACAGATAATATTGGAAACTAGTTAATAAAACATAGTATCCTAAATATAATCAGGTAGAAGGTAGAAAATAAACAAAAGAAGCGAAATTTTGAATGATGTCTGTAAGTATTCAAAAGAGGATGTTCTAGGTGTGGTTGACTAAATTGTGAATAATGAAGAAAAATTCTACGTCAAAATCTCTAGGCTGGTATGAGAGGTCGTAAGTAATGAAAGGGACATAATCAGGTGGACAAGTAGAGAAGACCCTCAGCTGGCATCTGGATATGGGATATTGCTATCTAGAGCAAACCAGAGGGGGAGTACAAGTCCTTACATTTACCGATTGCATCTCCGAGTTAAGCATGTGATTGTACCCACTAGTATAGTACAAACATTTTACAAATTTTTTAGTTGTCATTCAGAAAAGTAGAATTTAGCAAAGACAACACAAATTCAAACTTTATTTTGGTTATGTTTAGAGTGGCTCATACAGTTAGAAGTGATTATAAGTTATTAAGCTAATTAACTATTTCAGATCATAGTGTTAGCCTTAACTATGATTAGTGTGTCTCACTTGGAGTGAGGTATTTTTGAAGGTGAAGTTAAGTATATTTAATTTTTAATTATCATTGCTATTTAACTTAGAACATTATCAATACATTATCTAATGTTGATTTTAAGCCTCTTTAGATATGTTTCTGTGTGAAGTAATTAATAATCTAAAAATTAAAGATTCAAGAAATGTGTACAACATCAAGAGTATTATAAAGAAATGAATGGGTTAAGTCACTTTTATTAAAAATGAAATATCACAAAGTTGTATTAAATTACAGGAAGGAAGGGAAATTTGTACAAGTGTTCACTGAATAGGCAGGGTAACTTACATTACTATTGTTTGATGAATTATGCTAATGCATCAGTTTGAAGATTGAATATCCATCATTAGGTAATCTTAACTTTCTGGCATTCTCAGGTATGGCAGACCAGGGGTAGATTAATGTCTAAAAATGAGAACTATGGAATTGAGCTTAGTGAATATTTATTTATTTATAAATGAGACAATATTGCTAGCATTGATTTATTTTTCATGTTTCTAGCAAATCACTCATAGTTCATCATCAGTGTTTGGAAACCTCATTATTAATAGAATATTTTTTAAGAGGTTTGTTTTTTTTTTTTCGTTGCTTTAAGATGTGTGCACTAGCTGAAGAGAGAGAGAGAAAAACAGTGAGAGAGGAAGTGAGAAATCCCCCCCAGGGGCATGACCATGCTGCAATCCCTTTTCCTGCATTTTCCTCCCAGGATCTTGGACACGCACACACATGTGCTTAGTGTGAGTTTCCAGCCAGCGGGTCCAGTGTTCGAACTGTGATCAGCCATGTGGGAGTCCAGTGACATAACCACTACACTATGTGCTGATCCCTAAAATGTTTGAAAAGACAGTTTACTAAATTTGTCTAAATATCTCTAACAGGTCAGTATTCTACCCAGAAATCAAGAAAGTTAGGGATTTTCAAGGGTGAATATGTTTCTTGTTTTATACTTTCCTAGTACTTTCCTGTGGAGTATATTCTAAGAGCCTCTAGTTCTGTGATAAGATAATAGGCATGGTTACCCCTCCCACACACACATATACATATACCACATCCAGAGGTTCCTTTTTCAAATCAAATTAGAAACTATAATTATGATCAATAATGATTAATTATTATTATTTTTACTGCAGTGTCTCTTGGGGTATTAAGAAATTACTCTTCTTGGGTTTCCAGTGACAATCATTAACATTTATTGGGTACTCACTTAATGCTGAGCATTTTGTAGACATTGTCTTATTTAAGCCTCAACCAGAAAAAGCATTCCAAGAAACATAATTTAGGAAATAGTTCTTCATAGTATTTCACTGCTTATAAACACTTATCCAAATACTTCCATAAAGAAGGTAAAGGTGAGAAATACACGAAGCCTTCAATAAGTTCATGGAAAATGTGTGTTGTAGAAAAGCTGTATGTGGGGATCAGTAAGTGGCATAGCGGTTACATCCCTGGCCTTCCACTTGGCCAACCACAGTTCAAGTCCTGGACCTGGTGACTTGAAAATCAGCCAAGCATGTGTACGTGCACACACAAGATCCTGGGAGGAGAATGGAGAAGAAGGGATTGCAGCAGGGTCATCTCTCCTGGGGGTTTTCTCATTATCTCATTGCATCTCTCTCTCTCTCTCTTTATATATATTATATATAATATCTGGCGAGACCAATCACCCTAAGGCAAAAACCTCTAAAAAACAAAAACAAAAAAAGCTATGCGTGGATTTCAAAAAATTTTCTCATCCAAGTAAAGTCATACTTTAATTTTATCTCTTTTTGAACTTTTTGAAGTCCCGTCATATATTATTTTCTTCTGCAGCATCCTTACAATTTGGGGAAAGAAAGGTCATGAAATTTATTCTTTAAGTTCAATTGCTGAACATATCATTATGTTTGTGGACTTTTCTAACCATGATATTTACAGCTGACTAGCAGAAACTGGTAGAACCTTTTTACTAATGGACAAGAACCTTCACAGTGGTTGGTGACATTCCTAGGTTTGAACACTGGCTTTATATATGAATACTACAATATGCAACCTTTGGTAAATCATTAAGGTCCAGATCTTTAGTTGTTTTAGTAAAGTTAGTATAGTGATTTGTATCTCAGCATTGTGTAACTATTAAAGGATAGAGTACATATGAAGTCCTAGCATTTTGTGGACATTTACCAAGAACTGGTTTCCTTTCCTTTTCTTTCCCCTCTTCCACTAATAATAACAACCTATTGCAGAATCTTTGTAAAATTATAATATGCATTAAGAATTTTTTCTTTCCCCCTTTTAAAAAATAATCTGTTAGTCCTAAGGCTCTTTTCCAATTTTTATAAACTCCTGCACTTAAGGACCTAATTTGCTTTATCTTTGTGCTATCCTGCACTTTGCTTTTAAAGTGGGTACCTATAATGTAGAACTCAGATCATTGAGAAATTTTTTGTTTTTTGAGAGAGAGATTTTCACTGTAGGGCGCGTGCACTCGCCAGACAGAGAGAGACATAGAGACAGAAAGCGAGAAATCACCCCCCAGGGGAGATGGTCACGCAGCAATCCCTTCTCCTCCATTCTCCTCTCGGGATCTTGGGCACGCACGCACACGCGCCCGGCGTGAGTTTTAAGCCACCGGGTCCGGGACACGAACCGCGGTCAACTACGTGGGAGTCCAGCGACATAGCCATTATGCTAACTGCTGGTTCCCCATAGAGAAATTTGAATAGCCGGTTTGTTAATGTAAATATTCTACTCAAAGCCTTTCAGCATTGCTTTCAATGATTGTTGTCATTAAGGGAACAAATATGTATATAGATTTTCATTCCAAGTTTTGGTTACTTCACAATAAATAAGCAGTATTGCAGAAAAAAGAAGTCTGGACTCTATGGTCAGACCATCTGGATGCAAACCCATACACCAGCTTACTAGGTATGTGACATTCCATGCCTCCTTTGCCTCATCAGTAAAATGAACCTAATTATCATGCCTACCTCAGGATTATTTAAAGAGTTCAGATATGTATATTGGGCCATCAGAATCTTGACATATTTTTCTGTGTTTTTATTTTTTGTAAAAATGCATTATGACTTTTCTGATGACCCAGCATAATGGGCTTTTAAAAATGCCTGTTACATGCTAAATGACTTAAGAATGTTAGGTACCATATGTATCTATATTGTAATATAGAGACAAAATAATGACTAGTATGTTTTGTGAAGTCTATAACTTGTTGATTTTTTAATTTGGTATAATAAAACAAATTCAGTTTAATTTGTGGTTTTTTGAAAAGTCTGTCAGACTTTTAAAAAGTAGTATTTTGAACGAGTAGGTGATATGGAGGTTAAGGCAGCTGGATCTCATATGTCTGACCCTGCCGTTTGTGTAGTCCTGGACCCAGAGGCTTGAAAATCACACTGAGCTTGTGTGCACACATGCCCAAAATCCCGAGAGAAGGATGGAGAAGGGATTGCAGTGTTGCCATTTCATCTGAGGGATGATTTTTCCCTTTCCCTGTCTGTCTTTCTGTGTGTTTCTGTCTATCTCCAGCAAGTGCAAAAGTCCTATAGCAAAATATAAATTAACTAACTAAATAAATAGTAGCATATTGTATTTGTCAAATAGAATACACTACCATTTTACTAATCCTTGAGGGAGATGGTAGGAAAACATTCCTGTTGCTTCTCATAAGAAAATGATCATAGAGAAAGTTTAAGACCTCTTAAAATATGGCAGTAGAGGGACCAGCAGATGGCGTAATGGTTACCTCCCTAGATTCCCACATAATCCCTGGAGTCAGTGGTTTAAAATTTATGCTGGGCACATGCCCAAAATCCCAAGAGGAGATGGAAGAGAAGGGATTGCGGCATGGCCATCCCCCCTGGGTGGGTGATTTCTCATTTTCTGTCTTTCTATTCCTCTGTCCTTCCAGCGAGCACACGAAATCTGTAACAAAAAATCTCTCTAAAATTAGTTAATTAATTAGTTAATTCATTAATTAAAATATGGCAGTAGAAAAGTCAGTAAAAAGGCTAAAATTAAAATCCATAGTATTCTAAATGCCTGTGTGTTAAGATAAGCTATCTCGGGGGACCGGCAAGTAGCGTGGTGGTTAAGGCACTGGACACTCCCACATGGCCGACCATGGTTCAAGTCCTGGACCTGGTAGCTTGCTTTCTCACTTTCCTCTCTCTATGTCTCTCTGGTCAAATTAAAAAAATAAATGAATGAACAAATGAAATTGAATAAAATTTTAAAAAAAGATACGCTATCTCTACCACTTACTGAGAATTCAAACAACAAAACTATTAATAAAATGAAAGTTAAAGTTATATTCTGTTCTTCAAAAATTTTATTGTCTTATGTTTTTTTTCCTTTGATATGTCCTTGTAAGGTTGATTCATTCAAAGATTGCATGAAAAAAATTATTTTAAATGGGATTAGACTAATTTAGGTAAATTTTGAGCTATTTCTTAAGACATTTGAAAATTGAATTTTTTTTTTTTTCAGCTATCAACTGGGTTTTATCTGTTTGATGAAGTGGGTCAAAAGCTCCTTCCCTATTTCTCACACTGTCAGTACTCTCGTACTGTATAATGTGAGTTCTGTATGCTTTTGTGGGCCATCATAAAAACTTAACCATCATTCTTGGGAACCAGCAGTTAGTGTAATGGCTATGTCGCTGGACTCCCACGTAGTCGACCGCGGTTCGCGTCTTGGACCCGGTGGCTTAAAACTCACGCCGGGCGCGTGTGCATGTGTGCCCAAGATCCCGAGAGGAGAATGGAGGAGAAGGGATTGCAGCATGACCATCCCCTCTGGGGGGTGATTTCTCGCTTTCTGTCTCTATGTCTCTCTCTCTCTGTCTGTCTGGCGAGCGCACGCGCCCTATAGCAAAAAAACCTCTCAAAAAAAAAAAAAAAACTTAACCATCATTCTTAATTAATATTCTGTTTCTGTAAACAGTGACACCAAGTTTCAAATAATAAAGTATTGTGCAGAGAAGATTCAGGAAGCTTTAGAATTACGAGTAAAGGGAATCTATAGTTTAAAGACATATTTGGGAACATTTTAAATAGGTGTTTATTCTTTTTTGTATAGAAGAATATTGAGTACCTCTGTAATTCATTAGTTAAAGTAAGTGATAAACAGAAAATAACAATAGCTATCAAAAGACTGAGAACCATTGCTAAGAGATTGTAAATGGTTATTTAGACAAATAAGTAACAAAAAAGTGTCTAATTTCAACTTCATAATTGATTCATAGTTGCTTAGGTAATAGCATTGTTATATAAAGGCATAATGAATTTTCTTTTAAAAAATAGCAAGGCTCAGACTAGTGGCACAGAGATACTAGTACTTTAGAGTCTGAAAGCCACATGGGGTGTCTGGGTTTGAGTTCAGGTCCCGGGCAAATCTGATATCCTAGTCATGGTTTTGTGTCCCTCTTATCCTAGGTAATTGGGGGGATGGTGCAAGAAGATTACAACATGGTGAGACCCTGTCAAAAATACCTATCTTTCACTCTCAAAAAGGATTAAAAAAAAAAAAACCCTAAACTTCAGATGTAGTAATCATATGGCATGGTGGTTAAGGATCTGGACCACCACATGGTCGACCATGATTCAAGTCATGAACCTGGTAGCTTGAAAATCATACGCTATTTATGTGCACTCAAAATCCCAAGAGGAAAATGAAGGGGAAGGAATTGTGAATTGGCCATTTATCCCGGGGAGTGATTTTTCACTTTCTCTCTTTTTTTTCTATCTGGAAACACATGTGTCCTATGGCAAAAAACTAAAGAAAAAAATTAGTATTTGTTTCTAATAATTTTAAATATATATGGATATTTTCACATAAAGCCCAGTTTCATTCTAGAAAAGTAGACAGCTTATTTCTATATTTGTCTTAGATAATAAGATATTGACTGCTTTAGATATATAATGCCCCTGCTATTTTTCACATAATGTTTACAGTTGTAAACAAATTACACAAATTTTTCATCCTTTTTTAGTATTTTCATATATTCTGCTGTGTTAGAGGGTATACGAGGGAAACTTAATCACCCAATAACCCAGTTTTAAAACAGATTATTTTGTAAATACTTATGTGATTAAACCACTTTAAATTTCTGCTAAGGTATGTCAAGTTATGTTTAAATGTGCTTTTTAAAATTTATGACTTTTGATAAGGATATTATTCTCTTCAAATGAGGCAGTTATGGGCATTTCAGACTATTATTAAGGCTACCATAAGTTGCGAAGTATCATGGTATCTTGACTCAGGGAATAGTACTATTTTCCTAAGCAGAGATTTTTCTCAAAGAAAAACAAATCATGCATTTTTTTGTGCATCTATTCAAGTTATCTATGCAGCTAACAAAGGAGTTCTGCAACTTAGGAAGTAACCTCAAGTTTTTCATAGTGACAGGAGCATAAACAGCTATTCTACAAATACTAAGTACTTAATATTTGCAAAGTATTTAGTGATGAATCAAACAAGCAGGTCCATAGAGCTTATAGTCTTTCTTATGAAGACTAATGCTAAAGTGTTTTTGAGTAATGTACACTACAAAAGAAGAAAATAGTTCTTTCAGCTGCTTAGGGAATGGAGATACAAGTTGAGTTGTAAGGCAGGCATTTCTAGGTGCCAGTAGTAAAGGCATATTATTCTTCATTCTCTCAAATTTATTGATGAGGAAACGTAATCCAGTAAATGTGGGATGGCTTATTCAAGTGATTTATCTGTGTGGGACCTAGGTCACCTGTCTGATAGTCTACTTATGTGTAATAGGTGAGAAAACAAGGATCTAAAATGAGATGTCAGGCAAAGTGCCTAAAACGTTGGACCAACCACTGTGTACTTGAATGTATTTGGTGTGATATGAGGAATCAAACTTTTTAACTTTTCAATACTTGTTCTTATTGTATTTAATTTTTTTATTTTGCTTTAGTGTTTATTAAATCTTTCAAGATTTTCTAAGTCCATATTTGTATGAAATTTTTAAAAGATAACACTGTATTTCTAGAAAGCAGGTACATTAGTGCCATAGTTCGTAGTTCTAGTTCTCATCTTTAGAAAAATAAAGTTTTTTCTTCAATTGTCTTGAATTTACTAAGCTATAGTCTGCTTTTTGCTGGGAAAAGAAAAAGAAAAACTGGATGTTGGAATATTAGGGACATATTTTTTTCCTGGAATGGTTTAGTTCTAACACTGATTTGAAAGTGTGCTGCTGTGAACAATCTTGGATGTATCTGGTAAGGAAAGAGTTCATAAAGTACAAAGGGTATTTCAGTTACATTTATCATTTTGACTGAACTAGTGGATAGAGAAAAAGATTTGTAAGAAAGTTTTGTGTCTTTATTTTGGTTTCCATTTTAATTTTTTAAATTTGATTTTGTTGTTACTGTTTACATTTTTTGCAGATTAAACGAAGGGTTTGATTTTTGTTTCAAAATACATATTAAATTTTAAAAAGAGGTGGATACACATCCTGGTAACTCACTTTGACTTGAGGACAGGAAAGCACAATTATGGGCTCACACTTTGAGAAGTAAATAAACTGTTTGAAAGTTGAGTCTGCAAAGCTAGACATAGTAACAACAGGAAACATCCCACCTACAGTGCATATGGCAAAAGAGAACGACAGTGTAGCAGACTTCAGACAGAAATAATAGCTGGGAGTTAAAGCGAGTATTCTGCTTTCCAGCCTTGGATTTGTCATCTTAAAAATAATCTTTTTGGAACCAGGAGTTAGCATAATGGCTATGTCACTGAACTCCCATGTAGTCGAACATGGTTTGCGTCCTGGACCCGGTGGCTTAAAACTCAGTCTAGGCGCGTATGCGTGCGTGTTCAAGATCCCAAGAGGAGAATAGAGGAGAAGGGATTGCAGCGTGGCTATCCCCACTGGGTGATTTCTCGCTTTCTGTTTCTCTCTCTCTGGTGAGCACACGTGCCCTGTAGCAAAAACCTCTCCAAAATTAAAATAATATTAGTCTTTTTTTTCCAGGTTGAATATGCTGATATGAGTGTGTATCTTAACTTATAAGACAAATCTTTAAGAATCTCACTTCATGTATATGGTATCATTTATAGTTTGGTTTGCCTGGATATTTTAAACTTTTTATTAATTTAAAAAGTATATTTGTGGTTTTGTCTTTTAGGTACACATACTATTTTTACTTTATTGTTCTGCCAAATTTTAAAAAACTTTTAAGGAAAAATTGATGATTTGAAGTTTGTAAAGTAATGGTGAAAAGGTTTCATTGAAAAATTATTTTAAATAGAAAACTCCTGTACTTAAGTGTTTGTAAACTTACTTCCTACTGTGGGATAAAAGAGACTAAAAGAAACTCAGTGTTAAAATGTTAGTAATCACTGCTTTTTGAATAGTTACTAGAAATGAAGATAAACTATGTCTGAAATTTTCATAATGAAAAATTATTTTGTATGTAGAAGCATCATTTACCTCTTCTCAACATGTTTATTTCATTAAGTGAGATGCTACTATATATGATTTTATTTTATTACCTTTGAGATTATTTTGTAGATCCTAAATGAAGATAGTATCTAGAATAAGGAGTTATGTGTTCTAGGAAGTTATATGTTATGTTATAAGGAAGTATTCAGTAAAATAACATTTAGTGAGTAGCATTAAAGCAGAAAACTACTGACCTGTCAATTATGTTTAAAAATATGTTACTTTTTTTTTTTTTTTTTTTTTTGTTTTAGGTGTGTGGACCTCACCAAAAAGCAAGAGACAGAGACAGAAAGCGAGAAATCACCCCTCAGGGGGGAGTGCCACGCTGCAGTCCCTCTTCCTCCATTCTGCTCTCGGGATCTTGGGCACACATGCACATGCACTTGGCATGGGTTTAGGCCGACAGGTCTGGGACTTGAACCGCGGTCAACTACATAGGAGTTCAGTGACATAGCCATTACGCTAACTGCTGGTCCCAATATGTTATTTATTTTAAGAAAAAGTGACTTGGGGCACATGTTCCTGCTCTTCACTTAATGAAAGGGAATGTAATAGTCTATACTATTGCGTTATTTTCTAGTTTGATGTTTAATATACAAAGCACCCTACTTGTTTAAATGCCTTCCTAAATTCTTTAAAACATTTTTTAAAAGAATTATTTATTTAAATTTATTTATTATTATTATTTATTTTGCTGGATAACACATGTTCACGAGAGAGTGACAGAAAGAGAGAGAAAATGAGAAAGCAAGCTTCCAGATCCAGGACCTGAACCACAGTCAGCCATGTCAGAATTTAATACCTTAACCACCACACCACCTGCTGTCCCCAATTCTTTAAATTTTTAAATGAAGAGGCCAGTAGGTAGCATGGTAGTTAAGGCACTGGACTCCCATATAGCCTACCATTCAAGCCCCAGACCCAGCAAATTGAAAATAATGTCAGGTATGTGTGTGTGTACCCAAAATCCCGACAGGAGAATGGAAGAGAAGGGACAGCTCTACTGGGAATGACTTCTCACTATCCCTCTCTCTTCTCTCTCTAGTAAGCACATGCACCCTATGGCAGAAAACCTAAAAAAAAAAAAAAATAACTGAAGTCATGTCAATTAAGTCTGAGCCTATGTAATATCTATCCAACCCTATGCTTCTCTAATTCTGTGTTTCTAAATAAATCGAAATATTGTAACAGTTACTTTGATATATATTTATATATTTAATTATATATATATATATATATATATAATATACTTAATAGTATTTATAATCAGTGTTCAAATTTAAAATGATAAGGCAAGTAGGGTAAATAATTGCCATAGCTGGGGACCAGCAGTTAGCATAATGGCTATGTCGCTGGACTCCCCTGTGGTCTACCGCAGTTCGAGTCCCGGAACTGGTGGCTTAAAACTCACGCTGGGTGTGTGTATGTGTGTGCCCAAGATCCCGAGAGGAGAATGGAGGAGAAGGGATTGCGGCGTGACTATCCCCCCTGGGGGGTGATTTCTCGCTTTCTGTC
>NW_006159478.1:578699-643190 GCF_000334495.1 Tupaia belangeri chinensis | reverse complement strand
TAGTAAATAATTGCCATAACTGACAGTTACAACTTTGAAACAAAACAGAACTGAAGTTTTTCCTGTTTCATTTGATTACTCTCTAGAATCAATTTCAACAGTGTATGCAGTTTAATATTTACCATATGTATATATATGTATGTATGTGTGTGTGTATATATATATATATATATATATATACTCCATCTTTTACGTTATTACTTACTTTATCCTTAACAATTCAACACATTAAAGCATTATTTTGTTGTTTTTGTGCACATTTTCTTTTTCCTAGGACAAGGATAATGTTCTTGACCCTGGATGAATGGTAAAAGTGAACAGGGTCAACCTCCAACTTTAAATCACTATCTTTGAGAGTGGAAGATCCTTGTATTTTTATTTCTGAAAATCTTGTAGGTGATGCTAAAGTGCAGCCATTGTAGAGAATTACTGTACTAGGGCCAGATCGTTGGTGTTAACATCCTTGTATGTGCCCTTGAGGGACTCTTAATACCAATTTATAGGGTGTTGGAGGGCTTATGGCACTTCAGAATGTTTTGGGAGTGATACATGGGTACGATGAGGAATTCCTGTGAGGATAGTTTCTGGATTCTCAGCAGTAGTTACTGAGGCTGACACAAGATAGATCAGAATATTTCATCCTGGCTCAGCCAAGATTAGGATAGAAGTCTTCTGGTGACATAGTGATTAGGGCACTGGACACCCATATGGCCAACCGCAGTTCGAGTCCCAAACATGGTGGCTTGCTTTCTCACTTTCCCTTCCTCTGGTGAGTGCATATGCCTTATAACAAATTTAACACATAGTAATAATAATAAATAAAATGTAAAAAAATAATGATAGAGGCCTTTTGACTGGTCAGATAAAATTGAAGTAGGTTCAGAAGTACAGACAAGAAATACTTAAACTTTTAGGTCATTGGAAAAGTCATGACGTGTTTTTTTGCATAGAAAAAGCATAAAAAATATATCATGACTTTTCTTATGACCTGATAACAGATTAATAGCCTCCCATTCAAGACTACAAGTGCCTAGAAACGTTCTTTAAGCAGAGCCAGTGCTAGGCTATCATGGATGGTTTCCCAGGAAGAAAGGTGAGATCCTGGTTTTAACAAACCTCCTGCTTAACAGTGTGCTTGTGTGCCTGTTGCACACTCATGCACATCCCCACACATTGCCACCCATTTATCCTGAAGCAAGTAAAGTTGTGTATGTTTTGATGCAAAGACTGATTATTGGAACAAAACAAAGTTCTGCTTTGTCTCCACTGCCTTTCTTCTATTTTCTATCTTCCATCTTCAAAACATAAGCAAAAAACTCTTTAATACCTATTTTCTTATAGTTGACATTCCTTAAGGGGAGCAGACATTTTCTTTACATGGTTGATTAGAAAGGAAGGCTTAATGTGGAAATATACACATTGAAATCTTACAGCATAGTGTAATCTTTTAAAAAGTTAAATTTCACTTTATTCGTACCTATATTTTAATCTGAGGGAGAGTGACAAGGATATAAAACTCTGACCACTGAAGTAGGATTGCCCTACAGTTCCTGGTTTGCTGTTTATCTTACATTGTGAACAGAAATATGAAAGATATGTTTTCAAAAGTACTTTTAGCCTACCAAATTTCTGGTGAGCAGTTTAGATACATATAAATGATTTGCATTAATTATTCCTGTTTTTAAAAAATTGTGAAATTTCTCTTTCATAAGAATCTATGTAAATTGTCAACAGTATTGTAATCAGAATTGTTAGGTGGATATTACCCTGGTTCAGCAAAGGCATTCTTCTTCTTTCTTTCCTTTCTCTTTTCTCTTTCTTTCTTTTCTTTTTCTTTCTTTCTTTCCCTCTTTCTTTTTCTTTCTTTTCTTTTCTTTTCTTTTCTTTCTTTCTTTTCTTTCTTTCTTTCTTTCTTTCTTTCTTTCTTTCTTTCTTTCTTTCTTTCTTTCTTTCTTTCTTTTTCATTCTTTCTTTCCCTCTTTCTCTTTCTTTCTCTCTCTCTCTTTCTTTCTTTCTTTCTTTCTTTCTTTCTCTTTTTAAGAGAGATTTATGCTGTAGGGCATGTGTGCTTGCCAGAAACACAGGGAGAAAAAGTGAGAAATCACTCCCAACCCTGGAGATGGCCATGCTGCAATCCCTTCTTCCGTGTTTGGATTTTGGGCACACATGTACATGCACCTGGTGTGAGTTTCACGCTGCTAGGCCCAGGTTCAAACCATGGTCGGCCATGTGGGAATCTGATGGCACAACCATTACGCCACCTGCTGTCCCCTTCTTCCTTTTCTACATAAAAGCATTGGGTTGGAACAACTAAACATTCTGGTGAGCAAGACACTGTTACATTAAGTGTTGAATGTTTGCTTGTCTTTATCCTTTCTTGGAAGTTTTTCCTACCATTTATTTTTAATGTCTATATAACATTTTAGAGTTGCATCCTCCTTTGTAAGACTGATGAGAAGCATATGCCTCTATAAGAAAGAAGAGAGTTTTATGACTTAAAGATGAAAGCCGGACCCAATAAATAATTCCTTAAAAAAAAAAAAAAAAAAAAAAAAAAAGAGCTTTTCTTTTTCTTAGTTTAGCATTTCAAGAACAACCCTAAAATTTTATGTTGAGACCATTACATTATATTAAAGAATAACTACATAATTCCTCTACAGTCTACATTAATTGGAAAGTCTACATTTAATAGCTATGTAGTTCTTCAAAAGTCTGTCTTAACAAATTTGGGATAATGAAATAGGGGCCAAAAAAGAAAAAGCTGCAAGTAGGGTAAATAAGAAAAATTGCAGATCTCAGAATCTCTTGGAAAGAGAACTGTGATATTAATAAGGTTTCCTTCTTAACATTTGGTAACTACAAAGACTGCAAGGTGATTGCCTCTACAGCTGGAAAAAGGAAAAAGAGATCGGACTAGCAGGGCTAAAAGAAGTTTTACAAATCATGGGGATCTATAATCCTCTGCTCAGGATTATATTTTGGGCTTTTAGGTTTCTTAAGGCAATGTGACCTTTAACCTTTCTTATGTCTTGGCACCCTTTGAAAATCTGATTAAATCATTGATTTCTTGGAGTGTGTTTGAAAATTTCTTTATGGGCTTATTTATATACTTCAGGAGATTTGTTAACCATCAGAAAACAAAGCAACCTATGTTACCAGCATCACAATCACTTGAGTTGCCTATTACAATGTTGATTACTGGGTTACATGTAGATTACTGGGTTACATACCAACTCTGCTGTATTTAATTTTTTAGTAATTTGTACTCAAGAATCTGCATGTTAATAAGCAATCCTTCATGATTCCGTGCTAACTATGTGAATCATTGGTCTAGAACTGTATGGATTATACTAGTTCTGCTCTTGATTACTAGGTAAGAGGTTTCTTAATTCCCAGTTCAGAGATATTTGACATGCCTTATGTTAATTATTAATTTCTTTACCTACCTAGAAAATATCAGCAAGATACCATTAATATTAATGAGCATGAACATTGTAAAGAACTACAGTTATTTTGCAGGATTACTCATCATTTTAATGGAAAGAAATAAGAGAAATATTTTAGGTCTTGAGTCTATCACTACATGGTATGCAAATTAAACAAATCGAAGTTATTTCCAGTAATATGTAAAAGATACTTATTTGCTCTAAAAATGTATGTACAGTTATTCAAGTTTAATAGACATCAAACTGGGATTTCTAATGATAGCTACTTGAAAGTACTAGTAACTCGAAATAATTGTGGTCAAATCCAGTCTGAATTTTGGAAAGCCATGAAATATGGAATTGTTTTTAAATATAGCTGGGTCAGCAGGTGGCATGGAGATTAAAGCGGCTAGATCTCACATGGTCGACTGAGTCGTTCGAGTCCTGGACCTGGTGGCTTGAAAAACGCATCAGGCACATGTACTTACATGCCCAAAATCCCAAGAAAAGAATGGGGAAGAAGAGAGTGATGCTGGCATGGCCATCCCTACAGGGGAATTATTTTTCACTTTCCCTCCCTCTCTCTCCTCCTGGCAACTGCATGCACCCTACAACAAACTAAAAAAACAACAACAAAAATCAACTTCACTTCAAATGTACATAGTGATAGAAACTGTTTCCAGGAAGAGTCATCTTTTTTCTGAATGATTAAGGCTTAGTTGTAATATAAATTTTAAGTGGTGGTGTGCAAATTAAATGCTGCTAAAAGAATTTTTAAATTACTTGAAATAGTATGTAAAATTTAACCAAATAGGGGTCAGCAGGTGACACGGATTTCGGGCACTGGACTCCCACACACCTGACCACTGTTCGAGTCCCAGACCTGGTGGCTTGCTTTCTCAATTTTCCTTTCTTTATCTCTCTATGACAACTATAGCAAGTTAAAGAATAATAGTGATTAATCATATAAATAATCCTTTCAAAAAGTTTGACTAAATAGTTCTTTCTGAATCTTGTTATGGTTTTTAATTTTGTTGATTAACTGCATAGATAAATTCAGGGTTATGCCATAGACTAATGGGGGCATGTCATTATCTTATTTTAAATTATTGGGTTCCTATTAATAAGTTAGTATGTCTATGGAGCTGGCTTATTTAGTAAAAAGTATCAATACTGTTCCACTATGGTACTGGGAGACAGATTATAAATTCAGAACATTTATGATTTTTTTAAACACAGAAGAGAAAATTTCCTAGTCAAAAATTATACAATATACTTTAATTCACTTTCTTATTAAACATGTTGATGGTTAAGGGAATCTAGACAAAATGACATGATTCAGTGAAAGATATTCATTGCTAGAAGAAATTAATAATTACAAGACAATTAGTGGGTAAGTAAGAAATACCATTTCTGTGTGTAAAAAACACTTGCTATTGTTATGTGTTTATTATGCAATAAAACCGACCTTTAGTGTTTAGCTATTTATTTTTAAAAGTAAGTTAAGATTAGATTAATAAATACTATCATATTGGCTCATCAGAAAAGTTGGGATGCATTTTTACATATAAAAACATAAAACATACATCATTACTTTTCAGATGATCCACTTTATTATAAAATATTCTATTTGTAATGTCCTTATTTCTGAAGAGTACACAAAAATACAATACTCTATAACAATTTTTCATATCTCTTGTAATCATCCCAATTTTATAAAAGTGGCAGATTAGCGGGGCTGCTGGTGGCATGGTGGTTAAGGCAGTGAACTCCCCACATGGCGCACAGAGCAGTTTTAGCCCTGGACCTGGCAGCTTGAAAATCATGCCAGATGAGTATTCATGCGTGCTGAAAATCTCGAGAGTAGAATGGAGGAGAAGGGATTGTGGCGTGGCCATCACCCCTGGAGGAGTGATTTATTTCTTTCCCTCTCACTGTCTCTATCTGGCAAGCACACACACCGTATAGCAAAAACCTAAAAAAAAAAAGATTAGATCATTATGCTACATGAATATTAAAATTTAGTGATTTTCCCACTACCTCTTGTTTCTGACTAAAAATCTGTTTAGTTTTTTTATAAGATAACAGTACTTTGTGTTGCCTGTTTTTTTGGTGACTGTCAAATTCAGTTTCTTGGTTCCTTTTTCTTTTCTTGTGTTACTCAAGGGCACACACATGTGTGCACAGAAACACCAATATACCATTTTATCTCTGAAATAGTAGTGAATTGTGTGTTCATATTTGACAAAGTGGGATGTAATGGTTATACTGGCAGTGAACTTTTAAGTATCACTCTAACTGGTATGTAGAAAATACATACCCATGCAGTCACCTTCAAATTCAATACAATTTTATTCTCATTTTACAGTTAAGAAAACATTCAGGTGACTCATTCAACAAGATTACATTAGTAGAACTTATTTATTTATTTTTGCTACAGGGCATAATGCATGTGCTTGACAGAGAGAGCAAATGTGAGATAGCACCCCCCAGGAGGATGGCCATTCTGCAATCCCTTCTCCTTTATTCTCCTCTTAGGATGTTAAGCACACACGTACACACAGGTCCAGGATTCAAATAGGATATGTTTGCTCATTAAAGAGACAAAGAGACAGAAAACGAGAAATCATCTCCTGGGGGAATGGTCACGTCATGGACCTTTCTTCTCCATTCTCCTCTTGGGATCTTGGGCACACACACACGCACATATGCCAACATGACTTTTAAGCCACTGGGTCCAGAACTCGAACTGCGGTCAACTACTTGGGAGTCTAGCAATGTAACCATTACGCCATCCTCTGACCTCAGAACTTGACTTCTTAAACCAGTGTGCTTTACCAACTTTGAAAATAACTTTAATATGTAATGTCTGAAGTGTTCATGTTAAAAATATTTTTAAAAGTGTATTTTGATTAATATTATATAGTAAAAACATAATATACATATATATGTATTGCATACATGTATGTGTGTGTATACACATATATATTATATATGAGGGGGTCTTCAAAAGTCCATAGAAGATATACACATTATGCATGGTTTTTTTTTTTAAATGCATGGGTTTTGAAATTTTTCTGTACCAAAATGAATCTATACTACCTTGTTTTAACATGTCCAAATGAGATCTAGTTTGCAGCAATAAGAAGGATAAGACATCAGTTTGGAAAGAGCCATTGTCAAAGCAACACGAGTTCTGCTAATACAAGCAAGAACAAGCATCAAATTCATGGTGAAGCTTGGGGAGAAGAATAGTGAAATCATAGATGCTTTATGAAAAATTTATGGGGACAATGCTTCAGAAAAATAAGGAGTTGATAAGTATCAATAGATAGCTTGTTTTTAAAAAGGGATGAGGCAAAGCACAATCAAAGCAATGGCTACTGAAATGTGGAAAAGGTTCCATCCAAGCTAAAGCAGGCAGATCAAGAGAGAAGGTCAAGGCAGTTTTGGGGGTGCTCGGACATTTTATTTATTGACCTTAAAGTCTGAAGTATGATAACCCCTGTTTATTATGAGAATGTTTAGAGAATGTTTTATTATGAGAATGTTTAGAGAACATTAGTCAAAAAGCTTTTGCAGTAAAATTCCTGGGAAAGCTTCACCAAAGAGTCCATATTCCAACATGGCAGAGCTCTTGCTCATTCCCCTGAGCAGGAGCAAATTTGTGAGTTTCTATGGAAAATCATTAGGTAATTATCTCAAAGTCTGGATATGGCTCCTTCTGACTAATTGATTTCTAATCTTAAAAGACATTAAAAGTGCACCCATTTTTATTCAGTTAATATTGTAAAAACACTGCATTTACATGGCTGAATTTCCAGGACCCTCAGATCGTTAAGGATAGATTAAATGACTGGTACCATCTCTTGTACACAAGTGTGGTGACTACTGATAGATGGAGTTTACATGGAAAAAGTTTTTGTTTTCTTAATGTTTTAATATTTTCACCAATTTTTTACTTTCTTTTTCATGTGTTTTTCACCAACTTTTTGAAGTTTCCTCATATGTATGTCAGTCCTCCTACCCCTTAGGAAGAATGTAGGAAAAAAAAAAAGAAAAACATTAATTTGGCTGCTATTGTTATAGATAGCATTTAATCCTTCTCTTTGTGATAGGTTTTGTTATCCTTTTTTACAGAGTCAAATTAAGGATCCAGTTTAGTAAGTTGCTCAAGATTCTATAAAATATGACAGAGCCATATCTGACACCATACTGCTTGTGAGTGGTAAATAAAAAACTGAATTCGGATTGGGTCACTTTTCCAACAAGAATAGAGACTAATATTCCAGGATAAAAGGCAGATAGAATAAAGAGTTAACAAATACCCTCTAGCTACTAGTAAATGTAAAGAAGAAATGTCATTTCTCTTTCTCCATTACGTTTATGGTATTAAGTATTACCCATTGGAAAAGTCATGACCTATTTTTCTATGTAAAAATGAAAAACATTAACTTGGCTGCTATTTTTTGGCCAGACATTGTTATAGACACTTGAATGTATAGCATTTAATCCTTCTCTGTGTGATAGGTTTTCTATGTAAAAATGTGTCATGACTTTTTAGACAACCTAGTTAATTAGATGTCCTTGTATGTAGCAATCCAGAAATTCTGAGGACTTTTCTTAATCCTGTAATAGATCATAAAATTATGTCTTGATGTATGTACATACAATCCATGCAAATCAAATCAGTTCACCAAAGGATTTTTGTTGTTTTAATGAAAGTTTCCTATATGTTGGTGATCTTCTGAAGGAAATAAATAAAAGATCTTCAAAGATTTTATCATTAGTTGAGAAGTCCACATAAACTCATCAAAATAATTTGACAACATATGATTAAATCCTAGGCTGTGTGTTTATCAGTAAGTCCCAAAGGTCCTTTAAACTCCACATTAATGTAATTAAATTCATTACTATCTCCCATAGACCACTCTTTTGCTTATATTTATTTTCTTAGATGGTGTCATTCCTATTCAACCCAATACCACCAATTCACAATCCTCTTCCACACCTTCTTATATCTCTATAGCCAGTCTATCAGTGAGTTCGTTGGAAATTTTCTCTCCCCTAACCTCTAAGTCTGCTCAGTTTTGTCTTCATATTGTGCATAGTGCTGCTGCTTTAGTTCATTCCTTGACTAGAGAATGGTAGTACGTAGTTTCCTAAGCTGATTATTCTGCCTCTGGCTTTTTCTCTCTTGTGGTCTATATTCTTTTGTTGAGTTAGTTGTTCCCAATCATAAATCTTACTTATGTTATTACTCTGATTAAAAACCTCCAGGCACCTAGATTTATCATTTGTTTTTTAAGTGTATTTTTTTCCTAAGGGAGACTGGATGGGGGGAGGGTGGGGCACTTCTTTCACTTCATGATTCTACCCACACCACAGCCACAGCCTACCAGGATAAGAGGCACATATGCCTGTGTGCACAAGGAGACCTTGAGACATGAACCTGGGTCTTTCCCATATAGTACTAGCATTGTAGAGTATTGTGTTATTGCTGTGCCACTGTGGTTGGCTTCATTTAGGGTTACATAAAGTCCTAATTTTAATATGGCATATAAACTCTTTTTTTTTTAAGAGGTTTTTGCATTAGGGCTCTTGCATTCACTGGAAGGGGTGGGGGAGAGAGAGATACACTGAAAGGGAAAGTGATAAATCACCGCCCCATGGGAAAGGCCATACAACAACCCTTTCTCCCAGAATCTTGGGCAGTACACACATGTCCCCGATGTGATTTTCAAGCACTGGGTCTGAGACTCAGATTGTGGTTGGCTGTGTTGGAGTCCAGCGATGTAAATGCTATACCATTTGCTGCCCCATAAACCCTTTATCTTTACTAACTTACTTCAACTTAGACCTCCAACCTCATTGCACATTGCTTTTACCTTTATACCTTTTTTTTTTTTTTTTGTCCCATTTAATTTATTCTGTGAGGGAAGGAGAGAGAGAAAGAGAGAGAGAGATAGACAAGCATTCCCAACAGGGTCTTCATGCCATGATCCACTCTCAGCCTCAGCCAACTGGTATGGGCACATCGAACCTTCCCCTGTATCTTTTATTGCAGCTTATCGAACTTCCTTTGCAAGAGTCTGTTATGCTTCTTCAGGTCTCCTTGCAGTTCCACGTGTGCTGTTTTCTGTACAATGCCTCTTGTTTTACCCATCTCCTACACACCATAGTTTTAGCGTGAGTCCTAACTCATTTGTCACTTTTGATCAAATCATCTAGCCTTCCTCAGGCAGAATTAATTTACCCTTTCTTAGTTATTGGCACACACATTTAACTGTTATGGTTGTATAAGATGATTATATTTTTACTTTTAGTGCCTGTCTACTCCTAATATTATGAAGCTTTTCTTCTGTTTTTATTTGTTATCTTCTGATCTGTCTCAATCTATTATACATTCATATCCTAGTTCCCTTTAGTCGTTTTTAAGATCATGGACTTTGTAAAGAATCAGGCAGTCCTAGATTGAAGTGAGAGCTCTGCAACCCAAAAGAATGGAATAAATTTTGTGTTTGAGGAAGAGTAAATTTTTAAAAGGAAGGAATATGTACATGGCCATTCTGGATGTTTTTGACATTGTACTTGGCCAGGGGAAGGCAAACAATACCTCAAACCAACCAGAAGACCAGACTGGGAGACAGAAGTTGTTCAATAGTTTTACCTAGTGCCGTGATATATGTGTGGTTTTGTGCTATGCAAACACTGCGGATACAAAGATGGGTAAGGAAGGAAATCTGAAGAAATTTAGAATGAATAGCAGAGACAGACATTAAAAAAAAATCACTTAGAAATGTGTATTAATGAAATAATCGAGAGAAACCTCAGCCTCTTGCAATGATAGTATCTACTTTGGCATAATTGCACTGATTCCTTAGCAAAAGTTAAAGCATGAATAGGAATAAAATGGCAGAGGCTTCCTATACTTAAGGGAATCACACACACAAAGACCGATACACAAAAGCACCAAGACTAGTGAGATCATTGTGGGAGCTCATATTGTAGGGTAGTTTATTTTAGAAAGGCCAGTAAAGAAGCTTCCTGTAAAATGCTGTAGATAAACTTGATTTAAATTTTTAAACATGTTCTCTCTCTCTTATTATTTTTTGTTTATTTGTTTGTATTTGTTAGAGGGCTTGTGTGCTTGTCAAAGAGTGAGAGAGAAAGCACTCCTCATTGGAGTGTGGTCATGTGACAACCCCTGCTCCAATTCCCCATCGCATTGGGATTTGGGGGGCACACACACACACACACACACCACGCACCACACACACATACCTGGTATATTTCTCAAGCTGCCAGGTACAGGATTTGAACTATGTGTTCAGCCATGTGGAATCTGGCTCCCTTAAGTACCAGGTCACAGGCTGACCCTGCCTGTGCTCTCTTTAAACAGTCCTCTCACCCCAATTTATTTTTTTTGTTACCCCTCCTCTTTGAAGCATAATCTGAATAGGTGCATTAATTTTAAAGGTCAAAATTTGACTTTAAATTCTAAATACTTGGTCTCTAAAGCATCATTTTATGTGATTAATACAAAGGGAAATAACTACCAACCTCATGGTTTTTTGCAAGATTTAGAGAGATCATACATACAGAGCTGTTGGCACTGTGCCTGATTCATAAGAAGGTCTCAGTATGACTCAATAAATGTTAACATATATTGTGGCTCCTAATAGACTTTTTTATTTTCTTTCTCTCATTCATTTAAGAAATGATTTACAGAGTGCTTACTGTTTATTAGATGCTAACAGTATAAAGATGAGTAAGACACGGCCTCTGCCGTGAAGAATTTATAATCTAGTGAGGATATGGACATGCCTGTGGTGAAAGTCAACAATGGTAATACAACCCAATGTATGCTTTAGCGGTTATGAGAAAACCTTGATTGTAAGAAGCACCCAAATCTGTATAGGAACATTAGAAAAGTATTCATTAAGGAAGATTGAATTGAAGAATGACAATCAGCTTCATGGTCTGGAATTGTGAGTAGAAAATTTCAAGAAATGGAGATAGAATATTCAAAAGGTAGGTTGGAGTTAACATAACTTGTTCAGAAAATGGAAAGTAGTAAGAAAGTCTCTAAGAGACAAAAGAATGGGAAGAGAAAGCAGGCAGGGTACTGAATCTACTCAGAGGGGAACTTTGTGGGTGGAAGTCCTTCAGAAGGCCTGAAGTTACAACTTTGCTCTTTTGAGAGAAGAGAAGTGAATAAATCCTCCCAGTGTGAGTATGAGAGAAAGTTCTCTTTGAAAAATTGCCCTTGGCTCAGCCTCAGATACTAGGATCTTCCATTCATATGGCATGAGGACTTGCCTATTCTGAGTAAATGTTGCCAATGCCCAAACAAAGGGTGAGGCAGGAAGAGCAAAAGATCACGATTTCATTAGTGATGTGTCTGAGAGGTGGTGTCATCAGAGTGAATTGACCATATTGTGGAAATATAGTTGAAAAGAAACATTCTCCTGGGATTCCTGAAAGCTTCTGGTAAACTTCAGATGTCATTATTTGTGATAGATTGACTGGATAATGGTTTGACTGGACATTGGTGTCAGCCTGTATAAATATACTGGCTGGTTTTCAGCAGCCCAGTGATTTGTACCCAGAAATTGGAAAGCACCTTAGATCTTTAGCACCTAGATATCAGGGGACAAGTGGGCTTTGTCACATAACCCAAAGAGCCATCCACTATTTTTAGGTTCACATTTTAAAAAATTTTTTCTGTAGGGTACATGTACTTGCCAGAATCTGGGAGTGAGGAGAAAGCACCCTCAGTGTGTATGAACATGCTGCAATCCCTTCTCCATTCTCCTCTCAGGATTTTGGGCATGCGTGTATCTGTGCTTGTAGTGTTTTCAAGCTACCAGGTCCAGGACTCTAACCACAGTCAGCCATGTGGGATCCACCCTCATTAACCAGCGTGCCACCTGACTGGTCTGCCATCCATTCTTTACCCTCCCACTGAACCTAGGGAAGAATTTGGAGAATGCTAGAAATTGGTAGAAATCTATGGATAGGAACAAGCCATAAAATAATGGTGCTGTTTTGGGCTAGCAGGTGGCCTGGTGGTTAAAGGTGCTAGACTTCCACATGACCAACCACGATTGGCATCTTTGACCTGGACGTGGCATCTTGCTTTTTCACTTTCCTTCTCTCTCTCACAGTGTCCCTCTAGTCAAATTAAAATAAATAAATATATAAATAAAGTTAACTAAAAATAATTCTTTAGAAATAATAATTGTGCCATTTTTACAGTAGTATTTCCAACCTGCTGAGGCTTATGGCCATATCTTTTGAACAAGAAAGCAAAGAAGAAAATGAGTTACATTTGTTGATCATTTACAGTATACCTAGTACTATAATTCTGTGGAAGATTTTTGGGGGGGAATTTTTTAAATTTTATTTAGATAGAATGCACATAATATGAAGTTTACTGCTGTCAGTATTTTAGAGTTTACAATTCAGTGATTTTCAGTATATTCGTAATGTTGTGGAAGCATCGATACTAACTAAATCCAGAATATTTCCATCATCCTAAAAGAAACCTACCAGCTAGCATTGAGTCTGTACATCAGTTTAGGGATACTGCTGTCTTAACAATATTAACTCTTCAGCTAATGAACACAGGATATCTTTCCATTCCTGTATGTCTTCTTCAATATCTTTAAACAGTGTTTTATAGTTTTCAGTGTATAAGTCTTCTACTTCTTTACTAATTTATTCCTAAATTTTTAAATTCTGTTGATGCTACACTCCTTACTTAATGACCCAACTGTGTTTTTTTTTAAGTTTTATTTATTTATTTTAAATTTAAATGTATCTATTTACATTCATTCACTGTACATCATTACAGCATACAAAATGAGATTTTCCATCCAGAATACACTGCATATTGGTTCAATCAAGCACACCAACATACGTGTTACCGTCAACAAATAATTTTCCATTTCATGTTTCCTGTATATTTTGTTTTTTGCCCCATCATTGATTCCTTATCTCTCACCCTCTGCCATCTCCCACCCTCTGCCATCTCCCACCCTCCTCCCACATGTTTCTGGTATCCATGGTTGTTTTTTATGCCTTCCCCCCCAACATTTTGTTGATTCACTAAAGATCTTAATTAATCTAAATATTTTCAGTAGCAAGCACAACTGATATATACATAGCCATGAACACAAGTCTGACTTTAGGTATAAACCTCAGTGAGTAGAATGAACATACTGTAGCACCTAGCTGGGGCTATATAGCTTACAGCAGTCACCTGTTTAATGATTGCTTGGACTTAGGACCAGTTCTCCAACATGGGGAATCCCCTTTTTCATTCCATGTCTTTCAGGAGTCCCCTCAGTCTTTTCGTTGTTTATCATTTGGTGAGTATTCACTACATGAAGCATTTGCAGTCACGCAAGACTATGTATTTCATCTATAGTTATTAAGTGTAAGTTTCCTTTAGACCTTTCCTTTTCTTTTTGTTTTTCTTTTTTTCTGTATTTTTTTTTTTTACAAATACAATTAATTTTTGTATGTTGCATAAGATGCATGTGCTTACCAGAGAGAGGGAAAGTGAGAAATCACCCTTCCCGGGGGTGGGGGGAGCCATGTTGTAATTCCTTCCCCTCCATTCTCATCTTGGGATTTTTGGGCATGCAAGCACACACACCTGGTATCTGGGATTGGGACCACAGTAGGCCATGTGGAAGTTTAGTGCCTTAGCCACCATGCCACCTGCTGGCCCCTTTAGACCTTTTCTTATTCACAATAAATAAAAATGATTATGCCAGATTTATATTATTAAGTTGTGTGTATCTTGTTACTTTCTGGTGCTATCTAATATATGCTTTATGTAGAGATAGAATTACATTATTCTAGTGTGGTGTCTCATGATATCGACTGAGAGAGAAATACTCTCTGGCACCATGACACACTACAAGACATCTACTTTTAAGATCCTTATTTCTCAAGCAGTTGGCTTAATGACCTAGTTGTAGGACCAGTACTCAGTCCTTAAGTGATGAGCACCAAATTGAATCATTTTCTTAATTGCCTTTTTGGTTTGGTCATTGCTACTGCTTACAAATACAATTAATTTTTGTATATAATCTTGTATTCTGCAACTTGACTAAATTAATTAGCTCTAAAAATTATTAGATTATTCAGAGATTTTATTGATAAGATCATGCCATCTGCAAATATAGTTTTACATATTCGTTTCTCATCTGGATGCCTTTTATTTATTGTTTTCTTGCTCTGACTAGAATGTCTAGTACCGTATTGAATAGAAGAGGTATAGACAGAATGCTTTTTTTTGCTCCTAATCTTAAGGGAAGAGCTTTTAGTGTCTCATCATTAAGCATGTTAGTGTGAGGTTTTCATAGATGCTTCCTTAGGCTAAGGAAATTTCCTTTAATTCTTAGTTTGTCAAAGATTTTCTTTGTTTCTTTTGTTTTTGTTTCTTTTTAAAAATCACAAAAAGGTGTTCCATTTTGTCATGTTCTTTTTCTGCATTTATTGAGATCATATGTTTTTCTATTTTTTACTATTTTATTAATATGGTGTGTTATACATTGATTTTTTTATACATTGAACCAATTTTCATTCTTGAGATAATTCCACTGGGCATCATCTTTTAATACTCTTCTCAATTTAGTTTTCTAGTGTTTTGTTGAGGATTGTTGAATTTATAGCCATAAGAGATATTGGTCTGTAGTTTTCCTGTGATTTCTTTGTCTGGCTTTGGTATGTGGGCATACTGATCATAGGTAGAATCAGGAAGTGTTCTTTCCTCCTCTGGTTTTTAGAAAAGACTAAGAAAGATTTGTGTTAATTGGTACTGGCAGGTGGCATGGTGGTTAAAGGTGCTGGATTCCCACAAGGCCATGATTCAAGTCCAGGACCTGGTGACTTGCTTTCTCGCTTTCTGTTTCTTTCTCTCTCTCTCTGTCTCTGGTGTAATTGAAAAAATAATAATAAAAAATGGAATGAAATAAATAATTTTTTAAAGAAAGATTTGTGTTAATCAATCTTGAGTGTTTCATAGAATTCACCTGAAATCCATCTGGTCCTGGGCTTTTATATTTGAAAAAATTTTGTTTGTTAATTTAATCCCAACCTTTCTTGTTAGGATATATTCCAATTAGTTCTTCGTCTGTCAATTTTGGTAGGTTATGTGCTCTTAAGAATCTGTTTATTTCAAATAGAATGTCTAATTTGTTGTCATACAATTGCTTATAGTATCTCTTTTAATTCTTTTACTTTTGTAAGATTGATGGTTATGTTCTTGACTGCATTCCTAATTTTAATAGTTTAAGTCTTCTCCCTTCTTTTCTAGGTCTTGCTGATGATTTGTCGAGTTTTTTTAATCATTTCAGAAACAATTTTTTTATCTCATTAATCCATTTTGTGGTACTCTCAATTTTGTTATCTATGCTTGAATATTTGTTATTTTCTCCTTTTTATTTATACTTAGTTTGCCCTGTTTTTTCAAGGTGGAAAAATAGGTTATAGATTTGAAATCTTTTTTTTTTTTGAGAGTTTTTTTGCTATAGGGTGCATGCATTCACCAGAAAGACAGAGAGAGACAGAGAGACAGAAAGTGAGAAATCACCCCACAGGGGGCATGGCCATGCCACAATCCCTTCTTCTCCATTCTCCTCTTGGGATCTTGGGCATGCATGCACACATGCCCAGTGTGAGTTTAAGCCACTGGATCTAGAACTTGAACCACGATCGACTACATGGGAGTTCAGACACATAGCCATTACACCAACTGCTGGTCCCTGAATTTTTTTGGTTTTTTTGGAAAGGTTTTTTTGCTATAGGGCGTGTGCGCTTGCCAGACAGACAGAGAGAGACATAGAGACAGAAAGCGAGAAATCACCCCCCAGAGGGGATGGTCACACCACAATCCCTTCTCCTCCATTCTCCTCTCGGGATCTTGGGGACGCACGCACACGCACCCGGTTTGAGTTTTAAGCCACCGGGTCCGGGACACGAACCGCAGTCGACTACGTGGGAGTCCAGCAACATAGCCATTACGCTAACTGCTGGTTCCCTGAATTTTTTTTTTAATGTGGATATTTACAGATATACATTTCCCTCTTAGAACTGCATTTGCTGCATACCATGTTTTCACTTTCAGACATCTCAAGGTATTCTAATTTTCTTTATGGTTTTTCCTTTGAACTGTTGGTTTTATAGGAGTAGTTGGTCACTTTCCATATACTTAAAATTTTTCCAACATCCCTCTATTAAAGTTTAATTTATTTCCATTGTGGTCAGAGAAATCTCTTAGTTTGACTTTAGTCTTTCTAACATTTATTGAAATTTGTTTTGTGGTCAGACTTACTTTGTGGTGTGTTCTGAAAAGCGTTTCATGTTTACTTTAGGAAAATATGTATTCTGCTATTTGGGTAGTCTTCTATAGATGGCTCCTAGGTTAGTCAGTTTATGTTTTTGTTCATGTCTTTTATTTCCTTGCTAATCTTCAATCAGGTTTTTTCTGTTCATTATAGAAAGTGAGGTGGGGCGTGACCAGCAGTTAGCATAAGGGCTATGTCACTGAACTCACATATAGTCGACTGCGGTTCGAGTCCCAGACCTGGTAGCTTAAACTCACACCGGGCGCGTGTGCCTGTGTGCCCAAGATCCCAAGAGAAGAATGGAGGAGGAGGGGTTGTGGCGTAGCCATCCCCCCTGGGGAGTGATTTCTCACTTTCTATCTTTCTGTCTCTCTGTCCTTCTGGCGAGTGCATGCGCCCTATAGCAAAAAGCCTCTCCAAAAAAAAAAAAAAAAAAGAATTAAAGTAAAAAATAAACTACCTTTAAAAAAAAAAGAAAAAAGTAAAGAAGGTGGGGTGGAGCTAGCAGGTGGTATGGTGGTTAAGGCACTGGACTCCCATATGGTGGACCGCAATTTGAGTCCCGAGCCTGGTGGCTTGAAAATCATGCCGGGCACATGTGTGTGGGCAAAATCCCAGGAGGAGAATGGATTGCAATGTAGCCATTCTCCTAGGAATTGATTTCTCACTTTCCCTCTTCCTGTTTCTGTCTTCCCAGTGAGGACATGTGCCCTATGGCAAAAAACTTTTTTTAAAAAAGAAGAGTGTGGAGTTATCTTCAATGATTGTTAAGCTTTCTATTTCTTCTCCAGTTCTGTCAGTTTTTACTACATGTGTTTTGGGGCTCTTTTGTTATGTGCATATGTTTATAATTGTTATATCTTCTGGATGGATTGAGCCAATTTTTACTATATGAGGTCTTTATAATAATTTTCTTAGTACCATTATTTTAAAGACACTTTAGCATTTACATTTTAAAATGTTTTATTACATAATGTTTAATACACAGAAAAAAATAAGCAATGTGGTAAAATTGGGAGCTTAATTGTAAGACAAATCCATATGAACCTAAAATATCATTTAATGATGAGAATGTATACATTTTATCATCGTGTGTTGCTCTTATATTCTGTCTGCCTAACCTTCATAAGGGTAACTGCTAATGTATCTTTTGTGTTTAATCATTTCTTACTTCTTTTAAAAAAATAGTTATTAAATATGTTAATATGTAACAATATATTTAGTTTTACTTGGTTATGAAATTTATATAAATGATTGAGATGCTGGTTATACTAATTACCCAACTTAATCATTTCACATTGTATTCATGTACTGAAAAATCACATTGTAATAATTTTTCATTAATAAAAATTAATTTCAATAATGAATTACAAAGTAGAGAAAAAGAGGTTTATATAAAGTTACTCACACTATACATATTAAATGAATTATTTCACCCAGTATTATATTTTTCAATATTTTATATGTTGGTATGTGCAGCTGTAGTTTATTTATGTTCATTAGTATAAAACAGTCTACTCTGAATATATTATATTGAACCACTTTACTAATAATGAACATTTGAGTTACTTTAAATTTCTGTGTGTCTGAATTGTTTGTACTGTTTTAATAAACTTATTTCATCATGTTTAAATTTTTCTTGGTACACATGTGCAAGAATCCTTCGAAATCTTCACTATTTAATATATAGCCACTAGGACTACATAGCTACTTACTACTTACTGTTTTTGTTTTTTTTTGTTTGTTTGTTTGTTTTTTTTTTTTTTGTGTGTGTGTGTGTGTGTGTGTGTGTGTGTGTGATTTTTGCTATAGGGTGCATGTACTCACTAGAGAGACAAAGTGAGAACTCACACCCCAGGGGGATAGCCATGCCACCATTACTTCTCTTCCATTCTCTTCTTCGAATTTTGGCACACAAGCACATACGCCTGGCGTGAGTTTTAAGCCACTAGGTCGAGAACTTGAACCTCAGTTGACTACATGGGAGTCCAGCAACATAACAATTGTGCCATCTGCTAGTCTCACTTATCTTTGATTTGTATTTGACTTAAGTGAAAACTTTGTTTATTTATTTTGTTTTTTTAATTTTTCTTACTTTTTAATTTGGAGAGAGAGCAAGAGAGAAAGTGAGAAAGCAAGCCGCCAGGACTCGGACTCAAAGTGTTTTTCACTACGTGGGAATCTAGTGCCTTCAGCCCCACACTACCTGCCAGCCTCCTTTAAGTGACAATTTTAAAGTTAGTCTTTCATCTCCTTTTTAAAAATATACTTAATAGTCACATAAGATAGTGGTAGTATTGTACAAGACACATATAAAAATACTTCTCTTATTACTGTTAAATTCTTCTGGATAAGAGTCTTCGAATACCATGCTTTTTAAAATGTATTCCATAGACCAGTTCTGTTCTGCAACCTGTCACCGGTCTGCAACAAAATAAGTTGAGAGTGTTTAGAAACTTTCACTGTAAACTGACATTATTATAACATCCAAGCACATGATCATTTTTGTAGTAAGTTATTTTATTAACTTGTTAATTTAAAAATTTAGTACAGGTTGAGCATTCCTAATGAGACTATTTGAAATTCAAAATGCTTCAAAACCTGAACTTTCCGAGTGCCAACAGGACACTATAAGTGAAAAATTTTATACCTGACTTCATGCAACAGGTCACAGTTAAAACACTGCAATACAAAAATGTTGCATAAAATTACCTTAAGGCCATGTGTATAAGGTATATTTGAAACATAAATAAATTTGTATCCCAAAGACATCTCATTGCATTTAGACGAATATTCCAAAATATGAAAAAATTCAAAATTGTAAACATTGTGATCCCAGGCAATGCAGATAAAGGACAACCAACCTGAATTCATCTTTATTACCTTTACATAAATGTTGGCAAGCAAAAGATTAGAAATAAATTTAATTATAAAACTGGTTATACCCAATGAATAGTTTGAAGGAAGACTACTCTAGGATATGTTTAGGATCAGGGTGATGTATATGTGAAACTTTACAAGATAAATTCAGTCTATTTTCCAAAATTGTATCCGTTTTTATTCCTACCACCGGAGTATGAGAGGTTCCTTGTCCTGCAATTTCCCTTTCTTTTGATATTTTACCCCTCTGCCCCATTCTTTTTATTTAGCTTCCCCATATGATAAATGTAAAATGACATCTTATAGTTATACTTACTGGTGGCCTTAAATATATTCTTATATGTATATGCAGTTGACCCTTGAACAATGGAGGGATTAGGAATGCCAACCCCACACAATTGAAAATCCATGTATAACTTTTGACGTCCTCAAAACCTGACTGCTAATAGTCTACTGTTGAAATGGCAGGCATCCACAGCCATAGACCTCAATCTGTGGTACACATCAGGCCATTCACCCTTTTTCTTGTAATGGTGTAACTTTTTCTGCTTCTTGGGAGCTCTTCCAGCATCACTAACGGCACTTCATATGGTGTTATTCAGGGTTATGGTATTGAACTAAAGATAATGAAAAATATGCAAGAACCATAAGAGGTCACTTTTTACTGCAGTAGACAGTTACTGGAGAGACATACTGCTCAGAGATGATTAACATCAGTTGGTGTTTTAAGCAGATACAGTGGAGCTCACTGCAACAGCAGTAGGTGGATAAGAAATCGTTACAGTACTACGATATGTACTATACTTTTATGCAGTTAAGCTTTAATGCTGTGTCTTTACATTTGTTTACTTTTCTCTCAGCTGCAAAGGTTTTTTAAATTGTTACAAATCTCCTAAACGTTTAAAAATGTATTTATCAAAAAAAAAAATTGCATTTAGTTCAAAGCCACGTTTTTAAGGATCAACTATATTCGTGATTCTATTCTGGATTCTTAGGAATACTATATATATTCTGGATAACTGATTTTCTTTTGGTGATGTGTGTTGCATCTTCTCAGAATTTGTGATTTGTTTTTGGTGCCCAAGAAGAACAGAAGTTCTTAGTTAAAAAAGAATTTTTCTCTTTTTTTAAATTATTCTTGATAGAGCCTGTGCACTTGAACATGGCAATGAGAAAGAGAGAGAGCAACCTCCTCTGCAAGGTCTAGTCTTTCTCTAGTTTTTCAGCCCGTTAGGTCTCAGGCACTCAAGTGCATGCCTGGCATGTTTCAGCTTCACTGGACCAGAGATTTGAATAATAGGCATCATGGCCATATAGGATCTGGCTTCTCTTCAGCTGCATATTACCACTGTACCTTGGAACCAGCCCCTTAAGTTCTTAACTTTAAACTGTAAGAAATGATATTGGACTGGCCCTACTGGTTAGGGAGCTGGATCCCACATAGCCAACCACATGGTTCAAATCCCAATCCAAGTGGCTTGATAAACATGTTGTGTGCATGTGTGTGCGTGCCCCGAATCTCCACAGGATGGAGAAATGGAGGAAAAGGAATTGTGGCCTCTGTCTTTGGTGCACACATGTACCTCTGGCAAATTAGACCAAACACACAAAAAAAACAACTTAAGGTTTCTTCTTTTTGTGTTACGTTTAATTTTTTTCATGTAAATTTTTGTTTTTCTTTTTAAATGTTAAAGTTTTTGTCTTTCACATTAGGTCTTTATACCTGCCTGTATGCCTGTATCTTGATTTGTTTTCTGAGCAAAGTTTAAGGTAGAATATAATTTATTTTTCCTGCAGTTAATGATCTCATCATTGTTTATTGAATAGGTTCTCCTTTACAATTTATTTTCAATGACTATTTGGTCTTAAATTATATTTTCATGTATGTATGTATCAACTTGTGTATTTGCTATTATGTTCCATTAGTCAGTTTGTCTAAATCACGTCTTAATTGCTTTAACTTTAAAATAAGTCTTGATAGAAATACATGCTATGTATTTTTTCCCTTAAAAGTTTCATGATCAGGGTCAACAGGTGGCATGGTAGCTGCTGGTCAGCTCTATAGTTTGAACCCTGAACATGGTGACTTGAAAAACATACTGTGTACCTGTGTATGCATGTCCAGAATCCTGAGTGGGGAATGGAGGAGAAGGGAATGCAGCATAGCCATCCCCTGGGGGGTGATTTCTCACTTTCCCTTTCTGTCTGTCTCTCTCCAGTGAGTGCACCTGCCCTATGGCAAAAATCTAAAATTAAAAAAAAAAAATCATAATCAGTTGAAAACAAGGAATATAATGAATATATTTCCTTGATTTGATTATCACATAATGTATGAATGCTTTTTTATGTATTCTGTTTTTTTCTTAAATTTTTTTAAACTTTTTTTTTATTATTGCCAGAGGGCATGTATGCTTACTCAAGAAAGAAAGAGGGAGAAAGAGGGAAAACACTCCCCTCCAGTCGGATGTGGTCACACATATCTCTTTCTCCCCATTCTCATCTTGTACAAGTATTTGGGACTTGTACACAGAAGTGTCTGGTATATTTATGAACTCACTATTGCTGGGATTCGAACCACAATTTACCATGTGGACTTCAGCTCTCTTAACTTCTGTGCTGCTGGGTCAGCCCTTAACATTTTATCTTCTAAAATTTAACCATTTAAAGTCATTAAATATCTTTTAAGTATTGCTTTAGCTGGGTTCTACAACCAGCATTTGGTGTAATGGCTATGTCGCTGGACTCCCATGTAGTCAGCTGCAGTTCAGGTCCCAGACCTGGTGGCTTAAACTCATGTATGTGTGCATGTGTGCCCAGAATCCCGAGAGGAGAATGGAGGAGAAGGGATTGCTGCATGGCCATCCTTCCTGGGGGTGATTTCTCACTTTCTGTCTCTCTGTCTCTCTGTCTTTCTGGTGAATGCATGTGCCCTATAGCAAAAACCTCTCCAAAAAAAAAAAAAAGAGAGACCATTTTGGGGGTACTGTTTCTGTCTTGCTCATGGAAGAAATAAATTTTTAAAAATTTAATGGATTAACAACAAAAAACTCAATACAAGTAGAGCTTGTAATTGTGTAATATTATAATTCTTACATTTTACTCCTTAAAACTTAAATTCCAGAGATTAACAACTACATGAAGTAAATGTCAACAATTGTTTTTGTAGTTAAAAACAATAAATAAGAAAGTTAGATTTTGGAAGCTCTTTTTTTTTTTTTTTTCTGCTTTCTAAATTGTTTAGTTTTGTTTTCCGAGCCCTCTAATAAGCACTAGTATAATCTTCCTTAGACTTATTTATTTTCAAGAATAGAAATGAATATTTTCAGCATGATTCACAGTTCATCCAAAATGACATCAGATCAAGGATGATATAATGTTTTTAGACATAGTCTTGCTGTATCATAATCCTCCTGCATCATTCTCCCACTGGAGCTACAGATTGTCACCATTCTTGGCTTGATCAGTTCTCACTTCATTGCCTGGGCCAGCCTCAGGCATGCCATAGTCCTCCCTCAACCTTCCTGAGCCACTATGTTACAGACAGGTGCCACCATGCCCAGACTTTAGGTTGGACCAGGAATTGAACCCTGGCCTTCCATGTGGTCCCAGCAGAGAGAACAACATCTTAGCAATGCAAACCACTGTGGCTGGACCCATGTGTACTTTAAGATGCTTTAAACTTCACAGTGAATATTGTACTTAAGAGTGCTATTTTAAGGAGAAGAAGTACAATTCTCTGCATTACTTCAAAACTGGATTAGCATTTTTCCCCTTGTGTTTTTTTTTTCCTTCCCTTCTTACTCCTTACCATGTATATTACATTTATATAGCATTTAAACTACTGATGAACTCTTTTCCCTGATATTATTTCTCTGATACTCATAGACCCTCTGCAAATTAAGTATATTCCAAATAGTGAAACCAAAACTGAAATACTAAATTTAATTTTTCAATTTTCCTTAGGTAGTAAGTGGGAAGAGTCAGGATTCAAACCCACCTCACACAAATGCTGCCACTTTGTTTGTATAAGTCTTTTTTCTGTAGATATTTTGCAATATGTGTCATCTCATTAAGGAGCAAGTTTAGATCATGGGTGTCGTAATGTAAACTAATGTGTAAATATTTGTTTTAGTTTTCCAGATTATATTTATTTACTTCCATTGCAAATGCTTTTTGAAAAAGACTTTTTTAGGGGCCCTTACTTATTTACTACTTAATATCCTCTACTGCCCTTTCTCTTTAGTTTCATCACTTCATTAAAAATAATTGAGCAATTTGTTATTATAAAGTCTAATTGTATATTTTCACATATTTTCTCATTATCTATAGCTGCTGTGTTGAATAGAGATGATGCTTGAAGTTTTCCTCAGGTCAATTTCATTATTTATTTCTGTCTGACTTTAAAAGATTTCTCAAACAACATCTGTTAAATAAAAATTATACTTGAGTTATTATTTTAAGTACTATCAAATATTAAATACTGTCAAAATGTGTGTGTGTGTGTGTGTGTGTGTGTGTGTAGGGGGATGTATTAAACAGCATTCCAGAAGAACATGGAGGCTTTATACAAGCTTGGTCAGGATATCTTTCGGTTATTTTACTCTGTAAATTAAGTCATTGGAACACAATGGAAGTGTTTTATGAAGTGCCTTGGATGGGTAGATGAATATGTAAATGAAAAGTGTGTATGTAGTTATTTTACAGTACCTAGTTTCCTATGTGTGTACCTTTGTGATATCACTGATGTATACAGGCAACAGCGAAAGGAAAATTAGGGATAACTCAGGCAAGAACTTTGTACCAAATCATTCATTGTGGTATGATTTGCTTTCATTAAGAGTTACATGTCTATCTATACAGATTGCATAATGTGTTTGTCATGGCATCATTTATAAATACATATTTAACTGAAGAGCTGTCAGTGACTTTTTAAATATGAAAGTATTTTTACATGCATGAAAGCTGGTCCTGACAATTGAAGAAAAGTATTTCTCCCTGATTTCCATATATATAGTAAACTGTATACAGTAAAACATTAGGTTAGTAGAAATTTAATGTCAAGGGCTGGCCCTTTTTAGCACAGTAGTTAAGCACTGTGCAGAGGGAGTCAGATTCCACACGGCCAACCACAGTTTGAATCCAGGTGCATGTGCAAGCATGCTGCAAATCCTCACAGGATAGAGAAACAGAGGAGAAAGGATTGTGGTGTGACCACACCTTTCTCTCTCTCTAAAGAGCACATGTGCCCTCTGGTAATTAAAAAAATTTTAAGTGAGCTATATAAATGTACTAGCATAAGTAAAATGTTTGATAGTCTGAACTTAAATACATTGAAAATTACTTTCAATTAAGAAATACCCAGAGAAATTCTTCCTATTACATGAAGGATTTCTCTAGCACAAGACCTGGGAGAATCCTGGTTTCTGGTGACTAGTGAGATTCTTTTGGATGTTTGGAGGCCTCAGAAGAATGGACCCATGTTTTAAAATGTCCTACTACGGGACCAGCAGGTGGTGTGGTGGTTAAGGTGCTGGATTCATACATGACTGAGAGCAGTTCAAGTGATTTTCGAACCTGACAGCTTGAAAATCATGCAGGGTGTTTGTGCCCACAATTTAATACATTTTTTGCATATCTGAGAGCAACTGAATTTTTGAAATAGTTTTTGAGATTTAATTTCATCAGGATGTTTTATAATCAAATACAAATAATTTTGACTTAATTTTTCTGAACTTATTTACAGTCTCCAAAATTTTTTATTTTAGATATGACTCCTTTACAAAATGTTCTTTTTTATTATAACCCTGCTTGCCTATTAGAGATGAAGTCTCACTCATCTACCATTATAAGATTATTGTGGGGCCAGCAGGTGGTGTGGTGGCTAAGAGCACTGGACTCCCACATGGCCGACTACTGTTTGAGTCCCAGACCCGGTGGCTTGCTTTCTCACTTTCCCTCTCTTTGGTCAAATTAAAATAAATAACATTAAATAAAATAATTCTTTAAAAAATTTTTAAAAAGTAAAATAAGATTACTGTGAATATTAAGACCTGGTAATAGTACTCAAATGATTAGTGGCACATTGGCCATTTCTTTTTTGTTTGTGTCTTTTCTCTTTTTACGTCTCCTTAGTTCTCACTGTGGCATGACTTGGGAGCACATAAAATAAGAAAGAACTGCTGTTGAGACTTTACATGTTTGTTTCTTTTCTCTACCTTTCCCCTTCATAACAGATCGTATTGTGCACCTCTACAGAAAAAGGGGAAATATACTCTATCATAAATGTTTTCATGTTATTAAAAATTGTTAAATGTGATGTTCTTTTGTCTGTGTGTATGTATTATGCTTTACTTAGCCAGTTCCTTAATATCAGATATTCGGTTGTAGCTGTTCCACCGTTTACCACAGCAGTGATAAACATTGTTTTTACATAGGACTTTATCGACATACTTATTTACATAGACTAGAATTCTTGAAAATAGGGGCCAGCAGGTGGCGTGAGTGGTTAAGGCACTAGATTCCCATGTGGCCAACTGTGCTGCAGTGCGAGTACTGGACCCTGCAGCCTGAAAATTACACCAAGAGCGTGTGCCTAACTGCCCAAAATCCTGAGAGGAGAATGGAGGAAAAGGGATCGAAGCGTGGCCATTCCTTCTGGGGGGGTGATTTCTCACCTTCCCTCTCTCTGTCTCTCTTCAGTGAGCACACAAGCCCTATGGCAAACACCTAAAAAAAAAGTAATAAAAATAAAAAGTAAAACTGATTTACTTGTTTCAGTTGGCAGTATATTAGAATGTCTAAACCATACTATTAGATACTTTGGATTTTCTCCTTTTATAGACTCTTTAATTCTTATTTCTTTGTGTTCTCAGAATATTAAATATTTCTCCTGTATTTTTGCCACTTACATATTTTCCTTTGTTTTAATAAAAGATCTTCTCATGTACTTTGTTCTTTACATCTATTGAGGGCTTAATTTTTATTCATAAATATGTGAATGTATTATATAATATCCATATTAACATTTTGTCGTGTTGGCTAAAAGTACTTTCCCGTTTTGTTTGTATAGTAAATTGAAATGAGAAGAGTCACGGAGCCTCTCAGCTAATTGTCTTTCTATTAACTGTACTCGAATTGGCAGGAACACATGTGATACTATGTGTGCATACACAGTCAGGTATCATTTTCAGGGGTTTTTCCCAAAGGAAAGTTTTAAGATGTTAAAACTTAACAGTAAATCCTAGAACCCTAACATGTAGAAAGTGAAAATCGGTGGATTCCAGACCAGCCAGTGGTGTGGTGATTAAGGTGGTTGGATCCCATATGGCCAAGTGCATGGTTTGAATCATAGACCTGGGAGCTTGAAAAACATTCCAGGCACCTGTGTTTAGGTGCCCAAAATCCCTGAAGGAAAAATGGAGGAAAGAGGATTGCTGTGTAGCCATTCCTCACAGAAAATGCTTTCTCTCTTTCCTTCTCTCTCTCTTTTTCTCTGTAGAGTGTGTGTGCCCTCTAGCATGTTTAACAAACACAAACAAAAACTACAGAGTCCTGCTCTAGAAGTGGTTATAGTCTTTATTCAGAATTTGCTTTTGTACTTTCTAAGTTTAAAAAGCTTACACTAATCATAGAAAGGATGAATCACTTAACATGATTTCACAATGCATGTAATTTTATTAATTATATTTCATAATATAAATACTTTATATTCTATAATCTCAGTGTTGTGTATAAACAGTTACTAAAGTCTTTTTATTTTAATTGGAAGTAAACAATGTTCTGTTTTACAGATGTGTATTATAAGTAATTAAATCTAGTTAGAACTTGGGTGTTTTTTAATAATTAATAATGTTTGAACTTTTTTAAGAGAGATTTATTTGTTATAGGGTGTGTGTGCTTGCAGGAGGGAAGGAGGGAGGGAAGGAGGGAGGGAGAGAGAGAGAGAGAGAGAGAGAAGGAAAGAGAGAGAGAAGTTACCTTCCAGAGGGGATACCATGGCCACGTGATAATCCCTTCTGCATTCTTCTCTGAGATCTTGGGCACATATACATATGTGCCTGGTGTGAGTTTTAAGCTGCAGGGTTGGGGGACTCAAACCATAGTCAACTACTTGGTAGCCTAGTGACATAACCATTATACCATCTGCTGGTCCTAGTAATGTTTGAATTTTAAAATCACTCCTGAGTTTTGTTAACTAGGCTGCTGTGATTTTTCTGGATATTATTTTTTCTTACACCGATATACTGTGATAAGAATTTCTTAAATTTTTCTGTATTTAACAACTCATAGACTTTTTTCTAGATTTCTTAAATATAATGATATAAACTAGGTATAAATTTGATTTTTTTAATTCCCTATATAGCTGTAACTGTTATAAGCCAAAACATAATCATTACAAAATTTCTTGGAAAATGTAAAAAAATTCGAGTGTATATTTCTAGAGTTCTTCTATCAATAGTTTGAGAAGCAATTCACTTATCCTTCCTGTGTTTTAGTGTTCTAATAATAATGTTGGTATCTGCTCTTGACTAGCAATAAGGAGAGAAGCTATAAATGGCTTTAAAGGACATTTAAAGTACATATTATTGTTAGGATTTTTTGCTAAAGAATTGCAGATAGATTGAGTACCGAGGCAGTTTCTTCAGAATTTAAGTTATTCTTCAAGAGTTTCAAATTTTGAAGTTTTAGGACTTTTACTCATTTCTTGTCTCCATTTAGTATAAATTTTGCCATTGGAAAATATCCAGATTTATTTTACTTGAGAAATAGAAATAAGATAAATGGTGAAGATGGAAGTTTTGGATCCTGAGAATGCTTTTCTAATTATTCTACTCTAATGTAGGCTTTTGTTGTTTTGTTTGTTTGTTTTTAATGTTTTTTTCTGGAAAGGGCCAGATAGTAAATAGGTTTGCAGGTCAGAGTCAACTCTGATTTTTCTGTTTGTTTTTATGTTTATTTATTTATTTTGTCTATGAGTGAAGATAAGAGATTAGCACCCCATGAGGTTCTACACTATGCAGTCCACCACAGCCTCAGCCAGCGTGGGTCATAGGCACATGCATGTACTGTCTTGTACAGGGAGGACTCAGTAAGTAACTCAGGACCTTCCCATGTAGGTCCAGCATCACAGAGGATTGCTTTACTATGGTGCTATCAGCTGGCCCTTATCTGGGCTTCTAGAGAAGCAGCAAGTGGACATAATAAATTTAGGTATCACCGCTTTCCAAAACAAAGATTAGATGTTTGATAGATTTTTGCCTCATTCCCAGTACTATTCCATAGAGTTTATGTGCTAAACTTTTCAGTCCATTCATCTGTTTGTGGACATTTGTTTCATGTCTTAGCAATTATGAATAATGCCTCAAATGTAAATGCTTTTTTTTTAAAGAATTATTTTATTTAACTTTATTTATTTATTTTAATTTGACCAGGGAGAGACAGAGAGAGAGAGAGAGAGAGAAAGCAAGCCACCAGGTCCAGGACTCGATCCGCAGTCGGCCATGTGGGAGTCCAGCGTCCTTAACCACCACACCACCTGCCAGCCCCTGGAAATGCTTGGAGAAAAGGTAAAAAATCATTCTCTTCTGGAGTATACATGAAGAAAGACCTAGCAGACCTCTTCTAGCCTGCACGATGAAGCTTTGCTCTCTCCAAATAGCCTAGTATTTTCCACTATTGGTAAGTCAGGAGGGAGAGGAAGGTGTTGTGAGAACAACTTTAAGAATGGAGGATGGGGCCAATAGATGGCATGGTGGTTAAGGTACTGAACTCCTGCAGGGCTGATTACGGTCTGAGTCCCAAACATGGTGGCTTGCTTTCTCATACTCCTGTTCTGCCTCTCTTTTTCTCACTCTCTAATGAGCACAAATGCCCTATAGTAAACTGAAGTAAAAAATTATAGAAGTATTTTTTTTTAGAGAGAGATTTTTGCTATAGTGTGCATGTGCTCACTGGAGAGATAGAAAAAGAGACAGAAAGCGAGAAATCACCCCCCACGGAGGGTTGGCCACACTGCAGTGCCTTCTCCATTCTCTTCTCGGAATCTTGGGCATGCACACACATGTGCCAAGTGTGAGTTTGAAGCCACAGAAACCAAGATTTGAACTGTGGTTAGCCATGGGGAAGTCCAACAACTTAACCATGATGCCATCTTCTTGTCCCAAATATATTTTTTTTTTTTTTTTTTTTTGAGAGGTTTTTGCTGTAAGGCGCGTATGCTTGCCAGAAAGGCAGAGAGAGACAGAAAGTCAGAAAGCAAGAAATCACCCCCCAGGTGGATGGCCATGCCGCAATCCCTTCTGCTCCTTTCTCCTCTCAGTATTTTGGGCACACACACACACGTGCCTGGCATGAGTTTGAGCCACTGGGCCCAGGACTTGATCCGTGGTCGACTATATGGGAGTCCAACGACATAGCCATTACGCCAACTGCTGGTCCCTAAATAATTTTTTTTTTAAATTTAAAAAAAAAAAAAGTTTGGAGAAGGCTTGACCTGTATGTAGGCTTGTTTGAACCAGAGGTTCTAGCCATCAGTTAAAGAAAGAAAATCCATTAGTTGGTAAGATGCTTCTGTGTTCTAGCTTGTGCACTTTCTCTGTCCTGTGGTTAAAACCAGATTGTTTTTCTTTTAACAGTAACAGCTCGGTATCATGAGCATTTGAAATGATTGCTCAACAAAAATATGGGGAAAATCATGGGGCCAGCAGGTAACATAGTGTTAAGGTGCTGGACTCCTATATAACCAGCCATGGTTCAAGTCCTAGATCTGGTGGGTTACTTCTCACTTTCTCTCTCTCTCTCTTAGATCAAATTTAAAATAATAATAATAATAATAATAATAATAATAAGTAAAATAATTCTTTTCTAAAAAATATAGTGAAAATCAAACAGAAAAGAAAATTAGCGTATCATAGAATAATTTAAGAAAATGTGGGTTGCTACAAAGTTGAATGTGTTAAAGTTAATGAGTACCTGCAGGAAAACCTATAGATGACATGGAAGGTAGCTAATGGATCACCACAAAATAAAGTGCTAAATTTGGATATTTTGTGGGTGATAGGCTTTTCAGTAGGAAAGCACTGTAAAATCTAAGCCTTACGTAAACTTTATTAAAGATGGGAAAGTTGTCTTTATGCGTATTGCCCAATGTATATGTGTATGTATATATATATATATATATCTTATATGTAAAGCAAAACTCAAAAGATGAACTTAGCAGTTAACTGAGGTGCAGTTAGTAAGATATGCCTGTTATTTGTGTTTTCCAAAATTAAGCACATACTGTTTTGTTTTTTTTTTTTGTTTGTTTGTTTGTTTTTTTTTTTTTTTGCACATACTGTTGTTAAAGTTTTGGGACTAAGGATGGGTAAGGGACATTTGCAGCATTATTTTCACTGTATAGAATTATTGCACTTCAATAATTGTGCTTGTCTTGTTTATACTTATTAGGTTGTCGAGAAAGTCATGACATATTTTTCTATGGTTTTCTTTTTTTTTTAAATTATTTACGTAATTCCATTTGCTATTATTTAATTTGCCCAGATAGAGAGAGAGAGAGAGAGAGAGAAAGGGAAAGTGAGAAAGCAAGCTGCCAGGTGTGGTACTCAGACTGTGGTTGGCCATGTGGGAATCCAGCGCCTTTAAATACCACTCCAACTGCTGGCCCCTGCTATGGTTTTCTACACAAAAATGCTTCGTGACTTTTCCAACGACCCAATATTTAAGATTTGGCTTAAATATCCTATTAGAAAGACTTCTTTCATCTTTCTTCATTGCACTATGGAATTCATCCAGCTTTGTACTCTGTTACTGTTATTAGAATTTGTGAAGAGTACCTGGAAGGCAAAAATGGTGTTCCCAGTACCTAACACAAAGCATAGCATGTAAAGGTGTTTAGTAGGTATTTGTCGAAGTGAATATAAAGCTAAGAGTAGCTATACCTATTTAATTAATACTAAGAAATACTAGTTGATGTGGATAGAAATTTTAACTATATTTGCAATAACTGCAAAATAGGAGGCAAAAGGTTCTGAAGCTCATTAATTTAATACATGTATTAAGTACCTGCTCTGAACCACTGTGCTACATATTGAGGTGTTGTGAGCTCTAAAAAGAAATATTTTGAACTTGAAGTAAGAGCCTCTCAGAAATTATTAGTGGCAATAATAATTACAGCAATTTTATATTTTATTTCATTTCATTTTAATTTATTTAATACATTCAATTACTATATATCACTTAGCTTTTAAAATGAATTTACCGAACATGAATTTACTTCACACCAGTCCAGTTGAGGATACTATACACATTATCATCAACAGGTAATCATCCATTTCTGTGTCTCATAAATGTCTTGCCTCACTATTTGTCTCCTTGATTTCTTTTTTCACACTCTCCCGCCTTCTTCCACCATCTTCCCATACTGTCTCCACTATCGATAACCATTTTCCATGCATTTATATCCTCTAATCTTTCAGTTTCAGCCATAGAACACAGTCGGTATATATTAAGTGGAGACGTACAAAGTCTTTCATAACCTGGCTTGCTTCACTCAGTAGTAAATCTTCAGTATTTGTCCACTTTCTATCAAATGCCAGGATCCTGTTTGTTATGGCTGAGTAGTATTCTATAGAGTATATGTGCTAAACTTTTCAATCCATTCCTGTTTGTGGATATTTGAGTTGGTTTCATGTCTTTTTTTTTTTTTTTTGGCGGGGGGGCAAGGTTTTTTGTATAGGGGTGCACTCTCCAGACAGACAGAGAGAGACAGAGAGACAGAAAGCGAGAAATCACCCCCCGGGGGGATGGCCACGCCGCAATCCCTTCTCCTCCATTCTCCTCTCAGGATCCTGGGCCCGCACGCACAGGCGCCCGGCATAAGTTTAAGCCACCGGGTCCAGGATGCGCACCGTGGTCGACTACATGGGAGTCCAGCGACATAGCCATTACACTAACTGCTGGTCCCAGTTGGTTTCATGTCTTAGCAATTGTGAATAATGCCTCAATATACATAGATGTGCAAGCACTTTTCCGACTGAATGTTCTGTCCTTTGAATAGATACCCAGGAGTGGAATTACTGGATCATGTGGTAGTTCTATATATCTTTGAGGAATCTCCATATAGTCCTCTGCTGTGTCTGGGCCAGTTTACAGTCCCATCAACAGTGTAGGAGAGTTCCCCTTTAACGATAGCCCTGCCAGCACTTACCTTTTTTTTTTTTTTTTTTTTTTTTTAATCTTCGTCATTCTTACTGGAATTAGGTGGTATGGTTTTCTGTATGTTGAACCACCCTTGCATCCCAGGAATAAAACCTACCTGGTCGTGATGTATAATCTTTATTTTATATGTTGTTGGATACAGTTTCCTAGTATCTAGTTTAGAATTTTGTGTCTATATTCATCAGAGATTTTGATCTGTAGTTTTCCTTCTGTGTCATGTCCTTGTCTGTTTTGGGGATGAGGGTGATGGAAGCTTCATTAAATGAATTTGGGAGGATTCTTTCCTTTTGGATCTTTAAAAATAACTTGAGTGGAATGGGGATTAAATCTTCTTTAAAAGTTTTGTAGAATTTAGAAGTGAAGCCATTGTGACCAGGACCTTTCTTTGTTGGGAGGTTATTTATTGCTGATTCAATCTCAATGCTTGTTATGGGTCTATAACTACAGCATTTTTCTTTTTGATTTTCTTTACAAATTGTCATTAGCCATGGAACAGACAAAATATTTTAATAAACAAGATTTTAATAAGTATCTATTGCATTTGCCAAGATAGGAAGAAAGTCATCTTAAATTCTGATACATCCAAGACTTGAGATGAATCCCTATTTTATATTGATAGATTCATTATAGAGAATTGTTACTTCAGTAAATATAGTGTAGGATCTCACTCCGTCTACTTGTCTTCAAAATAAAAACAATATATTTAGATTCTATTTTTATTTAACTGTTATTTGCTTTTTAGGGTTAAAAGAAAAGTTTACTCACTTTCTTTCCTCTGTCTTACAGTATACCCTACTTCTAGTTCTTCCTCTATCCCCAGCTTTACCCTTTAGGCCGACTTCTAACATCTCGAGATAACTGAGTGATCAGTTTTACTCTCATCTCTTACTGGTGTTACAAGAAACTATATTGCCCTGAGTGGGCAATGTTTAACAAAACCTTTCCCCTTTAGCATAAGAATTCAACCTTCTGTTAACTCTCTGGCTCTTGTTTCCTTGGTAATCTGGTAAGGATATTATGTCAGTGATGTTACTAGGTAACAGTACTTATGATAGATATGACCCTTAGTTGATCAACTTAATCTGCCCTTTAGCACTATGAGAACCTGGCAAGAAACCGTATCTTTGGGCTTTTTAAAATGTGTTGACTCTTACAGACAGAAATGTTCTTTGATGGACTTCTGGGAACTGTGACTGTGGGAGTCCTCACAAGAGATACTACCTCTGGTGAGGCATGAAGCGTCTAAATCAGTGCAGCTTCTTAACCTGTTCGTTGTGAATCACACTGTACACTTAAACCATCACCTGGGAGGCTAGAAAAGAAAGCTTCCAGATGGCTAAATGAACCATTCCATGGACTGCAGCAAGGACCTCTCTGCAAAAGTGAAATATCTGAGGTTACCCTGCTGACAAATGTTGTTTCTTCTTCTACAGTATTTGGGTATTTGACGCTTAGGATGGTTGGTGGTGTCCTATGAATTTGCATATTTAGTTGGACTAGGAAGACTCCTTAGGGAACATTGTAGATCTGGCTGCTCTTTTCTCACAGATCTTCAAAGAAAGAAAATGTATTGAGAGAACAGAAGCAAAGATTTTTGGATTTGTTATTTCATAGTATGCTGTTTCTTTCTGCTCATAGTACATATATCTTCTGAGTCGAGGAACTCTATACACTAGATTATAAAAGGAATACTCTAAAAATAACTTCTGTTGGAGAAAATCCTATGTGGCTGTGCATTGTAGTATTTGATCATTCAGCACATATTCCCCAATTATGCATCAATTTGTTCCCGTTTTGTTGTTTTTATGTTTTAGATACCACCTCAAATAGGAGGTAGAGATGATCATTATAACTGATTAGCATTTTCTAAGTACCTTATTTTATTTTTCAGTGTGTTGTTCTTTATAACATGTTGATAGATTCTTCATTTAGTTTTATCTGTAGAATTACTAGGTTATTTTACTTATGATTTGACCTTTAAGGTCATTTATAAGGAAGCTTTTCATTCTTCAGTTATAATTTTAAGTGATATGAACAGTAGGTGAGAGAAAATATTGTAATTTTTTAAGAATAGACTTAATATTCAAAATTCAACAAAACACTTAGCACTTAAAACTCACTGTTTCAGCTAATGTGGATCATACATTTAAATTTTCTGTGTATGTTACAGAAAAAGTCTGTCCTTTCTTGAAAATGTGTAAGATATGGATATATGAGTGAAATTTTAAAATGTGTAACTCCTTATCAGATACTTGCAGAAGCATGTTTTTTAGTACATTCCTTTTGTTACTCTGCATGTATGTGAATGGAGTAGACATATGGAGGAAGAAGTGAGAGAGACAGAAAAAGGAAAAATGTATTTCTTTTTTTTAATGAGATCAAAATGTGCATACTATTATGAACCTTTTTTCACTTGATATATCATGAATATATTTTCATGTCAATGTATATTCATCAACATAGCTTAAAAATACAGGATAGACTTCTAGTAAGTGAAAGTAACAATTTATTGGATGAATCCACTATTGTATGTATGTATGTATGTATGTATGTATGTATGTATTTATTTATTGAGAGGGTTTTGCTATAGGGCGCGTATGCTGGCCAGAAAAACAGAGACAGAGAGACATAAAGCAAGAAATCACTGCCCGGGGGATAACCACGCTGCAATCCCTTCTCCTCCATTTTCCTCCTGGGATCTTGGGCACGCACGCACATGCACTTGTTGTGAGTTTAAGCCACCGGGTCCAGGACTCAAACCACGGTCAACTACATGGGAGTCCAGTGACATAGCCATTTACCAACTGCTGGTGCCTTATTTTTCGTTCTTAATAACAGAACGCTCTATTAGTACCTCACAGTAAATTTACATCTAGCTAGTGTTTTTTTCTGGATTTAACATTTAAATAGATGTCATTATATAGTTTGTCACCGTGTTTAGCAGGTCTGTCCCAGTGCTGGATAATAAGGAACTCATGGGGAACTAAAAAGGGAGTGGTTCTTGCTTATACAAAGCACTGCAAAACTAGTTTTCTATCGTCTTTTCATTGTTTTCGTTTATTACATAATAAAAATACTGATAAAATTGAGAGATAAAGGCATATGGCACTCTCTGGAGATCTTTTTTGTTTTGTGCTTTCAACTTGAAAGGGTGTGGGCTAACTGGAGAGAGAGAAAGAGAGGAAAGATTCCCGGCGGGGGTGGGGGAGATGCCCTGAAGTCCCTTCTCCTCCATTCTCCTCTTGATATTTGAGGCACACATGCAGATGCACCTGGCATAGATTTTTAAGCCTCCAGGTCTGGGGCTCAGCACAGACTATTGAATGAGATCCATGCCACCGCCTGATCCCCAAAGATCTTTTTTTTTTTAAGAGGTTTCTGTGTTAGGGCACTTGAGCTTGTCAGAGAGACAGAGACAGAGAGAAAAAGTGATAAATCACCTCCCAGGGGAATGGCCATGCCATAATTCCTTCTCCTCTATTCTCCTCTTGGGATCTTGGACACATATACACACATGGACCTGGCATGATTCCCAAACCACCAAGTTCAGGACTTGAACTGTGGTTGGTCATGTGGGAGTCCAGTGACATAACCACTGTGCTGTCTGTTGGAACCCCTAAAATCTTTTAGTGCTATTTAGTTCAATAAGCTCTTGGTGTTTATATGTTACTATACTATGCATGTTTATGTGTATATATGTGTGTGTGTGTGTATATATATATATATATACACATACATATGTATATATACATATGTATGTATATATATGTGTATATATATACATATACATATATATATGTAAAAATATCTTATGTATATTTCAGTGAATTGATATGGGTACTGTGTTTTTCACTAATAGGAAAGAAACTAATCTTAATTGCTTTTTCCAAAAATACAACCAAAACAATGAAAAGTTACATCAGTTCAGCCACGGTGGCATAGCAGTAATGTAACACTTCGCAACTTGCAGTCACATGCACAGATCTCTGATATGTACAGGGTCTCCGTACATGTCCAATTCTGGCTGGCTGCAGCTAGGGGTGGATCGCCCCATAAAGATCTTATCAGGAGTTTTTGTCTCTCTGTCATAGAAAATAAATAAATAATAATGTCTTAGGTCATTAAGAGAGCCCCTGCAAAAATAAACAATTATGAGGGAAAATGACCATTTTGTTTTTTGTCATGGCTATAACCAGGATTTCTTGATAGAGATATTGGTATTATACCATATATAAAGTCTGAGAGTCAAGTCTCCAGTTCACATTTCATCATCTTGTCCAAAAGTATATGTTGGAAGTATTTTTTCCATCCCTTTGTTAAACTTAATTCCTTTTCTATACTACTACCTGGCATGTTCTTGACTATTGGAATTATGAAAAAGTCTAGCAACCTCACCAGTATGAAATGCAGAAATAACATTAAAGAGGCTCTCAATATTGTTTATGCAGCAGTCTTTTAAAACAGAACTGTGTAAATTAAATACAATAATACTGTAAATTAGCAATAATTCCAAATAAAGTAAAAAGTTAATAAAATAGCATACCTAGATGTTAAAATTTTGAGAATTATTTGTGTTCAGAGTGAAAAAATCACAATACTGACCTGGTAGATTTTTGTATTCACTCTTTCTTTCTGACAAACTCTGTCATGCCTGTGAAAATAGAGATAGATAAGGCAAACTCCATGGCACATCATAATGTCCTGTTCAGGAGAAGCCAGATGCACATGGCGACCTTGGTTTAAGTCTCCATCCCATCAACTCGAAACATTAGTGCCCAAGATACCTTGGGCTAGAAGACTGGAGGAAGGGGATCGCTGTACAAACCCAGTGGTGGGTGCTCCTCTTTCTCATTTCTCCCTTTTTTTCCTCTTTCTCTCTCTCTCTCATACATGCACAAACTTTATCATAAAGTAAAAAATTAGAACTATATAGATATACATGCATCAATATTTAATACAATATATTTTCTGTGTGTTAGTATGATATGTATGTGTAAATATGGGAGTGGTTACCAGTAATCCACAATTATTGAGGCAGGCTTTTCGCTAAGTCACTTTATGTTCTGATTGAACCCTTCTAATATGCCTAAGGTCCAATCTTTATACCCTCTTTTTTTTTTTTGAGATGAGTAAACTGACATTCAGAGAGAAGATGTAATTTAGGGTATATACTCATTAAAAAATAGATACTGGTACTCAAATGGGATATCTTAGTGCTTTATAGAATTATTGCTAATAGTTATGACTAATATTACCTATTGGAGGATCCAGATCATTAAAAATGATGAAATATTTTCTTTTAAATAAATCAACATACTATTTTCTTTGAGTTCTCTCAGACTGCCTTCTAACTTTGAAATACATTCCGTGAGCCCTACAGTGTCACAGCAGGAAAACACAAGGCTCTGAGAGGCAGTCTTACATGAGCAGGTTCCCAGTTCAGGTCCTTAGACCTTCTTGAGTATACCATATATATATATATGTGTGTGTGTGTGTATATATATATGTATATACATACATATATATATGGATATGGATATATATGTGTATGGATATATATCTATATATCTATATAGATATATATCCATGATCCAGGCCTGGCAGAAAGCTATGGGTGGATTGTTATGGTACAACCCTAGTCAATGCTGTGTGTCTGTCTCTCTCTCACACTCATGAGTTAAATGAATAACAGCAAAAAAAAATTGCATTCTATTTATGAACACTTTAAAAAATAAAATTGGCAGAGGGGGAGCATACTCGCCAGAGAGAAGCTAAGAGACAGAATGAAAATGAGGAAGGGACCCCCCCCAAGCCACCAACACCAACCTCCCTGTGCCTCTCCCAGCTCGCCAATGTAAAATGGTTACTCCACAATCCCTTCTCCACATCTTTTCTTCTTTTGGACATTAGGCACCTACACAGACATGCTTTTCAAACAACTGGGTCCAAAACTTGACTGCACAGTTGGTCATGTGAGATCCAGCCATCTTAACCACCACACCTTTACCTAACCATTTAAAAACCTAAGAACAAAGCTCATTCTTTTTTTGTCCTGCAAGTATTTAATAGAGGATACTACGTTGGCTAATTAGTTTTTAGTTGAAAATAGGATAAAAATATAGCATACTCTGAGTTTGTAAGTTTAATTTTTTTAAATGGTCATGATGACTTATACCAAAATTTTAAAATCATGTGAAAAAAAGTTTCAACTATTGGACAGCACATTTTCTTTAAAAATGTGCTTCATGATCTTTTCTCAAGCAAATCACGTATTCTTTATTTTTTAACGTATTCTCTTCTCGAAATTACAGCCAAATATACATTTCTGTATGCTTGTTTTAACATTTCTATATCAGAATTCAGTCACCTGGAGAATTTAGTGTGCTAGGTTGAAGATAGATTCTACCCTGCTCATATTATTCTGTGTAATAATAATAGCATTTATTGTAATTGATGCAATGTCTTGAGACCTACCAAATTCAAATAGCAATCACCTTTAGGTTATGGAATGTAATTCCATGCACACACACACACACGTGTGTGCATGGAAGTATATATTGGGTTGTCAGAAAAGTCATGAGGTATTTTTCTATTTTCCTATGGAAAAATGCATCATGATTTTTCAGACAACCCAACCTTTACCTGAAATCTGCTTAGAAAATGAATCATCATTTAGTTTCAGATAGATTTACTAAATTATACCATCTCATACATTGTCATCCTTTAAGACAACATATTTTTAAATGCAAAACAGATTCCTCTTATATCTAGAATCAAACATTTTTAAAATGTATATACTTAAATGCAGACATTTGTGTTTATGTGTACAATTTCTGGTTCTGAAATCATCAGCATAATTTGCTTTGTATCTAAAAAAATACTTCTCAAAGTGTGCGTGTGTGTATAAATTATATTATATGGCATAAAGAAAAATGTTATCCTTTTATTGTGACTTATTTAGGGTTACACTTACTATTTTCTGGGGACATAACATACAGATGTCTGTATATCAACCAAGGGCCTGATTGAGTGGTAAATGGAATTATTTTAGATTTAATAAATAACATGCCAGTTTCATTCTTTATGTGAAAACTGAATAAAGTAGCACTTGGTTGCCTCTGATAATATTGTCTTTCATTTCAGAACAGGCTCTTGTTTTTCAGATGCATCAGATTTATTTATTAACTTGAAAGTTTTATCATTACAAATTTTTATATTTCATACAAGCTAAATCAATTGGATATAACAGTTTTTACTTTCAAGTTGCTAACTGTTTTATTCTTACTTATAAACTTCCTAACTACACTGACTTGATTGGAAAATGCAAATTTCTGGTTGTCTTTTGTTAATATTCTGACATACACACACGTAGCTCTGAAGTTTCCCATTTTAACAAAAAATGACATAGGGGCTGAAGTGATAGCTGAAGTGAATATCCCATCTAAGCTTCCTTGCAGACTCAGAGCCTTAGAACTTCCCCACATAACTGACCATAAATCTTCTCATAAAGATATTTCAGTCTTGGGGCTGGCAAGTAGCATGGTGATTAGGGGCGATAGCCTCCCAAATGGCCGACCGTGGTTTGAGTCCCAGACCTGGCGGCTTGCCTTCTCACTTTTTTTCTCTCTGTGTCTCTCTCTGTCTCCCCTCTGTGATCAAATTAAAATTAATTAATTAATTAACTCTTTAAAAAAAGATATTTTAGTCTTTTTGTACCTGATTTCATCTAAATGACCTGCATTTCTTTAAAGTGTGAGATTCTCACTGTGATGATTTTCTGTTAAGAGTGTACTAAGAAGAAATCAGAGCAATACTCTACTGTGGTGATGAAATTGACGTAGAAGACAGAAAGGTCACTGCTGTCTTCACTTTTAGAGTTACCCATTTTGGGGACTATAGGCAAGTCAGACCTCCCATTTAACATTTTCTCTTGATGTACAAATTAAACTCTTAGAGTTAAGGGGTGGGCACATTACAAAAAATTGTGGTTTTAAGGTTGCTGTTAAGATTCTGAGTCATGGGAACCAGCAGTTAGCGTAATGGCTATGTCGCTGGACTCCCACGTAGTCGACCACGGTTCGCGTCCCGGACCCCGTGGCTTAAAACTCACGCCGGGCATGTGTGTGTGCGTGCCCAAGATCCTGAGAGGAGAATGGAGAAGAAGGGATTGCGGCGTGACCATTCCCCCTGGGGGGTGATTTCTCGCTTTCTGTCCCTATGTCTCTTTCTGTCTGTCTGGCGAGCTCACGCTCCCTATAGCAAAAACCTCTCCAAAAAAAAAAAAAAAAAGATTCTGAGTCATGTTTGTTTTTCATTAATTAAAGTAAAACCATAAACATGGTTTTTCATGTTTTTTATATAACTTTTCCTATCTTGTTCTTACATTTGAAAGCATTGCCTCAATGGAAGGAAAAGTCTATCAACAAGGAATTATTTAAACATATATGGTACTTTTAAAAATAAAGTTAATTTATTTTATTCCATGAGTGAGAAGGACAGACATAGACAGCACCTCCAATAAGGTGTAGATGTTGTGATCTACCTGCAGTTTCACTCAGCCCTGATCATCTGCATTCATGTGCCCAGTGTATTATGGGTCTGACTTACAGAGTTTTACCACTGTGTAACCTTTTACCAGTCCCTACATGGTATGAGACAGCCCTTAAAAATATCTTCTATGTATGTGGAAGTAAAAATGTTTATTGAGCACTTAACACTGTGTTAGATACTATTCCAAAGAATTAACATGAAATATCTCATTGTATCCTCACAACTTCATAGCATAGGTAGTATTCTTATCCCAATTTTAAGGATGATTTTCCTTAGACCAAGAAAGATAACTTGGTCCAGGTCACACTCAGCTCTCACAAAGAAAAGCTAGGTTATAGATCCAGATAATCTGATTCTAGAGCCAGTACTATTATTAACTACTATGCTATACTGTACACATCTATGTTTCTGGTATGGAAACATGTTATTTATAAAACAAGTATGATTCTATTGCATTGTCGAAAAAGTCATGACACATTTTTTCTGTTTTTCTATGCCAAGATGGGTCAACTTTTCTGACAACACAATATTTGCATAAAATTATTGACTCATTATTTTCAGCTTATAGTATATGAGATAATCTTTTTTTTTAAAAGGATTTTCTGCAGCGAATATTTATGATTTTATAAGCATAAAAAGCAAGTAGAGATTTTGCATTTTGGGAGAAATAAATAAATCAGTTCCCAAACTGTTCTCTCCTCTACTAATCTTACATGTATGTATGTATGTATGTATGTATGTATGTATTTCTAAGTTTTTGCCATAGAGCAGTGTGTGCTTGCCAGAGAGAGACAGAAAGAGACAAAGAGAGGACCCCCCAGGAGGGATGGCTGCGCCACAGTCCCTTCTTCATTCTCCTCCTGGGATGTTGGTCAGTCACACACAGTTCCCATTATGACTTTCAAGCTGCCAGGTCTGGGACTTGAACCATGGTCGGCCATGTGAGAATCCAATACCTTAACCGCATGCCACCCGATGGTCCCTCTCTTGGTCTTAAATGTTTTTCCTTTTTTCCCCTTTCTTTTCAATCTTAACTTCTGGATGGCAGCAATAACTCTGTTTAGTTGCCTTACTCTCAGCAACTTTTCCAGAGTTGGAAAGAACCTTTTATTTTGTCATCTCTATATAACTTACGATTAGTTTCTTTGGGTGCTCATACTTCTTTCCTGTTTAAACCTCTGCTATTTAGCTTTGTGTTTATTGGATTTCTAGTAATATCGATGATGAGGAAAAGCACAAATAAATGTGAGTATTCTAGTTAAATGATTGTATAGGTTGGAGTATTTCCTTTTAGAAGGAATAGTAGATATAACTGGAAAATAGTAAACCTCAGAAGAATAGAATTTTTACATAAGAATATGGCAATAGTGATTTGGAAATGATCCTGAGTGACTAGAGGAATGTTCAACTCTTCCTTTCCCTAGACTGTTACAGTGTATCCGAGGGTTTTGGCAGAATAAAGGTGTCTCCGAGAGAGAGCCACTGGAGAAATGTGTCCTCTGGGTTTCTGTAAAATGAAGAAGTCTCTAGTGGGAGCGTTTTGTGAAGACGATGAAACATTAGTGATTGCCAATTTTTAGTTAATAATTATGGCAGCAATAATAGAGATGCAGTAGAAACATTTTGTGGGAAGAGCTTATTAAAGATGGGTCAGGGAAGAAACAGCACAGAGTTAGAATGATATAACTAAGGAAGACTGTAGATGACTATAGAAGAGAGGTTTATATGTCAGTGTTCCAAAGATGACAGGGATGTAAAGCTTAATGAATAAATTGAAACTCAAAGATTCACCAGGTTTGTTTCTTTGTATTTTGGAGTCAGAGGCCAAGGTAAGAACTGATTTACTGTTTGAAGCCAGAATAGGACTAGAACCCTGCCCACTATAACTCTTCTCCTTTTCTCATCTCCATCTCAAGGCCCATGTTGCCGGAAGCACTAGACTGAGATAAGAGAAACTGAATAGTTTTTCTAAAAGGAGTATAGTATCATGCTGTTAGAATTTTTTTTCTCTATGAATATTTCTATATGTATATCTAAAAGATTAGGATTCAATTTAAAAATAACTACAGATAGAACGTTAAGAAACCGTCCATAATTATTATCATACAGCAGTTAATTTTCAGATTTTTCCAATTGTATTAAGCTTGTGAGTTTGTTTTTGTTTTTTTACAGTTGTTTGTTTGAATCAGGATCTAAATAAGATCAATACATTACAGTTGGTTGATGTAGTCTTAAGCATTTCTGAATCTCTAGGTTTTCTATCTTAAGATTGATAATTGATTAGACTTAAGTTCATTGGTGCAGTTTCTCTAAATGCAGTAATTTTAGAAAGTAATAGTCTAGGATCAGCTTGTGGCATGGTGGATAAGGGGGTTGGACCCCACATGGCTGACTGCATGGTGAGTCCCAGACTGCCTGAAAAACACGCCAGCACGTGTGTGCTCATGCACCAAATCCCGAAAAGAGGAAGAAATGGAGGAGAAGGGATTGTGATGTGACCATTTCCCATAGGGGGGGGCTTTCGCATTTCTCCCTCCCATCTCTCTTTCACTCTCTGTCTCTCTAGTGAACACACACATACTTACACACCCTCTGACAAATTTTAAAAAAAGAAAGCAAAAATAAAGAGAAAATAGTCTGTTTTGCAGTAGTTAAATAATTATCAGAATACACTTTTCTCCCTATAGATTTAAAATAATTTAAAGATCCACAACTAGAAATTTTTTTGTTTTTTAATTCATTGTCTACATAAACATATTAATGATCAAAATAACTAATTTGCAAGTTATCAAGAGCTGCTAATAATTAGCTGACTTACTCGATTTCAAATAACATCTATGTATATAGTTATTTTCTTGATTGTCCTAGAAGTGTGGCCTTTGAAAGTAAATACTATTCTGACTGTCCTATAATTAAGAAAACCCTTCACAAAAATGGAGTGATTAGTAATTTACTCTAGATCATTAATAGGACCTGATTTGAAAACTTGGGGTACCTTTTATAGCAGCATGATAAGAAGGCTTCTGTCTTTCTGCTTTGTACTACAGCCAGGTGTGTTTTGAAATTGGTTACATGTAGCTTCAAAATGTGATGATGATTGGTAGTATATCAGCCAGAAAAGCTATATTATGAGGTACTGAGAAACTACCACAAAACCTCAGTGGTTTAAAACAACAAAGCTTTATTTGTTGCTCTCCTTGCATGTCCATCATGGGCAGCAGCGTCTGCTTGTAATAGTCACTTAGGGACCTTATATAACAGCCACCATTTCAATCTTTGCTGATCACCACACTGGAAAGAAAAAAGAATAGCTTTGACATTACTCACATTTGCAATTAAATATTCTAGTCCAGAAGTCATAGAGCCAATTCACAAGGTTAGGAACTCAGTCTTGTAGGTGCCTCAGAAAGCAGAACCAGGTATTAGTAAACAGTACAAATAATTAAAACAATAGTTGTCCCTCTCTTTTTATGGAAATTATTCAAGGACTCCCTCCCTACCCCACTGTGCAGATCCCAAAATCCAAGGATGTTTGAGCCGTTTATTAAGTGACAAAGTAGGGCTGGCCAGTGTCCAAGTGGATAAAGGACATGGATCTGTGTTGTTTGCATTTTAGTCCCAGCAGCTTGTAAACACACCAGGCATGTTTGCATGTGTTCCCAAAATCTCAACAGGATGGAGAATTGGAGAAGGATTTAGAGCATCTCCACGCCCCACTGGGGACTTTCTCTCTCTCTCTGTGTTTCTCTGTCTGGCAAACACACACATCCTCTAGCAAATTGAAAACAAAATGCCAAAGTATTTGCCTATAGCCTATACATATCCCCCCATATACTTAAATCATTCCTAGTTTATTTACAAGACCTAATATGATATAACTGCTATATAAATAGTTATCATGTATTTTTATATCTTATTTTTACTGTATTTTTTAATTCAATTTTTTTTTCAGTTATTTTTGATCCATGGTTGGTTGAATACACTGATGCAAAACTTACAGATATGGAGGACTCATTATAGTTGATTGTCGGGAAAGTCATGACACAATTTTGCATAGCAAAATACATCATGACTTTCCGACAACCTAATATAATTGTAGTAATGTGTTAAGTAATAATTCTGTTACAGATGACAAACAGATCTATTTACTCATTCATTCATTCATTTATTTACTCATTTATGAAGCATTTATTGAATAGCTGCTATGTGTGAGTCACTGCTCTAAACAAGGGAAACATTAAAGTGAATAAGACACATTTCATCCTTCCTCTCTAGGTTCTCAGTCTAGTAGTGGCAAAAGGCAAATGATTCTTCAGTAGAAGTCTGGCCTATAGCCTATTTTCTGTTTGGCTCTTAAGCTAAAAATGCCTTTCACATTTTTAAAGGGTCAAAATAAAATAAAATAAATGAAGAAAGAAGACTGTTCAAATAGATTGTATGTGGCCGGCACAGCCTAAAACATTTACCACCTAACCCTTTACAGAAAAATGTTTCCTTTTTTCTTAATCTGTACTTAAATTTAAAGCTCCTCAAACTAATTACTTTCTAACTCATCAGATAAAAGGCACATAATTATCTTGTAAGCTCTGGATATTTCTTAATACTGAGTGAGCTTTTTGTTTAATTTGTTATAGGTTGAATATCCCATATTCAAGATGCTTGGTACCAGAAGTGTATCAGATTTCAGATTTTTTTTCAGATTTTGAAATATTTGCATATACATAATGAGATAGCTTGGAGATTACACCCTAGTCTAAACATGCAGTTCACTTATGTCTCATATATACCTTATACATGTAGCATGAAGGTAATTTTATAAAATATTCCTTTGTAGCATTTTGACTACAACCCATCATAAGTGTGGAATTATTCACCTTTGTGGTCATATTTGTACTCAAAAAGTTTTAGACTTTGGATCATATCAGACTTCAGATTTCAGTTTAGGGATGTTCAACCTATACAACATTCCTGTGGAAATACAAATCTTTTCCTGACTTCTTGGTATAGTGATTTTATTGGCATCTTGAGTGGTCTTATTACTGAACTTTGGAGACATAGGGTACTGTTTTATTTGTTGCATTCTTAGGTAGCCATAAAATGATCAAAACCCTGAGATATCTATATGCATATATGAAGTAATGATTACTTCTGAAACAGAAAGTAAAACAACAATGATAATGTCTGCTTCCTCAAGGAATTAAGACCTGAAATCTATAGTCTTTAGGATCTAAAATCAATGAATAAAAGTATATAGAAATGTAGATTTTTATTTTCTATACTATGGACTAGGCTACTTTATGGAAAATAATTTTAAAACAAGTAAGAAATTGCACTTCAAAATATATGAAGTTCAAAGACAATATATAGACTCCTTGCTGAGATATAAGAACAAGTAGGAATTACTTGTGGCACTCAGGTTCAAAATCAGGGAAGAAGGTTTGCTGATTTAGATAGAGAGGAGTAGGATTTGATTTTTAAAAATGGCTTATTCTAAAGAAGATTTGGAGGAAAAGTTTGCCAATATGTAACTTTTAGAGCAGAGTATAGGGGTACAATAGGAGAGAAAAGATGCCTTGAGTTAACATTTAATCTGTTCTCATATTGACCATCAGAGTTCAATTCAATGATACCCTCATGCTTAGGGGAACATGTTAGATTATAGAACTCCTCTAGATTCTGCACCTTTATAGCATTTATGTTATGATATGAAAAAAAATATTTTTTATTGCTATAAATTCCTATTTAATAACAATTTGTAGAGTACTAGTGTTGATCAAGGTTGTCTTTTATTCTATGTAGTTGCATATAGAAACCAGATTTTATAGATTTGAGGAAAATCCTCTTTCAGATCTATTGCTTCAGAGCTTGAACCATTAATTATTACTCAACTCTTTTGTAACTGCTAAGGTTGATTTCCTTAATTCGCTAGCATATTTTCACATGTGATTCCTAAGATTTTGTCTAGTGTTTTGACTGATTATGGCTGGTGGGTCGCTTGGGCTAGGGTCTGTTATTTTAAGATGTTAACTAGATTTTGAGCTTTTGTATTCGAGATCCTGTGAATAGAGTGAGTGCTTATTTACCTGTATGTCAAGTTGACATGGAATTTTAACAGCCTCCTATTTGGAGACTAGCAAATTGCTCTATGTACACCAAATGTAACAGTATGCTCTATGGATTCTGTGTGATCCACTTCTCATGGCTATTCACTGTTGCTATATGTAATGCCAAGACTATCACTTAAAATTCCTTTTTCTTTGTTAATTTCCATGAGAGAAATTGCCCATATGTATAGCCAAAGCAAATATACCATTATATAACAAGATCATAGGTCTTAGCTGCTCTTTCTATAGCAGCTAGGAGTTCACTGTAAGTATATATTGTATTATCTATTGTTACTTCCTTTAACGTGCATTCTTTGACCTTTATTTATTGACTTAATTATTTTAGATTTTTGACATTTATTTACTTATTTATTTTAGACATTTGCCAAGGAGAGAAAGAGGAAGGTAAAGTGAGAAATAACCCCTACCCCCAGGAATAGCCATACTGTGATCTCTTCTCCATTCTCCCTTCAGGATTTTTAGGCATGTGTGCACACGTGCTTGGTGTAATTTTCAAGCCACAGGGTCTAGGACTCAAATCATTATAGCCATGTGGGAATCCACTGCCTTAACCACAGCGCCACTTGCTGCCCCCTCCCCTTTTTTTAAGAGATACTTATTTTTGCCGGCAGGCACATCCGCTTGTTAGAGAGTGAGAGATGGAGAAAAGACTTTCCCCAATGGGATGTGATCAAGCCTCATTCCTTTTTCTTTCACTTTTCCATCTTGTCAGAATTTTGGACATGCAGGCACACATACCCTGCATGCTTCTCAAATTACAGAAGTCAGGACTCAAACTGCAGTCAGCCATGTTGGATCCAGCTCCCAATATACACATACTACTACCACTGCACTAAGGGACCAGTTCTCTTTGACTCTTTCTAAAATCTGATTTCTATATTACAAATATAGCCTTTTTTGTTGGTAATTGTGAACTTCTTTTGGCTAGTGCTAATTACGAATGTAACTTCACATAACTTGGTATCATAGGTATAAAGTAATTTGGATTAGGCAATTATCATTTCCATATGTTTGGATATTTAATGTCATAAAAGAATTAATTATATTAATTATTTTATCTTCAAAATAATTAACTGTGTTCATGAAGATCTGTACTTCATTGTTCATGCAGATCTGTGCTATACTGACTGGAGTATATGACACTATACTTTAACCTTTTTGAAAAAAATCATTTGCTAGAGGGTGCTTGCACTGCTGGCAGGGAAGAGACAGAAAGAGAAGGAAAGAAAACGCCTCTTCCCCTTGGGGCATGGCCAGACTGAAAACCCTTCTTCTCCATTCTCCTCTCAGGATTTTGGTTATGCTCATACATGTGCATGTTATGTTTTTTAAGTCACTGGGTCCAGCAGTCAAGCTAGACAGTTGGCCATGTGCGATCCAGCCGCCTTAACCACTGTGCCACTGACGTCTCCCTAACCTTCTAAGGCCTGTCAATAGGAGAATGATCAATATTGTTGACTCATCTCTTGCATGGCAGTGTCTTGATGTAGCTTTATAGCTTTTCTGTCTTAATTTTGAGTATAGCTGAAATATATTTCCTGGTCAATGTCATTAAAGTTTTAGAAACAAGTTGAAATGATAAGTAGAATTGAGATGGGAATGCAGAAAATAGGCAGTCATGCCTGACTTGAGAATTTCAGGCACTTAAATAATGGAGTGTTTTCTGAAAATACCCTACAAGTCAAGAAGTTTCTAGGAAACTTTACTGTCATTGCTTCATATTATGAAAACTGACTACTATGCCTTTTTAACTCCCGTATCTTCAGGGACAGTGATTATTGCCAACAGCCAACACAGCTGTCACCTTTGAACACATTTGAATATCATTGATACAAGAATGGCTAGATGAGACAAGGCCAATCCCAGGACTCAGGATATTGTAGACACCAAGGCAGTGGTTTTGAGATTGAGAGATAGAACAATACTGTACCCCACAAAGACGTATGATGGTGATACTTAAACCAGAAATCACAATTTTTAAAAAAATGAAATTATATATACATACCCACACACACACCCAATTTAAAAAAAAAAACAAAAACACAAAGAAATATAAAAGCAGACTATTCACAATTCTCCTGAGACCTGAGGTCAGTGTTTTATAAATCAGAACTGACTTAGGAAACAATGAGTATTACACATTCAGTGTCTCTCTCTGGCAACTGCCTGCACCCTCTGGCAATTACACAACCAATCTAGGAATAGTGAATTGTAAAGGAAGAAATTTAGTTTGAATAACTATCCTTTTCTTTTCTTTTTCTTTTATTGCCAGAAGGCATGTGTACGGCCAGAGAGAGAAAGAGAGAGGAGAGGGAGGAAAACACCCCTCAGTGGAGCGTGATCTGCTGAAGTACCTTGTTCTGTTTCTTCATCCTATAGTGATCTGAGGCATGCGCATACCTCATGGGTTTTTCAAGCTGTTAGGGTCTAGATTCAAAATATGGTCAGCCAGGTGGGATATAGCTCTTTATCTACTAGGCTATGGGGCCAGCCCAAATATTCCTTTCTTAAGAAAGTATGATTTTTTAGTTTTCTGAATATTTCATTTATATGTTTTAGAACCTGGTATTTATTAGCTTGCTGCTAAATAAATGAAAGGTAATGTCATTGAATTGTCAACAGTTTTATTTAATAGCATGTCTAAAGTAGAAATCTGTGGTAATATGCATACAACATATTGCCATATATAATAATACTTATTATAAAATTATTTGATATCACATTTTGAACCTAGCATTGTGTAGTCTTAAATCCTTGAATTTAAGCCTTAAGTGTAGACTGGTTGTGGTTAAATAGACTTTTTATTCTTATTTAAGTTTTTAAGTGGTCTGGGGTTACATAAATACATATCCTGCTGTTTTGTTAATTTGTGAATCTACTAAATTTAAAAGTAAACAAAATTATAAAGTAATGAGAAATACTTAATACAACTTAAGTCAAAAGTATTCAAAATTATTACATATTATGATTGCAACTATGCAAATACACAATGATTTAAACATTAAAAATTACTAGAAGGAAATATATAGAAATGCTGAGTGGTTGTATTAAGGTGCTAAAATTAGGGCCTTTTCCCCCTAGATTTCAATTTTTCTGTAATGCGGTTGTTGCTTTATGATGGGAAGAATAAATATGTTTTTACAAAATTCAATTTGGAAGCTAAGTTTAAATATAGAAAAGCATTTACTGCTTCTAATTATGGAAAATGTTTCAAAGGCACTCATATTAAATATAAGAATAATTTGCGTTTTGAAATACGATACTTTATTTAGAATACATTTCAGCCTAAGAAGCAGTTCACAGCTTAGAGAATTAAGGTGCTAGACAATTTTTGAAATTAATATCAAATAAGTTTTATGGTGAAAGGGGTTAAATACATGTCATCTATTGTTTCCTCCAAGTTTCTTCAGTCTCTCGAACAGTTTGAATAAAAAGTTCTACAAGGATGGGCTTCTTGTCTATCTTTTTAAATTGTTATATCACTAGTATTTAGAACAGTTCAAGGGACAAAGTTGGATCCTAATAAGTATTTGTTAAATGAACACAGAAATAACAGATGGGGGAGATGTGCAGTTAACTCCTAATTATATATACATAGATAATTCCAGTGTAAATTACTTATGTTCTTCATCATCTCCTGGTTTAAGCTATAAAATGAGAGAAAATTGAAACTTGATACAGGATTAATGATGTCTGGAACTGTCTGACAGAGAATGTAGCAGTTTGGAGCTAGTGAAGAGCAACCTAGGTAAGGAGTTATATCCCTCTTACGCATAGCAACACACTGGCTCTAGTGAGAAATGAGAGTGCGTAAGTGGGGTAAAGAGGTGATAGGAGGATTCCACAAGTCCTGGTCTGCTTTTTACAAATGGGCCCATATTGTAGCACAATCTAAGGTGGCACCCACTCAAAAGGCTTCCGAGGTGGTTCTGTGCATCACGGATGTGTCCTTCTCTGGGCTTCCACTCACATTTATCATGGCATTAACCCTTTGGTTTCTTCTATACGACACCTGCCCTACTGTAACTCATACTTTGGTGACAAAAATCCAGATATTTTGTATTTTACAATAACTGCTTATCTATTAATTTGATAGGCAGGAATATCAGCTGGAGGCTATAGCCACAGCCAATATACTCATTCTTTTTTTGTTCACTTCAGTGTGATTCTGTGTAAATCATTCTTAGACTGTTCTGAATCGTTATACTTTTATTTATTCTGTAACCTCATTTTTATTGGTTGCCATGTCCAGTCCATCTTCTTTTCTCTTTGAGTACATATTTCACACTTAAATTCAAAACCAGAGGTATTTCTGGTGGTTCCTTTGGTCTGTAACAAAGCAGAATTTCTTTTTTTTTTCTTTTTTCGAAGTTTTTTCTATAGAATGCATACACTTATCAGAGACATGAGGTGAGAGGAGAGTGAGAAATCACCTTCCCCATGGGGGATGGCCACAGTGCAGTCCCTCCTTCCCCAGTTTCTTCTCAGGATTTTAGGCATGCATGCATGCTTGCGCCTGTCCTGTGATTTTTCAAGCCACGTGTCCAGACCTTGAATCACAAAGTTGGTCATGTGGGATCCAGCACCTTAACCTCCTTACCACCAACTGCCCGCCCCTCAGAATTTCCTTTGTTTAATCCTAGAATTCTATAATTTGGGTCTGAACCTGCACTCTGAATGCTTATATTTCTGAGCCCTGAGCTTCCCAAGTCTTGTTCTTGTACCATTTTCCCAATCTCATAGATTATTTCTCACTTTAGATGGTCTTATTTCCCATTATTCATCTTTTGGCTCTTCTAGATCTCCTCTGATTGACATTAGCTTATGTGTTCATTTATTCAGTCTTTTAATGGCTAGGTACTAAGTCACTACCATGTTCCAGAGCTATGCTCAGTGTTAGGATAAATGGTAAAAACTAAAAATGGTCATAGCTCCCATGGAGTTTACTGTCCATTTGAAACATAAAACATTAACTTCTTACATCTACCAACTCAGTTATACTTCCATTACTTAATTTATATGTAATTTTAGGGTGAAAAGATGTTTTTATTACAGAATTCTCCTGTGTATGTACAACACAAATAAAATAATCTTGCTTTTTTACTGATAGACTTTGCACTATTTTAAGATCACTTAGTATGTTTCCAACAAAATGAGTAGGTTATCCTCTATAAAAGTCTTATAATAATCAATATTTATTGGATTTTGTACTTCTTGCCCATTATAGGCATGCTCTATAATCCTCACGACAAACTTGCAAGGAAACTGAGTCACAAATAATTTATTGCCAAAGTCATTTGAATACTAAGTGGAAATGGAGATTTAAATTAAAGTCTGTTCAGTCAGAACTTAACCTTTGTTGTCATGTTTACTGGGTTGCAACTAGTAAAATAAATCAGAAGTTGAACATCTAAAATTTGTGTTTTCCATTTGCTCTTATTTACCCTCTAATATTTCTGCTCTATAAAAATGTTAAGAAAGTTTAGTTTCAAAAATCAAGATATAGATATAAACACGTTCACAAAGCCACTTTTTTAGAGGAATTATTTATTTAATTTTATTTATTATTATTATTAAATTTGCCATAGGACATGTTTGTTCACCAGAGAGAGAGAGAGAGAGAGGGAGGGAGTTAGGAAGGGAGGGAAAATGAGAAAGCAAGCTACCAGATCTGCGGTCAGCAATGCAGGAGTACAACACCTCAACCACCACTCTACCAGTTGGCCCTACAAACCCAACCATTGGCCGCACAAAGCCATGTTTTAATTGGTTTTGCTTACAAAAGAGATCATGGCTTTGGAAATAATTGATTGTGTTTTGGTATTATTTATGAATTTAAATCATAACCTCTGATTGATTTAGAGTCAGCACAGTTTGTTTTTTTAAAGTAAATGTTTTAAAAAGTAAAATCTAAAGACTTAGATTAGTCCAAAGTATGTTATAAATATTTTTACCTTCATATTATTTACTTAACATATTTCATCTAAGCATAAGGAATAGAGCATCCTAGTAAAGATCTTATATTTTACTCTGCCATTATTCCATCAGTACCCTTTTTAATCCATTGATTATATAGTTTATTAAAAAATACATGTTTGCGTTTTTTACATTTTCAGTACCAGGAAACTACAGCCCAGGTCCATAAAGATTACACAAAAAGACTGAAAAACAGGCACAGATATTTATAGTCACTCTTGTTTTGCCTATTTGCAACCTAAGATTTAATTTTATGTTGTAGAACAAATGTATGTAGTACTTGAAAACAGTGGACTTGAAGTAAAATGCTACAAAGATTTTGCATCATTAATATGGGGCAGATCACTTAGTTTTTTCTGTGCTTCTATTCTCATAAAGGAATATCACCAATTTAGTGCTACATGTCTATTTAGAAGATTCATCTTTACATTGGGAGTATGAAATTCTACCATTTTAGAATTTAAAATATTCTAAAAGCAACATATTCTAAAAATGGCAAGAGAGAAACACCAACTTACTTACAAAAGTTACACCATTAGACTAAAGACCTATCAACTGAAATAATTCAGACAAGGATAAAATGTGAAGACATATTTATAACTTTATAAGAAAAAGATCATCCTTCAAGTGAGAAGTAGAAATGGAATCATTCCCAGATAAACAAGGGTTGAAAGAATTCCCCAAAACTGGACCATCTTTTCAATAAATAATTAAGATGATACTATACAAGGACAACTAAAACGAGATAAGAGAACACAAAATAATTAGAGGGAAAAAAAGTAACAAGATGACAAGGATAATATGTTATCATCCAGATTAAACATATAGATAATAAAATTGAACATCAGTAAATTAAAATCTCCAATAAAAGGCACAGATTGGCTCAATGCATTTAAAAAATGAAACCTTCTCTATGTTATTCCAAGAAACATACTTCTTTGACAAAGATATACATAGACTAAATAATTTGGAACATCATATTTATAGTTTCTTTAGTGTGTTGAGCAGGAATTTTTTTTTACACAATTTTCAGAAATCTAAAACAACAGCAGTTTTTTCAATACATGACCTGAATGGAAATTGCTATAATGGATGGAAGTCATGTCCTTAAAAAATATAAATGACATATATCCTATCTTTAGTTTCTCAGAAGGGCTAAAGATTATTGAACTGTTAGATTTTTGCATACCTCTATGACACCCTTACTCATTTTCTCTCTTGACTTAACCAAAGTGTTAAGCATGACTGTCACAATATTATGTTTTCTAGAAATCCATAAATATGATTTAAAAAAATCAAAGAGAGCTTTGTAAGTGAAAGTGTCCACGTGAAAAATTCACATTCACATTAAGTACAGATTCACCAATTATGTGATAGACAGTTGTCTCACTAGGTTTCCTATTGAATTTATACACTATGATAATTGTTATTTATTGTATAAAAACTAGATAACAGGAAAAGTCTAGATATTACAAGTAGCCGAATCTTTCTTTGGAATTATTTTCTTTCTTTCTTTCTTTTTTGGAGAGGTTTTTGCTATGGGGTGTGTGTGCTCGCCAGAGAGACAGAGAGACAGAAAGCAAGAAATCATCCCCCAGGGGGGATGGACATGCCTCAATCCCCTCTCATCCATTCTCCTCTTGGGATCTTGGGCATGCAGGTACTTGCGCCCAGTGTGAGTTTAAGCCACCAGGTCCGGGACTTGAACCACGGTTGACTATGTGGGAGTCCAGCAACATAGCCATTCCACCATCTGCTGGTCCCTCTTTGGAATGATTTTAAAGAAGGCTAAAGTCAAGAACTTTGTAAATCCTATAAAGCATCAAATCACTGATTTTATCATATCTTCACTTCTAAACATCTCTTTCCAATATTATTTTTGTTTCACTTTTGTGAAGACTTATTTCTTTATATACAGTACAGTACTGTGGTCTTACTGTAACTCCAGTGAGTGAGTAAAAGTTTTCTTTTTCTTTTTTTTTTTAACCTTTTTTTTTAACCTTTTTCGCTATAGGGCGCGTGCGCTCGCCAGACAGACAGAAAGAGACATAGAGACAGAAAGCGAGAAATCACCCCCCAGGGGGGATGGTCACGCCGCAATCCCTTCTCCTCCATTCTCCTCTCGGGATCTTGGGCATGCACGCACACGCGCCCGGCGTGAGATTTAAGCCACCGGGTCCAAGACGCGAACCGCGGTCGACTACGTGGGAGTCCAGCGACATAGCCATTACGCTAACTGCTGGTTCCCTCTTTTTCTTTTTTTTTGGGAGAGGTTTTTGCTATAGGGCGCGTGCGTTCGCCAGACAGAGAGAGACAGAGAGACAGAAAGCGAGAAATCACCCCTCCCCCCCAGAGGGATGGTCATGCTGCAAATCCCTTCTCCTCCATTCTCCTCTCAGGATCTTGGGCACACAAGCACACATGCCCAGCGTGAGTTTAAGCCACTGGGTCCGGGACTCGAACCGTGGTCGGCTATGTGGGAGTCCAGCGACATAGCCATTACGCTAACTGCTGATCCCAGAAGTTTTCTTTTTCTATCTCTTCCTAATGAGCTATCATTACATACAGTTTTACCTATGTTTAAGTAGACAGATGATTGATGCCTCAGATCTTTTCAGATTATAAACTTTTATCTTTCACCATTCTGTGCATGGAAATGACAAATTCTTTCATTGCCTTTGTTAAGATTATATTCGTTTATAGAAATCCATCCTTATTAATTTATGAGACTTTTGTTGTCTGAGTGTTAATTACTTTGTTTTTCTTTAGAACCAAATTTCCTAGTAAAGAACGTCATTGACAATTTATTATGTACTTCCAAAATATCCATTACAGCAAATTTCAAATGTGCACAGTATAATGTAATATGTTGAAGGTTATGAATATGTTTATGTCTTTGATTTGTTTATTACATACCATACACATACTTAAAAAAAATCATACTGTACCCTAGAAAAGTATAGTGATTATATGTAAGTCAGAAATTTAAAAAATAAAAATATTTTTAAATATTAAAAACAAGAATATATACAAGGTATTGTCTTATACAGCCATTGAAGAAATAAAACAATTTTGACAGACCTAAGGCAATATCTACCTTAATTTTTTAGTAGTAGCTATAGTGTTAAATATAATTTTAAAAATACCTCCATACAATGTTCATTGATTTCTAAGTCATTATGTCAATATAGATTTCTTACTATTGTTACACTGATCTTTTAGTGGAAATTTGGGTGTATCCACTGATCTTTTAGTGGAAATTTGGGTGTATTAAGATCTTTATCTTAGAAACAAAATAAGACCTTTTATAGGTTCTTTTTTGTGGCTAAGTAATTAATCTTTAATGTGGGAATATCATATACTTTTAAGTTATTAAAACTTAGTCTATTTTTTTCTTTTCTTTTTTAAACTGGTTTTAACTAAAAATTATAACGAAATCTTTTGGGAGAAGCCATTATGTAAATACAGAGTATCTTGATACGGTTTATAAAATATTATCTCCATTTCTTTAGTGTTGGTTGATGTGTTTTTCCACCACTCTTAAGACCCCATGCTATACCTCTTGCTAATAACAATTCTTGTTGCCATCGTTCTTCTTTAATTCTCAAGCATAACAGGTAGAATCTAATTAGAAGTCAGAGAATTCAATGAAAGCAGAAGTGTGTTGATTCCAAATACTGCGCTAGAAGCTGGCACCAAAGTGACTAAAAGAAGGAAGAAGAAAACATTCAGGGAGACTGACTCAGGGACAGCATCCACTGTGCCACATCAGTGTGTTGGTTTATGTAAGCAACATGGCAGGCTATGACCACTGAAACAAGAGCATGCATAGGTGAGCTACACTGTCCCAGTTCAGGACATTCTGACTGAATATGAAGAAAGATACTCAACCAAATGGCAGGTTTTATAGGCTACCATATAAAGCAAGATTCCCCATATTCCCCTATAATTGCTGGTAAGTATTATTGATTATGACATAGAGACCAGTCTAAATCATATATTTTGAGTATTGGCATTTTCTTTCTTCTTCTTCTTCTTCTTTTTTTTTTTTTTTAGAGTGTGATGTTTGCTATAGGATGCATGTACTTGCCAGAGACAGAGATAGAGACAGAGAGAAAGTGAGAAATCATCCCCACTCCCTCTCCCCACAGGTGAGGAATGGCCATACCACAGTCCCTTCTCCTCCATTCACCTCTTGGGATTTTGTGCATGCACACACCCGCACCCAGCATGAGTTTCAAGCCTCCAGGTCTGGGACTCGAACCATAGTAGGTCATGTGGGAGTCCAGCACCTTAGCCACTATGCCACAATGAAGGCATTGATATTTTGAATTTGAATTACTGAAGGTTTTCTTACCAGGCACAGAACTAAAAGCCTTGTCTTTTTTTTTTTTTTTTCTGAACAAAAATACTATGAAAAATAATGTTTATTTTTTTAAAAGTCTAATTAAACATTAGGGAAGATGATGAACTCATGGAATGCTAGCCACAGCCAGAAACAATCAGATACTAGAGCTAAAAGGTATGAAATCTGCTACTAAAAGAGTAATATAAATTATTTGAGGGACCAGCAGTTAGCGTAATGGCTATGTCGCTGGACTCCCACGTAGTCGACCACGGTTCTAGACCCAGTGGCTTAATCTCTCTCTGGGCGCATGTGTGTGTGTGTGCCCAAGATCCCAAGAGGAGAATGGATGAGAAGGGATTGTGGCATGGCCATCCCCCCTGGGGGGGGATTTCTCGCTTTCTGTCTCTCTGTCTCTCTCTGTCTGTCTGGCAAGTGCACGCGCCCTATGGCAAAAACCTCTCCAAAAAAAAGAAAAAAAAATTATTTGACTAAGATTCCATAGGTACTTATTGTACTGTGGAGATGGGATTCAGCCTAGCTGTCTCTGATTCCAAAGCCAGTGCTTTTCATATATACTATGCTGCCTCATAACTCTATTTATAAAAGGCTAGGTGAATCATCCTAAATTGTTGAAAGCTAGCAAGTATAAATAATAAATGAATAAATAAAATTGTGGCAAATGGTTGCTACTTTATTCACTAAATATAGTTAAAGGCTGACATATTGACATATTCCCAGCATATGCTTAATCACTTGAAAATGTTGGATCACATTTAATAAATTCATATTAAGCAACCTTTTATATATATATGTATATATCTTTTATTTTATTTTAATTTCTTTTATACATTCAGTCTCTATACATCACTTAGCTTGTAAAGTTAATTTTCCAACATGAATACATCAATCCAGTTAGGGATACTCTACCCATTACCATCAACAGATAATAATCGGTTTCTGTGTCCCATAAATGTCTTGCCTCTCTATTTTTCTTGTTAATGGCTTTCCTCACATTCTCCTCCTTCTCCCACCCTTTTCCCATACTGTATCCAGTTTTTATAACTATTTCCCATGTTTCTGTATCCTTCCATGTTTCAATTTCAGCCATAGAATGCAGACGGTTGGTATATATTAAGTGGAGACATACAGCGTCTCTCCTTCATAGCCTGTCTTGATTTACTCAGCAGTAAACCTTCCATATTCATCCGTTTTCCCTTTTTAACAGATGGAAAAATGTTGTTTTGGATAGAAATGTTCATTTCCAAATTCCTGAAAGAAAGATAAAATTTATAAAAGTGTTTGAAAGTGAACATTTCCCCCTTATTCTCCTATTGAAAAATTAATAACTACTTCCTTATGTTATTTCTACATTAGATCTTTAGGGAAATACAAAATACAAACTGAATTGCTTAGAAAATGATTTATAGTTGACACCTCATATTTTATATTATTGATTTGTTATTTAACCCCCATAATACATCTATAATCTGTATTTAATAAAAAGTACACCTAATTTGCTCAGTATTAAAGCTATGTAGTAATACAGGGTGAGTGTATAGGTCTTCATTTTTAGATGCTTGAAACTTCTTTCTTATAAAAGGTGGAAACATTTATTTATTACATTTAACATTTATGAAGTATTTTGAGATACGTGGTATAGTAATAAATAGAAATGACCTATTATGGGACCAGCAGTTAGCATAATGGCTATGTCGCTGAACTACCATGTAGTCAACCATGGTTTGAGTCCCAGACCCAGTAGCTTAAACTCACACCGGGCACGTGTGCATGCGTGCCCAAGATCCCGAGAGGAGAATGGAGGAGAAGGGATTGTGGCAGGGGCCTCCACCCCCGGGGGGGAATTTTTCGCTTTCTGTCTCTCTGTCTCTCTCTGTCTTTCTGGTGAGCGCATGCACCCTATAACAAAAACCTCTTAAAACAAACAACAACAAAAAAAAAGAAAAGAAATTACCTGTTATGAGCAATGTTTGTCTCTATGTACTATATTACACTTTTAAAGTTGTTCCATTAATGTGAGTTAGATTCTTTTTGGAGTCTTCTTGTTACTTTCGACAGACTTGAAAACAGAAATGCTCAAATTGAAGAAGCAGTTTCATATGTTGTTCAGTGTTTGGACTATTAAATGTTAATTGGGATCTCTGAGCTATGTAGCCACCTTAAATGATCTTGTGTCTTATGTCTTTCCTCACACTCTCCTCCTCCTCCTACCCTCTTCCCATACTGTATCCAGTTTTTATAACTATTTTCCATGTTTCTGTATCCTTTGATCTTTCAGTTTCAGCCATAGAGTGCAGATAGTTGGTTTATAGTAAGTGGAGATACACAATGTGAGAGAAAGAAAACTGAGTTACTTTTTTCTTCTTAATATAGAATAGAGAAAAAGTAATTGAAATACCATTAAGAGTTAAAAGAGCAATATTATCTATTTTTAATTACTCCAAGACAAATCAAATATCCTTGTATAATCACTTAACATTGCATTTTCCATTTCCTTTCCTTTTTTTTCCTTATATGTTTTTACCATTTAAATGCAAATTGTAAGAAAGCAGAAAAGAAAATGATTTAAAAAAAAACAGAATATAATGTTTAATTTGATAAGTTTCTAGAAATTCTGGAAAACAGGGCTGGAAGGTGATGTGGTAAATGCAGCTGGACTCCCACATGGCTGATCATGGTTCAAATCCCAGACCTGGCAGCTTGCTGTGTCATTTCCCATCTCTCTCTCTGCCTCTCTCTGGTTAACTTCCCAAAAAATTAATTAATTAGTTAATTTAATTTAATAATTCTTTTATTTATTTTTTCTTTTTTTGGAGAGGTTTTTGCTATATTCTTCTTTACTACCTAAAATGGTAATTCTCACCTGGGATGACTGCCTGCAGGACACATTTGGCAATGTTTATAGATGTTTTTGCCTGTCCAGACTTGAGCAGTCCGGGTACTGTCACTAGTTTGGAATAGGTAGAGGTCAGGATGTGCCTAAACAGCCTAAAGTGCAAAGGACAGCCTCCAGCAATAAAGACATATCCAGTACAAGATATCAATAATGTGAGGTTGAAAAGCCCTGCCTCGGAAAGTGACACATCTCTCATTTCAAAAATAATAGAAATACGGGCCAGCAGGTTGCATGGTAGTTCAGGTGTTGGACACCTACATGGCTGACCAAGGTTTGAGTCCTGGATCTGATAGCTTGCTTTCTCACTTTCTTTCTTTCTCTCTCTCTCTGGTAACAATAATAATAATAATAATAATAACAATAAGTAAATAACCTAATAATAATAAATAAACATAAATAATTATATAAAAAATAAAAATAATAGAAATACAGTGTAAGGCCACATAACTAAGTCAGGTGGCCCAAACTTGAACCTAGATCTCTCGACACCAAGTCATTATGCTTTCCTTAGTTCTCATTTTTCTTAGAATTAAAGCCCTCAGTTGTCTTTGGAGTATTATGGGGGGGGAAAGAATCATATAAATTAATGCTATGTTTCCATTTTTATATTTCTCTTAATTGTATTCAATTTGGTTTATATTGTCTTGCTCAGATGTCTTGTTAATATCTTGAAGTACCCTTTGTTTTGGAAATGATAACTTCATTAAAAATTTAGTCAATATGTATTAACAATGTTTATTCAGTTCAAAGCATCTAGTGAGGCATACCTTAGGGATATAAGAATATAAAAGCAAAATTCAAGTTTTCAAAGAAACCAGAGTATACAAAGAAAATGAAAACTTTAAAATATGAGGGAAATTATTCAAAATATGAGTTGAACAGGGATAGAGCTAATCGTGTATCTAAAATTGCTTGCAGGAAAGTACTTAATATGTTCAAGATAGGAAATATTTTAGTACATGATAGTGTTTATATATAAAGGAATATTATGTATTTATTATAAAGGTTATTTATGTTGAAGTTGTAATCACAAAGATATAAGTTTTGTTGAAAACAAAGTAGGATACAAAATTCATAAGTTACTTTTAACTAAAATGAAAAAAGCATAAAAATATACTAGCAGATAAGTATCTGGTATATAGTGTTACTTATAAAATCAAAATAGTGGTGTTACTTGTATTTCACTAAACAATGTAAATTAGAGCCACTCCTCACTTAACATACTACCTGTTATTAAGCAGGCATTCCACCAGGTCTCCATCATGGGGAATCCCCTCTCTCATTCTTTGTCCGGTTCCCAAAGTTGGTTAGTATTTACTACACAAAGCATTTGCAGTCATGCAAGACTACATGTTTTAATTTAAATGTGTACATTATTTTATACCAGGAGTAGGACCCAGAATTATAAAAATGATTGTATTGTGTTTATATTATTGTGTTGTGGTATCTTGCCATTTTGTAGCACTTATGTAATGTATGCTTTTGGTATGGATAAAATTACATTATTCTAGTGTGGTGTCACATGATATCTGTTGAAAAATAAATTCCCTATGGCACTACCTTGTACCACAAGACATCTGCCTTTAAGCTCCTCACTTACCACCAAGTGTCTTAACAGTCTAGTTGTAGGAACAGAACTCAGTTGTTAAGTAAAGTGTGCCTGTACGCTGACCCATTCATTCGTGTACAGATATTTTCTCAGTGCCTTCTATGGTTTCAGTACCTTCCTAGAGTCTAGAAACAAAGCAATGAGAGACCCAAAACTTTTTCTGAAGATGCTTTATAGTTTTATCAGGGAAGAGAGACAGCAAATTGTGTTAAGTAATAAAGGAATCTCATGAGAGTGGATAGCAGAAGTCCTATGTTATTAGTAAGGGTATGCTAAAGTAAGCTGTGATCATCAGTTTACCCAAATAGCTTACTACTTTATCACGCAAGGAGTTTATTTTTCACTCAAGTGAAAAATAATGTCCAGTTGGTATTAGGTGGCCCTTCTCGGTCGTGCAAATGCATGTGACTTCATAGGTAGTGATGATAGAGGAAAGGAGAATTGGAGAATCCCACAGAATATTTCTAAGGATCATGCTGTAAGTGATTACAAATCTTTTCCACCCACATCTTATTGGCCAAAATGAACTTCATTCCTCTAACTAGAAGGCAGACTGGTAGTAGAGGAGCTACATTGGCAATTTGGTGAATACCAACTCTGTAGCTGGCGTTTAGCATAGGGGGAACAATTAAGAAAGGTTTTCCCTTAAGGAGTAGCATTTAAATTGAGACCTGAAAAACAAGTAATTAAGTAGACCATGAAAGAGATGGAAAGATTGTTTCAGATAGGAATAATCTTAGGTTAATGCCTGGAAAACAAGAATGGTCCCTTTTTGGAATTGAAAGTTTAGTATTTAAACATTAACTATTGGGGCAATGGCTCACAGGGATACAGTGATGACAGACTTTATACACTCTGTTAAATTATTTAGAAATTATTCTTAAGGCAGTGGAAAGCTACTTGAAGGTTTAAAATGTGATAAAGTTTGAGTAATGTGAGGAAGGTAATGTGATAAAGTTTGCATTATATAAAGTTTGCATTCTGGCTGCAGTGAAGAGTGGATTAGAGAAGAGCGAGACTGCAAGTGGGAGGCCAGTTAAGAAACTTATAGCATCAGTCCTGTTAAGCAATGACAGCGGCTCATGTAAGTAATGAGAATAGAAAGAATAGATTGGAGAGAGATTTAAGAAGTACAGTTGTTGGACTTCAGTAGTCTTTTGGGTGAGCAATAATAAGAAAATGAATTCTATGGAGGGATGGGGAGTAATTGTTCAATTTGGGCCATGTTGCATTTGAGACTTAAAAAACATTAAAGTGTTTATGTCCAAACAAAAGGTTGAATGTATGGATCTGGAGATGAGAAGAGATATCTGAGCTGAATATATAGATTTGGGAATTATCAACATATAGATCATGACTGGAAATACAAGAGTAGGTGAGTTTGCACGGTGGGGCAGGGGAAGAGTATACTGTGAGGTGAGGGGGGAGGGTCCATCACAGAGCACTGTGGACAGAGTTTAAGACATCGAGTCTTAACTCTCCCAGTGTATCTCAACCACCCAGGGAGCTTTTCAAAATATAATTCCTGGGCTCCACACTCCAGGAATTGTGATTCAGTCATCCCCAGATATATCTTAAGATATACTATGTTGGAAAAGCTCCATGATGATTCTTCTGCACATCCACACTTGCGAAGTATTGACATAAAGGTTAGGCAGAAGACAAAGAGAGTACGGAGGAGACTAATAAGAAGTGGCTGGTGGATAGGAGGAAAACTATTGGTGTCCCCAAGACAAAGAAGTTTCAAAAAAATAAATGTTTAGCTGAGTCAAAAGCTGATGAGATGTCGTGAAAAATAATGATCTAAAAGTAACCATTATAAATATGATTTGGTGACCTGAAATAGTAGCCATGAGGTCTGATTGCTGTAAATTGAGTAGTAAGTGGGAGGTAGATCATAGTAGATAGTGTCTTCACTCTTTCATGGAGTTTGTAAAAAGCAAGAGAAAGAAGGGTAATCACTGGAGAGAACTTTAGGTTCGAGGAAGTCTCTTTTTTTTTTTTTTTTGAGAGGTTTTTGCCATAGGGCACATGCACTCGCCAGACAGACAGAGAGAGACAAAGAGACAGAAAGCGAGAAAT
>NW_006159478.1:576378-578322 GCF_000334495.1 Tupaia belangeri chinensis | reverse complement strand
TTTTTTTTTTTTTGAGAGGTTTTTGCCATAGGGCACATGCACTCGCCAGACAGACAGAGAGAGACAAAGAGACAGAAAGCGAGAAATCACCCCCCCAGGGAGGATGGCCACGCCACAGTCCTTTCTCCTCCATTCTCTTCTCAGGATCTTGGGCATGCACGCACACACACCCAGCGTGGGTTTTAAGCCCCCGGATCCGGGACACGAACCGCCATCGACCACATGGGAGTCCAGCGACATAGCCATTATACTAACTGCTGGTCCCAAAGAAGTCTCTTTTTATAACCAGAGAATCCTGAGCATGCTTAACTGTTGAGAGCAATAGAGAAACTGATCACATTTGCCAGAGAAAGGATAAATAGATAAGGAAAGTAAGAATAAAAGCAGGGCATGGGAAACACCTTTCCAGTGTAAAGGAAGGGAAAAAAGGAAGGCTGTGAATTTTTGAAAATCGTGACTGTGCAGAAAAATGACTATGGAATTTGGGAAGAAGAAAGCTGAGAAGGGAAAGCTAATAGGATTACCAGGCATCACTGAGGCCCATACTGAGTATGTTAACCTTGAATTTATGATGACCACTATCAGCAGTTTTATGTTTTACTATTTTTTACTTGAAGTACTCAGAAGCGCTGGTGCAATGAAAGAACAGTGGGGAAGGAAAATTGGAAATATTGACAGGCCAGTCGTTGAAGCGATGTGCAATGGTATTAAAACAGAAGAGAGAGAGCAGTGAAGAGAAAAGACGAGAGATGTATATAGAGAAAGTAACCTATGAAATGATCCCCAGCCTTTTCTTTAAAGTGTATAGGAGGAGGAAGAGTCCTCAATAAGTATGTGGAAAATGTGTATTACAAAAAAACTGCATGGATTTCAATATTTTTTCAAGAGAAATTTTTGCTATAGGGCGCATGTGCTCTCCAGAGAGACATAAGCAAGAAATAATCCCCTAGGAGAGATGGCCATGCCACAATCCCTTCTCCTCCACTCTCCCCCCCAGGATTTTAGGCATGCACACCCATGTGCCCAGTGTTAGGTTTTTTGTTTTGTTTTAAGAGGTTTTTGCTATAAGGCACGTGCACTTGCCAGAAAGACAGAGAGAGACAGAGAGAAAACGAGAAATCACCCCCTGGGGGGTTGGCCATGCAGCAATCCATTCTCTTCCATTCTCCTCTCAGGATCTTGGACAAGCATGCCCATGTGCCTGGTGTGAGTTTAAGCCACCAGATCCGGGATTCAAACCGCAGTCGACTACATGAGTGTCCAGTGGCATAGCTATTATGCCAACTGGTTCCGCTCAGTGTTAGTTTTAAGCTGCTGAGTCTGGGACTTGAACTACAGTCTAATATACGGGAGTCCAGTAACATAACCATTATGCTATCTGCTGGTCCTGGATTTCAACATTTTTTAGACCAGAATAGACTTGTACTTGATTCCATTTTTAAAAAATTTATTTCTGCCTTGGATGAGAGAGACAGAAAAAAAAAGAGACAGGGAGAAAGCACCCCAACAAGGTCTTGATGCCATGAATCTACTTTCACCTTCAGCTAGCCCCAATCATGGAGACCCACTAACTCAGAGAGGTCTCTGGATCCGAATATGGAACCCTCCCATATAGGTCAGCTTCTCAGAGTGTCATGGTCTAGTGCTGCATCATTGTCCCACCCATCATACGTTAATTCCATTTTTCCACTAACTTTTTTTTTTATTAATTCACTTTACACCATCACAACACACAAATGAATTTTCCATCCAAAATACACTGTGCATTGGCTCAATCAAGCACATCCACATACATGTTCTCAGCAAATAATTTTCCAATTCTTACGTCCTGCATACCTTGCCCTTTGTCTTGCCATCCCTGATTCCCCATCCCCCACCCTCTGCTATGTCCCATCTTCCTCCCCCATTGTCCCTGGCATCCATGGTTGCCCTCCATACCTTCCT
>NW_006159478.1:532972-575514 GCF_000334495.1 Tupaia belangeri chinensis | reverse complement strand
CCCACAGCCGGGCCGGGTGGGCAGACTCAGGGCCCCTCCGCCCGCTGCCGCCTCACTCGGCGCGGTTCCCGGGGGTTTCCACTAACTTTTTGAAGTCCTCTAATATACTTATTTGTAAATTATATGCATTTACCTCCATGCTGATGTACTTCAAATTTCACATAAAATGTGTTACATTGTGTCTAAACTATCTCAACCACTTCAACACTTGCTGGCCCTAAATATATATTTTCTTAAAGTGTATTTTATATAACTTTAAACAAATTATATCAAAGCCAGCAGATGACATAATGGTTAAGGCACAAGACTCCCACATGGTCAACTGTGGTTTGAGTCCCAGACCTGGCAGTTGAAACTCACACCAGGCATGTGTGCTGCATGTATACCCAAAATCCTAAGGGTAGAGGAAAGGGAATTGTGATATGGCTATCCTCCCAGGGAGTGATTTCTCACTTTCTGTGTCTCTCTGTCTTTCTGGCGAGTACACATGTTCTACAGCAAAAATCTTTCAAAAAATTTATAAAAAATGGAAAATATAATGAATGAAAAAATTTTTTAAGATTTTCTTCCTCTACTCCACTGGATTATCTTTCAAATTCCTAGTTTAAAGATACCATGTCTTGAGAACCTAATTAGTGAGTCCTAATTAAACCTGAATTTTGTAAAGTTGCAAGATCATAGAGTAAGATGTCCAAATTTATGATTTTGAGAATATAATAGTGATGACATCCAGGGCATGTCCATAGAAATGTTCTATTGAGTTGGAGAGTGAATAAGGTCACTGAGGAAAATAAGAATGCATGTTAAGTATGGGGTCATTCATATGGCTCCTTGAAATTACACTGTTTATTGCAGGATTTGGTTAAGGAGGGGAAGACTGTGAGCCAGGTACCTGAATCTTCAGAGGATTAATGATGAAAGCAATTTTGAAGAGGAACTTACCAGGAGGTAAGAACTTACTAGTAGGTACTCTGACCAGTAGATAAGAGTAAGGGAAAGAAAAGAGGCAAAGGCAGACGTACACAATCATGGGCTTGCACTCCCCAAGAGACTTGTAGACTACGTGGAGTAGACAAAGAAGGCTTAAAAACCTTCCTAACGCAAAAGTGATTTTCTTCCCATTCCATTGTGTGATTCGTTTGGATAAACAAGTCTCTCTCCTTTTGATAACCCTGGACAAGAATTTTAAGTGATTTTCACTCTTGCATTAATTGTTATAAGGAAATAAATGCTTGGCTTTCGTATTAAGAAATGGAAATAAAAACTTAGAAGAATTGAATAGAGTAATCTTGGAATCTTTGATCAGATGTCTTTATTGTCTCTCAGAAAAAAAGTGACTCATTTTATTTAAAAACACAAGGTTGACTGAACATTTCAAGTCCCAGACCCACTGGCTTGAAAAATACCCGAGGCTCGTGTGCATGTGTGCCCAAAATCTTGAGAGAAGAATGAAGGAGAAAGGATTGTGGCATGGCTATCCCCTCTGGGGTATGAATTTTAACTTTCTCTCTGTCTGTCTGTCTCTCTCTCTCTCTCTCCCTGGTAAGTGCACATAACAACAACAACAAAAAAAGAGTACATTTCTTGGACCAACTAGTGGGTCAGTAGTTAAGGCAGACCAATCCCATGGTCAACGGTGTGGGGAAAAAAAATAAATAAACTAAAAAAAAAGAAAGAAAACACGTTTTTTGGGCCAACTAGTGATGTGGTGGTTAAGGCAGATAAAGCCCACATGGCTGAGAGTGCAGTTTGAGTTCAGGACCCAGTGATCTGAGAAATATGCTGGGTGTGTGTGTGTGTGCGCTCACACGCGTGTGCACCTAAAATCTTGAAAGGGAGAAATGTAAAATGTAGGAGGTGGAATGCGGGGCGACCAATTCCCATGATGGGGTTCTTTCTTTCTCTTTCTCTCTTTCTGTCACCTTCCAGTGACTGCACACATCCTCTGGCAAAAACAAAAACAAAAAATTTTAAAAGAAAGAAAAAACATACTTCTCAATTCATGAATCTGCTTCATGTAGTTTGAAATTTAACTAATAAAAAGAACAACCACAAAAAGAAACACCTGAAATCAGTACTGTCCTGAAATATCACCAGGTGCGTGAATCTGTAATGATAGGTCCCTTATAATGGCAGCGCAGGATTAATTAGATTTTGGATTTGTGGAGGTTATCATGCAGGTCTGTAGACTAGGGTAAGGAAAGGAAGTGGGAGACGGCATCAGAAAGAAAGGTAAAGCGAGCTTAGGGAGATCTATGTCTGATTTGGAAAATTTTCTGAAACCCAGATGGAGACTATTTAATACGCAAAACCTTTGGTATATTTGTGGTGCCGCAAATTAGGAGAAACTCATTTGGAGGCTGCCATTGAATCTTTGTTTAGCCCTGTTTAATGCACTGCACTTTCATAGTACACACTTTGCACTTTCATAGTACACACTTTGTCCAATTTTCCATGGTCTACCTTTTCAGTTGATGTACGTTCAGCAAGGTAGAGGTGGAAAAGACCATACATTCATTCATGTACTTGTTTATCCAACCGATGTCTATTGATCACCTAGCACTGTTTGATGCTAGGTATGTAATGGTAAAATCCATGCTCTCAAGGATCTCATAGCCTAGTCAGGTAGGACAGATATTTAAACAATCGGAATATAGTATGATAAATTCACTAACATCCAATAGGGTATCTGAACTCATTTCTTAGCAATTAGATGAGTCTTCAGGGAGAATGTGATATTTCAAGTAAGACCTAAGACCTTTAAGAAGGGTATGAATTTGTCAAGTGAAGGTCAGAGTTGCTATTGGATCGTTGGGGAGAATGAATGTTCTATTTGAGGGAATAGCTAGGATGAATATTTTTAAGACAAGAGAAAGCAAAGAACCATATATTGATTCTGAACATTAGATTATGTTAATCTTTCCTTTCTCATCTCAATTACCTTATTTCTCTAACAAGTACAAACCTCTGCCTATAGCCCTCAACCCTCAGGTCTTACACGTCCTTGTATAGAACCATCTTATTCTAGTTATCCAGTGCTGCATAACAAATTACCTCAAATCAGTGGACTATAATAGCCATTTATTATACTCACAGATTGTGGGTCAAGAATTTAGGCAAGACATGGCAGGGATGATTTACCTCGGTTCCATGAATTGAGGCATCAGCTTGAGGCCTAGAAGACTCTAAGGGCTGAAGTCATCTGCAGCATTGTTCTTTTATAAGTCTAACCATAGATTCTGACTATTGCCTGGGGAGCCCAATTCCTCTCCAGGAGAGTCTGTCCATAGGGTCTTAGCTCACGGTTAGTTTGGGCTTTCTTTATAGCATGGTAATTATGTCCCAAGGATAAGTGTCTCGAGAGGAGGAAAATTAACTGGAAGCTATACCCTTTGTATGGCCTACCTTCAGATGTCCTGTCATATCACCTTTACCCTAATCTGTTGAAGCAGTCATGGAAGCTTGACTCTATTTAAGGGACGGGCACATAGAACCTATCTCTCAGTGGAAAGTGTTATTCACATTATAAGGAGAGAATGTGGGAAAGGATTGATTGGTATCTAGGTAAAGTGCAATCTTCCATACTCCTCCCCTAGAAATGTTCTCAAATAAAACCAAATCTATCTGTGTAACAGTCTAACCCGCTTGGTAATAGTCATTGATTGTCTTATTCAGTCGTAGCTTATCTGTTGGTTATTTATTCGACCTTATTATTATTTATTTGACCTTACTTACGAGGTATAAGGCTAAAAGTGGTAATGAAAAAAAAAATTATGATTCCATTGGAAATCTATGAAGATTTTTAATTAAATAATAAAACTATAGTGTTTGTTATCTTGTCACTTTATATATATATATGTGTGTGTGTGTGTGTGTATGTATATATTAATATATTCATAATGATTTAAATGAACATCCCGTCAGAACCTATAGTGATTTTAAGCAGAGAAAGTTTAGTATTATTTTATCATCTTTGCAGTCCTTCTAGCTAGGTATGATGGTTGGTTTTTCTTGTTTTGTTTTTGACCTCATTCTATTGCACTGTGCTACCTACTACCTTCAATTATAATACAGAGTATTAAACTAGACAAATTACTGTGTTTTCTCAATAAAAATAGGTACTAACATTAAAAATGCAACTTATTACAGTTCTGTTTCTTATTGGTTGGCCTAATTTTCTTCTGCATAGAATCATCTTAGTTATGTACCTGTGTGAGATGTGTGTCGGTGTCTGTGCATGTATATATCTACATATACACATATACGTTAAACAGTTTGTATACATACACAAATACGTAGTTAGCTATAAATCTGAAATTAGACCTGTTTTACTTCCCTATCATAACTCATTTTTTGACGTGTGATTGAAAACGATTCAGGTACTTCTGATTTAAATTGGAAGGAAATTTGTAAAAAGCCATGTGTCTGTTCTCTTCTCAGTATCAAGTTAGCTATGCTGCTCTATCTCATTCTCTTGTTTCCTGCCTTTAAAAATGTAGGAATGGGCCAGCCAGTGGTGTGGTGGTTAAGGTGGCTGAATTCCACATGGCCAACTGCACAGTCCAAGTGCTGGACCCAGTGGCTTGAAAAACACGCTGGGTGTATGTTCATGCCCCAAATGCTTAAAAGCGAAATGAAGGGCTTGCAGCATGACCATTCCCTATGGGGGGAGGTGCTCTTTCTCTCTTTCTCTCTCTCTGGCAAGCAAATATACCCTCTAGCAAATTTTGTTTTTTTAAATGTTGTAGGAACAAGGTGAAGCAGGCTAGAATTTAAGCAGGATCTTGCTCTCACCTATTTTGGCCAAATCCAGAATCACTGACCTGAAAAAGTCTTCTTGGTACTTTGATCTAAACCTGCTTTAAGAAAAAGATATTTTTTTGTAGCACACTTTGCATTTGTTACCTCGTTTAATCCTCACAACAATTCACAGGAATATGTTCACTTTCTCTGTTTCACGGAGGAAAAAGTGAAGGCTGGAAGAAATGAACTAGTGTCACAACTGTGACTAAACGTCTAGACCAGGTCTGCCTAATTCCAAATGCTGTGTTCTCTTAGTGGTATCTGTAGATTTCTTGATAATATTTCTCGGTTTTGTGTTATTTTGATTTTGATTTTGGATTTATGTGAATAGTCAAAATTAAATTGCTTGTTTGACTCAGCTAGAGGTTTATATAAAGCTGGATTGTTTGTATAGGGCATTTTAGGAGCCGCAGACTTAGGAAAGCAGAACATTGGCAGTAGTGGGAACTCACAATCTGCTCATTGGCAGAGCGAATGTTTTTGTGTGTGTATTTTTTTCTTTAGCTCTTTGTTATGACCAAAAAAGTATACAAAAGGAACTATGAAAAGCATAATTTATTGTATGTTGTACAAGACCAGAACATTCCAATTTACCAAGAAAAGATAGATGAAAAAAATTAATCAGAATGTGGTAAGCTGCCTGTAAGAAAATATAATTAATTCTGTAAGAAATCAAACTGTTGCCTTGGAATAAATTCCTCAGATATCATGTAAGCAACATGAAGAAAATAAAATGTACATTATCCGCTTGTATTATGTTTTTCTTTATTGTAGCAAAGCCAAACACAATTCCAACTGTGCTGCTACTTACTGCTTGATCTTTCCATTATTCTGCTTTCTATCAGTAGTTTCTTTTCCTCCTCAGGGTTACATATAGCCTTAACGGTGGGTTGCATTTCTCACAGAGCTCGAAATTAGTGTAATTGAAAACATCGCACCTTTGAAAATATTTTAATATTTAATGTAGTAGCTTATAGGTAAATATTTCTGAGGCTGCAGAAAGGTAAGATTGAAGTAGGAATATAAAAAATGGTCCCAGAAACCAATCACTGATAGAGGGAAAGACAATCTAGGGAAACTTTTTAAGAAGCCACACAACCTTGATGTTTTGACACTTACCATATGCTGAGGTGGCAAATTACATGGAACCAAAAGTTTTAGAAGCTTAGCCTAAGAATTCTGTGAAGTGCTTTTTCTTTGTCCTGGACCAGAGGTATGCCCAACTTTTTTATTCCATAATAGATCCTCTGGCTTCTTTCTTAATAATTGCCAGAGATGATAGTGCATGGAAAACTGAAACCAAATAAGCATTTTTTTAAAATTTCATTGTATTTTAGTCAAGCATCAATCTATGAAATTTGATTTGAAAATAAATTAAGGAATCTTTGCCAGAGCTAGAAGAATAATTTGAAAATAGTATATCAGTCTTATCATTTAAAACTCATTTTCAGTTGTATTCAGTAGTAAACTTGAAATCCTGCTCCTTATTAAATAATATGTGGAGTCTTCTAAAAGTTAGTGGAAAATGTGTATTACGAAAAAACTATGAGTTTCAATTTGTTTTTGCACCAGAATAAACTCATATTTAAATTTCATTTAATTCAGTTTCTTCCATAAACTTTTCGAAGTCCCCTCATGTGTGTGACAAGTACCATACTTGTCCAAGCCCATGTAGCATATGTGAACATAATGTGGTCATGAGGAGTGCGAGCGTATTTGGCAGGAGTAACCTGAGCTTCCTACTCCTAAAATCACTTTCCTATTCTTTTTAACTCTTAATTTTCTTTTTTTAAAAAAAAATTTTTATGTATAGCTTAAAGGTCATCCCTTTGGGAAATGTTCTCTAATTTCTTCCTTTTGAAGTGGATGCATTTTCCCTGTAGATGTCTATGTAGCCCCCTGTGCATACTTTTGTTGTGGTACTTCTGTTTGTTTACCTATAAGAAGTTGTAAACTTGACTGGTTTTTCTCTTTATCTTGTACCTGAGATTTGGTAGGCTCTAATAGCTTTGTTGAATGAATACATATGCAGGGGAAAAAAAAGAATATGAATAGATGTACAAGAGTTTATGAAGCACATATTCATAGAAGATTGTGTTTTAAGAGGAAAAAATCATGAATTCATTACCTATAAAACATTGAACCAGTATCCTCGTCATGCATTTTCATTCCATCCTGCAATACTGTGTTTATTTATTTGGGTCTTTAACTTACTGCATTAAACAAAAAGTGGTTATTATCTAAATCAGTTTTTTTCCTTTTCTTAATTTGCCATAGGGCACATGTGCTTACCAGAGAGAGAGAGAGAAAGAGACAGATAGGAAAAATGGCCATGCTGCAATCCCTTCTCCCCCATTCTCCTTTCAGGCGTTTGGACAGGAGTGCACACACATCTGTCGTGTTTTCTAAGCCTCTGGGTCCAGGTAGTCGGCCATGTGTTATCCAGTGCCTTATCTATCACCATCTGCTGGCCCTATCTAAATTAAATTTTATCACTTTGTCAGTATTGTTTTAACACATAATATTGACTATTTGAAATGTTTAAGGATCTTTCAACATTCTTGATGTGCTATTGTATTTTTTTTGTGAACAATTTTCATCCCAAAGAATGTGGCCTTAGTTATTTGGTGGATGCCAGTAGAAAAATAAGATTTGCTTTATGATAAAAATTTGACTTTTTGGTGGATCTTTTGGAAGTATTTATGTTTAGAGTTACAGGCTTTCTCATTAAATCAAAAATTGGGTGAATAATATTTATAATTTTTTTCTTTTTTTGGAGAGGTTTTTTGCTATAGGGCGCATGTGCTTGCCAGAAAGACAGAGAGAGACGGAGAGACAGAAAGCTATAAATGACCCCCCAGGGAGGATGGCCATGCCACAATCGCTTCTCCTCCCTTCTCCTCTCGGAATCTTGGGCACTCACACACACGCACCCGACATGAGTTTAAGCCACCGGGTCTGGGACTCGAACTGCGGTCGACTGCATGGGAGTCCAGCAACGTAACCATTATGCCATCTGCTGGTCCCAGTATTTACAGTTATTAAAGAACTCTTTAAAAACTTTTTGAGTTCACAGATGACCTTCTTATACTTTTTAATATAGTGTTTAAATGTTTGGGAGATAGTCTAATGCTTGTGAGGCAATATAAAAGGATATTTTAATATCTTTTTTTGATTACTAAATGAACTAAAAGTCATAGAGGTTAGATATAGCATCCTAAATTGTCCATCTAGGCCTGGAGTTTAATTTGGGGGAAGATTTTCACTATTGATTTAATTTCTTTAATAGTATTATTCAGCTTGTTCTATTTGATCTTTAGTTGGTTTAGTTGGTTTTATATTTTGCTATAAATTTATCCATTTTATCTATATTTGCATGGTAGTTTAATTTTTTTTTCTACAGGGCACATGCACTTACCAGAGGGAGAGACAGAGAGAGAGAAAAAGCAAGAAATCACTCCCCTAGGGGTGATTCCACTTCACAATCCCTTCTCCTCCAGTCTCCTCTCTGAATCTGGGGTATACACACACAGTCAGGTGGTGTCATTTCTCTTTTTTTTTTTTTTTTGCGGCCATTTTTGTCGCCTTGGAGTGAGTGAGTCTGTCTTTTTGTTGGGGGGGGGGGAGAGGTTTTCGCTATAGGGCACGTGCGCTCTCCAAATAGACAGAGAGAGACATAGAGACAGAAAGCGAGAAATCACCCCCCAGGGGGGATGGTCACACCGCAATCCCTTCTCCTCCATTCTCCTCTCGGGATCTTGGGCACACATGCACACGCGCCCGGCGTGAGTTTTAAGCCACCGGGTCCGGGACGCGAACCGCGGTCGACTACACGGGAGTCCAGCGACATAGCCATTATGCTAACTGCTGGTTCCCAGGCGGTGTGATTTCTAAGCCATGGGATCCAGGACTCAAACTCTGCAGTTGGCCAGCACTTTAAATCTCATGCCTCTTGCTGGCCATAGAAGTTGTATAAATAGCCTGTTATTATCAGTTTAATGTCTGTAGCAGCTGCTATTGTATAGTTTAGAAATTTGTGCATCTTCCTTACCTTCCTTCCTTCTTCCCTTCTTCCCCCCTTTCTCCCTTTCTTCTTGCTTCCTAGTAAATCTTTCCAGAAGCATGCCAATTTTATTAGGCTTCTCAGGGTCCACTTTTAGCTTTGCTGTCACTTACATTTTGTTTTTGTTTTCTAAATCATTCATTTCTTTTCTTAACTGTTTCTTTTTCTCTATTTTTGAAAATTTTGTTTCTGGTTTTAACTGATTATTTTGGACTCTGAGATCATTAATTTTCATCTTTCCTTTCCACAATAGGCATTTAATATACAAAATTCTCATCAAATATTACTTTTGCTATAGACCATAAAATCACATTTAGGTTTTGGTTGTCTTTAGCTGTAAATATTTAGTTCTAATTTCAATTTTGAGTTATATAAAAGTATAATTCATATTTTCAAAATAATTAATTTTAGTTGTATTTTTGGATATTCTAACTTTATCTCATGTTAGAAAATGTAGATGGTATATAAAATATTTGAAAATCGCCAGACCTCACTTTTTCAGTCTTATGTTTGACCAGGTTTTGCATGTGTTCCATTTTACAAGTGTACTTGAAAATTATGTGTATTCTACAACCATTTGTGCAGTTTTATATAAATGTTCACTAGATAAGGATATTATTCTGATATATATGACATTGTCTTCTTAACCTTTCAATTACTGAGCTATATTAAAAAATCTTTTGTTTTGGAAGCTCAGTAATGACACAGTAGTAAAATCCTGGCAAATTGTCTCCCTGACAAATTAAAACTTTTATAATTTTTAAATGATCTTCTTTACTTTTAGTAATACTTTTTGCCTTAGGCTGATAATATGTTTTGACTGATATTAATATACTTTTTGGTAATATTTGCCATGAATATCTTTTTCTACCTTATACTATTATTTACTTTATGTATGTTCATCTTGGAAAGCAAAACTTAAAGCTAATTTTTAAAAATGAAACCCAAGGGCCAGCCTGTGGCATTGGTTGTTAAGGCGACTGGATCCCACATGACTGACATTGGCTTGAAAAGCACACTGACCTCTGTGCGTGTGTGCCTAAAATCCCAAGAGGAGAATGGAGAAAGAATTGCAGCATGGCCATCCCCCTTGAGGAGCGATTTATCATTTTTCTCTCTCTGTGTCTCTCTGTTGACACATGCCCTATAACAAAACTTAAGGGAAAAAAAAAAAGTAACCTGAGAATTATTAACTTTTGACTAGCTCATATAGTACATTTGTATTTATTGGAATTACTGTTATATTTGGATTTATATCTGTAATTTATTTTTACTTACCATTTCTTTGTTTCTTTCTTCCTTTTGTTGCCTCTTTATTTTTATTATTTCTTATTCTTTTCTTGATTCATTTTCTTATGTCTGCTAGTTTGTGATTTGTGCACTTCATTTTGGGGTGCTTAATTCTAGAAATGTTCTTATATGTTCTTTTTAATTTGTGTGTATACTTTTACTATCGAACCAGACTAATTAAAAACCTTAGGACGGAACATTTTAACTCATTACATTTTCCTAATTTGTGTATTTGTTTTATTGTTGTCTTTTATTATGTAAGAAATACTGTAATATTTTCTTACATTAATGTTATTCAAGTTTACTTACATACTTACACTTTTGTGTTTCCCTCATTATTCCTCTAGCATTTCAGATCTATCATCTGATATCTTCCTTTTGTCTAAAAGTATATTCAATGAGGATATTAGAGTAATAAGGCTTTCAGTCAGATTTTTTTCTCTAAATGACCTTATTTCATGGTCATTCTTAGAGATTATTTTTTATGGGTGTAGAATTTCAGAATATTGAAAACATTATTTGTCTCCTGGATTCTACTATTTATTTTTTTAAGAACTATTTTGTTTAACTTTATTTATTTATTTTAATTTGACCACAGAGGGACAGAGAGAGAGAGAGACAGAGACAGAGAGAGAGAGACAGAAAGCAAGCTGCCAGGTCTAGGACTCAAACCATTTTCAGCCATGTGAGAGTTCAGCACCCTTAACCACCATGCCACCTGCTGCTCCCCCAACTAATTCTTTTGAGAATAACTTAGTTTTTATTCTGTTACTCCTTTGAATGTTTGTTTTGTTTTCTATATTTTCACTATATGTACAGTGTAGATTCATTTTATTTATCTCAATTGGGATTCATTGGAATTTAAAAAGTTTTGATGTTTTCCACCAAATATGGGAGTTTTTGGTCATTATCTCATATAGTAGAGCATCTACTTCCTTCTCTCTTTGCTATAATAGAACTCTATTTGACATATATGAGGGGATTTCAAAAGGTTCTTAGAAAAATGGAATTAACATGCACAAATGTTATGGTGCAGAAATGTTTGAAGGGCCAGCAGATGTGTTGGTTACAGGACTACATGTTGGAAAATATATTCTTTTCTGCATTCCAGTTGTCTATTTTTTTAAGCTATATTGAAGTTACTGATTAGCTTATTCACTGATTTTTTTTTCTTTTGTTTTATAATGCTTTGCATTTAAAAATAGTTTTGTCCTTTCTCAGAGGTAATATTCTTTTTAAATGCTGTCAATCCCTGTATTTCTTGAAATAGAAATACATATATATACATATATATATGTATGTAGTATACGGTGGGCATATAAAATATATTTATATGCATACATAATATAATATTATAAATGATACGCACATTGTATTCTAATTACAGCTGCCAACTTCTTTGGAGTGATTCTGCTATATCTTTTTATGTTTTTTACACATAGTCTTATGGGTTTTTTTTGTTGTCGATGTTGTACACTCTCTTAGGAAGAGATAGAGAGACAGGGAGAAAGAGGGAGAAAGCATCCCTGTGTGATATCTCCCTTAGTGGGGAGATATCACACAGCAATCTGTTCTTCTCCATTTTTTCATCCTGTTAGAATTTGGGGCACATATTCACACATACCCAGTGTGTTTTTCAAGCTGCGAGGGCCAGGATTTGAACTGTGGTCAGCCATATGGGATTCATTTTCTTAATTATTAGGCTAAAGGACCAGCCCAGTCCTATTTTTTTAAATGATTTTAAATGAATTTTTCCTGTCTAGAGTTACTCAATTTTCTTTGAACTTTACATATGGATATATTCTGATACTTATGATACAAGTAATTTTTCCAAGACAATGTTTGTGTTCGTTTACGTCCAATGCCTGAAATCAATGTTAATGCAATACTAATAATAGAGGACCCCTTTAAATTCTTTTTTTTTTTCGAGAGAGAGATTTTTGCTGTAGGGCACATGCTCTCACCAGAAAGCAAGAAATCCCCCCCACACACACACACACCCGAGGCGGGGGGGTGGGGATGGCCATACTGCAGTCCCTTCTCCGTTCTTCTCTCAGGATCTTGGGCATGCACGCACATGCACCCGGCACGAGTTTAAGCCTCCAGATCCAGGACTCAAACTGCAATTGACTACATGGGAGTCCAGCGACATAGCCATTATGCCAACTGCTGGTCCCAGGACCACTTTAAATTCTTAGCTAGAGATTTTGTGGATCACATGAGTAGTGAGGATTAAGAGTACAGATTGCTGTTTGGGCTAGCTTGTAGTTAACAACTATTCAGAAAGAATTTATTTTCCCTATCAATCCAGTGCCAAAGTTATGTACGGACAATATTCTTTGCATTTCCTAGAGGGAAATATGCTGGAGCTGGTGTGGTGGAGGGTGGATTGGAGATGGGAGCAGATAGTATGTCATAGTACTTAAAGAGTATAGTCGCTAAACAAACCCTGATGGAATTTTCATTTTGGTTCTTATACTAACTTTGAACAAATTAACCTTTCTGCACTTCATTATCTTGATTTCTAAAATGAAGATTATAACGGTGATTTTTTTTTATTTTTATTTTTATTATCATCATAATCTTTATATTACACTGGATTACATATAACTTTACAGTATATTACATTGCTTTTTCAGAAGGGAATGCCATGCATGTCAGTCAATACAGAGACATTAATCTCCCTGCTTCATCATTCAATAACTTTTCTATGTTTTTCCCAATCATTATTATTATTATTATAATTATTTTTTAAAACAGTCAATGACTATTTCTCATTTTGCTTATAAAAGGATTATAATGGTGATTTAAAAATTTTTTGAGGATTAAATGAGTTCTTATCTTTGAAAAACTTAGAATAAACTCTGTAAACATTTACTGCTATTATCATGATCAATATCTTTTTGTTTATTCTTGTACTAAGTCTATAGCACTTTCTAGTGCCAGCACTATGGAGGGTCTGCTATTGGATGTTTTACCTTCTGAGGTAACACAAATTAATGCTCATAATCAGCAGATTCCACAATTAGTCTCAAGGTAAAAATAAATTTAAGTGATTGTTTTATTCAGTACTAGTCCTCACTTAATCTTGTCTTCAGTATTCCTTATTTCATTTTGTTAGCTCATGGGCATATTTAAGAAAGATTTTTAAAATACTATATCTGGTATATTAGTTCTTTTTAAGTAGTACTCATGTTAAAGGAAGTAGAAATCTACTATACAGCTTGTAAATGGCAAAACTAAGATTAAAATCTCAAATTGATTCTGAGTATGTGCTTCAAGAAACAGCTGAACAAAGGACATAAGCAGACATTTCCTAAAAAAGAAATGTTTCATAGGCAGTAATATTCAAAATCATTGGTAATACCAATATAATACTACATTTTTATCCAATTAGGACATGAAGGAAGGAAGGAAAGAAATAGAACTTAAAACCCAATATTGACAAATATTCAAGGATCTGGATACCTTTATCCTCTTTTACTGGCAAGAATGTTAATTGCTACAGTTCTTATGCAGAGCAGTTTGGCAATATATATCTAAAGTGTTAAAGTATTTATATTTTAAAACATAAATTTCACTTCCAAAAATTTGTTAAAAATAATTAAAGATATGTGCAGAGATATAGCCACAAAAGTGGTCATTGTATCACTTTGTGAAAAACTAGAATATTGGGAGCATAATTGCCTCACAATAAGGGAATGGGTTGATTAGAGTGTGAAATATCCATATGATGAGATGCTAAATAGCAATTTTAAAAGATGTCCTTGAAGTAGATTTATGTCATGGAAAGAAGTTTATGATAATTTGTTGAGTGGAAAAAAGATGATCACAAACTAAGATATGTGGGGTGTTTTGATTTTAATTGCCATGTACACTTGCCAGGCAGAAACAGAGATTCAGAGAAACAGAGACAGGGAGAAAACTCCCCTAATGGAGCGTGGCATTTCTCGATACTGAGAAGATTTGAGCATGCATGTGCCTGCGCTCTGTTTTTAAAGCTGCAAGGGATTTGAACCATAGTTGGCTGTGTGGAACCTGACTCCTAAACCACTGGGCTGTTTTTCTCCTTTTATTCATTTATTTTTTTAAGAATTAAAAATAATCTCTCAGGACCAGCAAATGGCACAGTGGTTACGTCTCTGGCCAACCGCATTTTGGGTCTGGGACCTGATGGCTTCAAAAATCACAGGAGGCACATATGTATGTGTGCGCAAGATACTGGGATGAGAGAAGGGATTGGGGGGGGGCCATCCCTCTCCCCAGGGGGGAATGATTTCTCATATTTTCTCTCCCTGTGTCTGTCTCTTTCTCTCTCAGCAAGTGCATGTACCCTAAGGCATAAACCGCTAAAAAGAAATAAAAGTAATCTCTCTCGGGAAAGTTTTTGGATGATACCAAAGATATTTTCTTTTTACTTATTTGTGTTTTCTACTATAATCAGCATTATTAAAAATAGATAACGTTCTATTAAATAATTCTTCAATAAAAAATATAAAAGTTACAATGCCAGTACTTTAACATAATTATTTACATAATTGCATCCTGACTTTTCAAATCTAACACCTACGCATATAGATTGTTATGTACTTAAAATTATTCTGTACATATATCTATAATCTACCTTTTTCTTTGGCATTTTTAAAGTATGTTTCCGTTTTTCTCTCGCTTTTTTTTTTTTTTTTCTTTTTTTGGAGAGGTTTTTTTGCTATAGGGCACGTGCACTCGCCAGATAGACAGAGAGAGACATAGAGACAGAAAGCGAGAAATCACCCCCCCAGGGGGGATGGTCACGCCGCAATCCCTTCTCTTCCATTCTCCTCTTGGGATCTTGGGCACGCACCGCGTGAGTTTTAAGCCACCGGGTCCGGGACGCAAACCGCGGTCGACTATGTGGGAGTCCAGCGACATAGCCAGTATGCTAACTGCTTGTTCTCTTTCTCTCGCTTTTTAATGATCAACTTGGGGACCACATTATATTCTATTTGCTTAAATTACTTATGCTTAATATATTTTCCTTGGTTGATTATTTACTTTTTTAGTATGTATCTATTATGAATAACAAATAAATTAAAATAATAAAAATGAGGGGCCAGCAGGTGGAGTGGTGGTTAAAGGGGCTGGATCCCACACAATGGACTCCATTGTTTGAGTCCCAGACCTCCTGACTTGGAAAACACCAGGCACTTGTGTATGCATGCCAAAGTCCTGAGAGGAGAATACAAGAGAAGGATGGACCATCCTCCCAGGGATGAGTTCTCACTTTGCATCTGCATCTGTCTCTGTCTCTTTTTTCTGGAGCATAACACCTTACTGCCAAAATCTAAAATAAATAAATAAATAAATAAACACAACAATTCTGAATGCTAACAACTGTAATTTACTAAGTACCTTTTTATTGTTTTGCAAAATTTATCACAGTTAATTCTTAGAACAACTCTATGAGTTAGGCCTTAATAACCTCAAGATTATGAAACAGATTCATAGAAAGCTAAATAATTCATTGGTTACACAACTAAGTGAGATGTTGAGTCAGAATACATTTCAGGTTTGATTGTTTTTTCATTTGCCCAAGTCTTTTTTTTTTCTTAATGTTTTGTGCTTTCTTAATGTTAACACCTTGTTGTTTGTTCCATTTTCATCCTTTGGCTTGGGTATTACATATATGTATTCCATTTTGAAATATTTTTCCCTATTTTCAGGGGGTTTTATTATTTATTTATTTGTACATTTTCCCACGGATATTGACTTTACATATCAAAAAAAAAATTGCTCATACTCCATAGTTCTTGACAGTTAATAAACTTTCAAAATTTCAAAAAGATTAATTTTAAAGATAATGTTTGAAATATTTGTTACAATTTTGTATGTGACTCTATAACAACAGAGACAGTGTGTCTTTAAATATTTTTGAGAAACTATTTACATGTCAACTACTCACACTATTGCAAAGCAAATGCCCGGCACACAATTCACACATGAACCTTTTGAATTCAGCCCTGCATACCTAGTATTCTGTGATAAACCATCTGCTAGCAAAGATCAGTCTCTTTTTCTTCTTTCAAAGTCTTCCAAAATGTAATCCTCTGGTTGTGGCTGCTCTACTGAAAATAGCGCTGGGCTGAAAAGGTTCAGGTTATTTTATGGTACGAATTCTTTCATATAGAAATTGTTCATTTTTTTCTTTGACATTTTCTTGTCTTCATTTGTGTTTTTGGTATTGATATTGTTGCAGCAGCATCTATTTCTCACTCATTCAGCTGTTCAGCCCCTTAGACTTGATCTCTCATTGTTTTATCTTTTTTCTTCCTATTATTCATTTTTTTGTTATTTTGTTCTGCCTTCAATGAGGTCTTCAGCTTTCTCTTCTAACTCTCTTTTTATAAATTTGTTATTTTGTCATTTCTGATAAATCTTATTCTCTGAGAATATTTTTCTGTAGCTTCAAATCCTTTTTTTCCAGGATATAATATAATGTTTATTATTTCTATGAGATTTTCCTTTTAAATGCAGATGCTCCTTTATTTCTCACTCCTCTTACCTCTCAGGTTATCTTTAATCAATCGGGTGTCCACTTTCCATACTTGTATTGACATCTTTTATCAGTACTGATTTCTTTTCTTTTTCTTGTAGTGCTCTAATTTCTTAAAAAAAAATTTGTTGTCTTTAAGTGTTATTTGAGGAAAAAGTAGACATGAACATATGATTAATCCACTGTGTTTAATTGAAAAGTTGATTTTGTATTATCACCACACAATCAGGAATATGAAATTTTCTGTTTATTCAAATGATACTTAAATCTCAAATTTAGTGGTTTTCTTCAAAGATTTAATGCATCTCTCTAAAAATTACATTCGATATAGTGCAGTTTTCCTTGTTAACTTGGAATAAAGTCTCTTCCCCTTTTATATTTTCTAGCTAGTTATTGTATTAATGATACAGTATATTTAACTTATATCTGGAAATTTTATTGAATTCATTAATTCTGCCATTTCTGAGCTCATTGTTTTAGATATTATAGCATACAGTCATTTTATCAGAATAATATTTTGCTTCTTTCCATCTAATTTTTGTTCACTATATTTCTTTGTTGTCTTGCATTTGTAAAAATATTCATAAACATTTTATTGGGTTGTAGAGAAAGTCATGACGTATTTTTCTATGCAAAAATACGTCATGACTTTCCCAACAACCAAATAGATGATAATAATAAAATTGTATCCTTAGTTTATCCCCTAGTTTGGAAGGAATACTTCTGTTAAGGTTTTACTAGTGAATATTAATACTGATTTCTGTATGAAATAGATCATTATTTTTCAAATGGAGCGACAGACTCAATAACTGAGGAGACATCCAAATGACCCAGAAGCCAGCTTATAGGGGTTCTTTCTGGAGAAAGTGGGATAATTAGAGTATCAAAATAAGTAGTGTTAGTAATGGATTAAAGCACAGTGAATTAAAAACAATAATCCATGCATCCATCTGAATACCACAAAGAAATTAGGAAAAAAGCTCTTTAGTATAGAATAATTTCAACTAATAACAATAGAAAGGGGACCAGCAGATGGTTTAATGGCTAGATATCTTGCTGGACTCCCATGTACTCGACATCAATTCAAGTCCCAGACTTGGTGGCTTAAACTCATTCCGGGCACGTGTGCATGCGTGCCCAAGATCCCAGGAGGAGAATGGAGGAGAATGGATTGTGGCATGGCAATCCCCCCTGGAGGGGGGTTCTTGCTTTCTGTCTCTCTCTTTCTTTCTAGTGAGCACATGCGCCTATAGCAAAAACTGCTCCAAAAAAAAAAAAATAGAAAGAATAATAAAAATAGTAAAACACCTTTATTTACAACCACTGTAGTAATTGATTCAAGAAGTTACCAATTAATGTTAAAACTATTGGTGAAAGACTTTTGAGAAGAGGATATTCACATGGTTTGATAGTATCACTTCAGAGATTACTTACCAATTAGAAACAGATTTAAAATAAAGAAATCTGACAAATAGCCTCATAATCAAAAGACTAAACTTCCTCCAATAAAAGTCAGTCTGTCATTATGTGCTTTGTGTGTAATGTGATGCACTTCAAAAGGAAAAGATGCCTCTGTTATATTCCTGCCCATGATGATGCTTAACCTAAATATAGTCATGAGAAATTAACCAGACACATTCAAGTTGAGGAGCAGTCTGCAAAGCAACTGGCCTTGACTCTTCCAAAATGTCAGTGAATTGAAAAAAACTAGCAGCAGAAATAATCTCGATAAAAGGAGAATGTAGAGTGAATGGGTCCTTAACTGAAAGGAAAAAAAATAAAATAAGATATAACAAAAGGATATCCAAGAAACTTTAGGGATAAAAGGCAAAATTCAAATATGGAATATATCACATTCAATTTCTAACTAAATGTTTCAAATATGATAATTATATTATCACTGTTAAGTAAGAGAATATCACTGTACCAAAAAAGATATCTATATGTATGCAAATGTATACACACATGCAAGTACATACCCAGAAAGAAGGGAGGGCAAATGTGGCAGTTGGCCAGAAGTTGCTTAAACTAAGTAAAAGGCAAAATGGATGTTGTATTGGAGTAGTTACTAGAACTTTCTTTAGATTTGAAATATTTCAGAGAACTTGGAGAAATGAAACATATTTTTGTAATTCTGATATATAATGTCATAAATTTAAATTTAGGCATCCTATACCTAACACTGTATCTTATTAGTAGTAATAATTTGTTTATCTGTTTTTGTCAATGTATATAAGAAAATACATCTACATATACATGCATTTATGAGGACCTTTGGGTTTTCTACCAAAATGCTAATCCTCAACGAATCTAATCAACACATATATATTTTTTTATTAATGATTCTACTTTGTCATAAATATCCTGGACTAAAATGTATTTTCCTTTTTAAAAAAAAAAAAAAAAAAAAAAAAAAAAAAAGACAACATTTAAGAGTCAGCTCTTTAGCTCAGCAGTTAAGGGAGCTAGATCCCATATGCCCAAGGCAAGCTTTCACATGTGTGTGCTTGCCCAAAATCCTGACGGGAGGGAGAGAGGGAGGAAAAAGGATTGTAGCATGACCACATCACCCCTGGGGGGCTTTCTCTCTATTTTTTTTCCTCCTCTAATTTTTTTTTTCCTCTTTGGTCTGGCAATTAAAAATAAAAGCCATTTACTATCTGTTCACATAGTGTCTTCCTAAGATGCCTAACAAACCTTCCGATCATATACTTTCTATGTGTACAAAATAATGTCTTTATGGATTTTTTAACACAGTACACAATAAACATGAAGAATTATCACATGAACCACTTTGCAATTCATGATTGCTAATACTTAATAACAACAGTCTTTTTTAAAAAATTATCTATGGGACGAGCAGACGGTGTAATGGCTATGTCGCTGGACTTCCATGTAGTCGACCACAGATCGAGTCCCGGAGTTGGTGGCTTAAACTACACCGAGCACATGTGCGTGAGTGCCCAAGATCCTGAGAGGAGAAGGGAAGAGAAGGGATTGCAGTATGACCATCTCCCCTGGGGGTTCTCTCTCTCTCTTTCTGGTGAGCACATGCACCCACTAGCAAAAACTTCTCAAAAAAAACCCAAAAGAATGATTTATTTTTTTTTACTTCTTTTTATTATTAAATATGCTATAGGGTATATGCACTCAGCAGAGAAAGACAGAGAGATAGAGAGAGAGGAGAGGGAAGTGAGAAAGCAAGCAACCAGATCTGGGACTCGAACTGTGATCAACCATTTGAAAATCCAGCATCTTAACCACCATGCCACCTGCTGGCCCCAGTTAAAATAGTCTTAAGTGCTGTTTCTTCTCTCCACAAATTTAAAAAAACCTTAATTCTTATCATTGAGGGCCAGCTGGTGGCATGGTGTTTAAGGCAACTGGATCTACATTGACAACTTTGGTTTGAGTCCACACCAGGGGCGGGATGTGCCCAAAATCCTGAAAGGAGAATGGAGGAGAAGGGATTGTGATGTAATCATCTTCCCTAGAGGTGCTTTCTTACTTCCCCTCTCCTTTTCTCTCTGTCTCTGTTTCCCCAACAAGTGCATCCACCATAAAGCAAAAACAAAAACAAAAAATTCCTACCATTCAGTTGTTATCTTGGTCACTCAATTATTCTTAATTTTTATTTAATTCCCATCATACTCTGTTTATGACTTGTTAGTCTCATTTTGCCTACTATCATGCTCATGTTGAAAAAAATTAAAATCTTTCAATCTGGTCTCAGAAACCCTAGGAGACCCAGTTCTGCTACTAACTAGCTCTAAAACTCAGGCATCTCTTTGGTCATCTAAAAATCTTACTAGATCAGATACCCACATAGCTTCTACTTTAGCATATAGTGACACTGCCATGTCTCCTATTATTATATAGCTTCTGCAGCTATTCACTTTCAAAGTGTATCTTTTAGCTTGCTGCTTTTGTCACACAAACCCTAACACTTAAAGAGCAGCTCTGGTAAAGAAATAGGAGGTGTGGGGACCAGCAGTTACTTAATGGCTATGTCTCTGGACTCCCATGTAGTTGACCGTGGTTTGAGTCCTGGACCTGGTGGCTTAAATTCACGCTGGGCCTGTGTGCGTGCGTGCCCAAGATCCCGAAAGGAGAATGAGGGAGAAGGGATTGCGGAGTGGCCATCCCCCCAGGGGGTGATTTCTCGCTTTCTGTCTCTCTGTCTCTCTCTGTCTTTCTGGCGAGTACACGCGCCCTATAGCAAAAACCTCTCCAAAAAAAGAAAAAAAAAGAAATAGATGGTGTGACCCATACCATCTACTCTTTGTAATAATTCATTTAATGATTTATGCTTCCCTTTTGCTCATAATTCTAACTTTTCTAATAGCAAATGCATTGTATTCCTCTGTAGGGAATTTTACTTGTGGAAAACTGTTATTTTTAAAAATTATTTATTCAATTTTATTTGTTAATATATATTTTTTAATTCGACCAGAGAGAGACAGAGAAAGGGAAAGTGAGAAAGCAAACTACAAGATCTAGAACTTGAACCGTCGTTGACCATGTGGGAGCCCAGCATCTTAACCACCATACCACCTGCTAGAGAAAATTGTTATTTATAGTACTTGCTCTCAAAGTTGCACATTGATATTTAAAACATTTACTATTAACCGTTTCTATTCTCTTTAATTAAAATGTTGACATTGGGGCCAGCAAGTAGTATGGAGGTTAAAATGGCTAGATCGCACATGGTCGACTCTGAGATTTGAGTCTTGGATCTAGCAGCTCGAAAACCTCATCAGGTACATGTACTTGGTGAATCCCCAAAATCTCCAGGGGAGAATGGAGGAAAAGGGTCTGCAGCATGGCCATTCCCTCTGGGGGGTGATTTCTTACTTTCTCTCTCTCTTTGTCTCCGTCTCTGCAGCAGCACACATGCCCTAAAACAAAAATCTTAAGAAAAAATTGTTGACATCACCTGTTTTGTTGGAGGACTAGAGGATAAAGGAACTAAAATAACGTATATAGGAAAAACATTTCATTCCATTCTCTGTTCCAAAGGAACGTGGTAGACTCAGTGTACCTTAGTCTGTTATGAACAACCAGTTTTCAGCATGGGAGCAACTGCTATGACAGGTTACGCAGTAGGACATGATGGTGAAACTAGATTAATAATTTATGTGTTCATTACTTTTGTACCCTACTTTATCTGTCAGAATAATCTAAAGATAACTGTGTATATCATGTGGTAAATATAACATAATAGACAGGTGCAACTCCTTTTTTATTTTTTAGACTGATTTTGTTGTTAACTATTTTTTTTTCCTTTAGACAATGTAGAAGTAAAAGAGGAAAATGCAAGTCACATGTAATTAAACCATCTTGAGATAATAATTTTCGTCTTTATCCTCTTAGATCTTTTTCCTTAGGGATTTTATTTTGAAATGAGTCCATATTATATATGCCATTTTGTTATCTGACTTTTTTCATTAACAGTATACTGTGAATATTTTTTCAGCTTTTTTCATTTTCTTCTGTGCTATTTCTTATGGCTATGCAATATAGTGAGGTTGTTCCATGATTTATTTAAACAGCTTCCCACTGTTGATTCATATTTTTTATTATACTGATGCTTTTCTAACATTGATGAAATGAATCTTTGGGCACAGTTTCTTTTGGATATAATTATAATCACTAGTAAATAGGATTCAAAATTTAAAATTTATGATACACATTGATAAACTGTTTTATCTTAAAACTGTTTTTTGAAATAGTTTTAATTCTTAGAGCAAACCTTTCAGGAAGTAGCTGGTTTAAATATTGTCCGAGAACTCCATTTAACCTCTTAGTCTAAAAATACTGGTTAAAGGTCTGGAGGTGAGAATACGTTAGTTACTGTCTTCTATTATTAGGAGTAAGGGGACCACACCCTCCTGAAATGTTTTCTCCCTGTCCTTCTCTTCTGACTCTCCGCAGTATTGCCTTGGTAATATGTGATCTTTTATGATTTCAGACATATTTTATTATTTTTTTCTATTTCTATGAAGAACATTGCAGGAGATTGGATGTGTAAATTAATTTGGGTAGAACTGACATTTTGATTGGATTTATTCTTCCCATCCAAAAATATAGGATGTCCTTTAATTTTTTTGGGTATCATACTCAATTTCTTTTTTCAGTTTTTCTTACTTTTCCTTTTGGGGGTCTTTCACTGCCTTGGTTATGTGTATTCCTAGGTATCTTATTTGTTTTGTGGCTATTGTAAATGGGATTATTTCCTGCAACTGTGTCTCTGCCTATTCATTGTTGGTATATAAAAATGTTATAGATTTTCGTATATTGACTTTGTATCCTGCTATTTTTCTGAATTCATTCATCACTTCTAAGAGGTTTTATTTGTGTATTTCTTTGGGTTTTATATATATGTAAAACAAAATATATATAAAACCCAAAGAAATATATATATATATACACGCACACACACGCATATCAAATGTTTACATATATGTGTGTGTAAAATTTGTGTGTGTGTGCATGTGTAAAAATCATATCATCTGCTAATAGGGAAAGTTTAGCTTTTTTTTCTCTCAGAATGCCTTTTATTTTGCTTTCTTGTCTGACTACATTGGCTAGGACTTCCAGCACTATACTGAAAAGGAGTGGAGAAAAGGAGTGGCAGCCTTGTCTTGTCCCAGTATTTAGTGGGAAGGCTTTCAGCTTTTCCCTATTCTGTATGATAGTCACAATGGGTCTGTCGTATATGGCTTTCATTGTATTGAAGAATGTCCCTTCTACCTCTACTTACTGAACGTCTTGATCATGAAGAGATACTATATTTTATCAAATGCTTTTTCTACATCTATAGAGATAGTTCTGTGATTTTTATCTTTCTTTTGGTTAATGTGGTGTATTACATTTCTTGTTTTGCATATATGAACGTTACTTGCATCCCTAGGATATTGGATACCTGGACATGGTATATAATCTTCTTGATATGCTATTGGAGTAAGTTTGGTAGTATCTTGTTGAAGATTTTTGCGTATGTTTTCATGAGAGCTATTGGTGTGTAGTTTTCATTTTTGTTATGTCCTTGTCTGGTTTTATTAGCAAGGTGATAGATGCTTCATGAAATGGGTTTGAGAGGATTTTTTTCCTTTTGAATCTTTAAAAATAGTTTGAGGAAAACTGGAGTTAGCTCTACTTTGAAACTTTCATAGAATTGAGAAGTGAAGCCATGTAGACCTGGGCTTTTCTTTGTTGGGAAATTCAATCTCATCATTTGTGATTAGTCTAATCACACTTTCTATTTCATCTTGATTCAACCTGTATATGTCTAGAAATGTGCCCATCTCATTTAAGTTTTCTAGTTGTTAGCATATAGTCACTCATAGTATTCTCACGTAGTTTTCTGTATTTCTGATATATTGATTATAATATGACCAGCTTCATTAATGATTTGTATGTATCTGGTTCCTTTCTATGTTTTTCTAGTTTAGTGTAACTAATGGTTTATCAATTTTGTCTATCTTCTCAAATAAACAGCTTTTTGTTTCATTGAATTTTTGTATATTTCTTTTATTCTCTCTTTTATTTACTTCAGCTCTAATCTTTACTATTTCTTTTCTTCTTTTATTTGTTGTTGTTATGGCTTTTCCAGTTTCACAAAAGGTGATATTGAGTTATTTATTTGCCACCTTTCTACTTTTTTAAAAAATAATAACTAATGACTATAAACTTGCCTCTTAGGACTGTTTTCTCTCTGTCCCACGTTATGGAGAGTAGTGTGTTCATTTTAATTTGTTTCAAAGTGATTTAATTTGTTTCTTAGTGATTTGAAAGTCATTCAGGAGTAGGTTGTTTAGTTTCCATGTTTTTCGTATTTTCAAGGGCTTTTTCTGTGGTTGTTTAAGGTTTAATTCCATGGTCAGAGAACATATTTAGTATCATTTCTATACATCTAAATTTATGGTCTTGTTTTGTGGCCTGTTATTGGTCAGTCTTTGAAAATATTTTATGTGGAAAAGAGAAAAAAATATTTTCTGTAGTTGCTGATTGAAATTTTCTATGAATGTTTCTCCACTTAGTTCCTGTGTCTCTTTGTGTATTTGTTGTCTAGATGACTTTGACTTGTCTAGTGTAACAAGGAGGTGTGGAAGTCTCCAACAATTAGTGTGTTTCAGTCCATATCTTCCTTTAGATTTAGTAGTCTTTTCTTTTACATAATTGGGTACCCTGGCACTAGTTGCATAATATTGTGACTATTTTATTGATGATTGAATCCTTTTAGAACTCTGTAATGTCCCTCTTTGAGTCTTTCTATGCCTTTCTTTAAGAGATTTTTGCTATATGGCACATGTGCTCGCTGGAGAGACAGAGAGACAGAAAGCAAAAAATCACCCCCCAAGGGGGGATGGCCATGCTGCAGTCCCTTCTCCTCCACTTTCCTCTTGGGATTTTGGGCATGCATGCACACACACCCTGTGTGAGTTTTAAGCCACTAGATCCAAGATTCAAACCGCACATCTACATCCAGAGATGTAACCATTACTCCAACTGCTGGTCCCTATGCTTTTTATCCTAACATCTGTATATCCCATATCAATATCACAATGCCTGCCGTTTTTTGTTTTTTTTTTTCTGTTTGCATGAAACAACTTTTTACAGCCCTTCACTTTCAGTCTAAGTTTATCTTTATCAATGAGGTGTGTTTATCGTAAGCAGCATATAGAGTGCTCTACTTTTTTCATCCATTGAGCTAATCTATGTCTTTTAGATGGAGAATTTAATCTATTAACATTCTTAAGAGGTTTTTGCCTTAGGGCACATGCATTCCTGAGAGAGAGAGAGAGAGAGAGAGAGAGAGAGATCGCACGCAAGATAGTGAGAGAATAAGTGAGAAATCACAACAACTTCCCCTCTCCCCAAGAATGACCAAGCTGCAATCTCTTCTCCTCCATTCTCCTCCCAGAATCTTGGCACACACACAGACATGTGCCTGGCATGATTTTGAAGCCACTGAGTCTGGAACTCAAACCATTGTCCACTGTCAGCTATGTGGGAGTCCAGAGATATAATCGCTACACTATCAACTGGTTCTATGTTTTTGTTTTGTCTTGTTTTTCCTTTTTTCTAGTTGTTTTGTGTTATCTTGCTTCTGTTGATCCCTTTTTAGTTTTCCAGGTGTAATGTTCCCTTAAATATTTTCTGAAGGGCTGGTCCTCTTTTGGTGTGTTCTTTCAATTTTTGTTTATCTGGAAATGACTTTATTACTCCTTCCCATTTGAAGAATGTGTCTGTATACTCTTGTGGAGTATAGCATTCTTGACTGAAATTGTTTTTCTTTAACAGTTTTAAATATGTCTTTCCCTTTTTTCCTGGCCTACATTGTTCCATTGAGGGTCCATTGTTGGTCTATTGGGGTAACATTTGTAGGTAACCTAGAAGAGAAAAAAAAAAATGACAGAGTTTTATAATTTCTTTTTATATGTCCTGTGAGTTTATTTCTAGGTATCATATGTATTTTGGGAGCTATAAATTGCAGATCCCTTTTCTAATATTTTCTAGATGATTGTTTTGAGGGTGGAAAAGTGGTATACATCTTTGTATAATTTTTGTATGTGGTCACTGTAGTGAACTTTTCTCTTTTTTTTGGTTGATTTTCATGGATTTTTTTACATGAACAGCTGTTATCTACAAATAATGATGACCTTGCCTATATTTTCTAATCCATTTATTTATTTGTTTTTCTTAAACACATTTTCTTTTGTGTCTGTAGAGTATTAAAAAAAGTCTACATAGGATATCTTACTCTCTTAATTACTACCTGATATTCCCTAGTACAGATGTATTAGATTTTAGTTAATGAATTAGCTATTGATAACATTCAGGTTGTTTTCTTCTCAGTTATAAAGAACAGGCACGGGGAACCAGCAGTTAGCGTAATGGCTATGTTGCTGGACTCCCACGTAGTCAACCGCGGTTTGCGTCCCAGACCCGGTGGCTTAAAACTCACGCCGGGCGCGTTTGTGTGCGTGCCCAAGATCCCCCCGAGAGGAGAATGGAGGAGAAGGGATTGCGGCATGACCATCCCCCCTGGGGGGGGTGATTTCTCGCTTTCTGTCTCTATGTCTCTCTCTGTCTGTCTGGCGAGCGCACGTGCCCTATAGCGAAAACCTCTCCCAAAAAAAAAAGGAAAAAAAAAAAAAAGAGCAGGCACATTGATTGTCTTTTGCAGACATCTTTGAGCTTCATTATTATTTCCATAAAATAAATATGCTTGCAATAATGGAATTTTTGTATAATAAGGAATCATAAAACGTATTAGAGCTGGAATCTTAGCATTCACCACTGGCATGCTATGTATCTTTGGCAAACTAATTGACCTCACTATAAAATTGGTATGATTCTAGAGCCATTTTACAGAATTGCTGAAAATGCTACATTCTTTTTTATGGAGAAATGCATGTAAATCTCTTCTATGTGCCTGTGGCACCTGGCATTACTAGTAAGTACTAAAATATTCACTTATTGTTATGAATTTCCTACTTTAGTATCCTATTCATTTTTTAATTTATATTTTCTATAAGTTATAAATATTTTACCCAACTAATTATTACTCTTGCTTTATTATATCTTTTGCTGCAATAAAGTTTTTACACTTTTGTTTAGTCCAATGTGTCAATCTTTTCATTATGGTTTATAGTCTTTGTGTCATGCTAAGAAGGAAATCCACTGCACTATAAAATGTTTTCCTGTATTGCCTTCTAGAGATTTTATCATTTTTTTCTATATTTAAATGTTTTTTTTTTTTCATATTTTTTATGTGTCTGGTAGTAATGTTCCTTCCATTCCACAAAGTACATACTGGAAGTTCTATGGTTCTTTTTAGGTTATCACTAAGACTGAGAAGGCTCTCCTAGTATTCAGTGGTCAGGAGCCAGAAATATCTTCCAGACTTCTATAGTGTACAGAATTGTCCCTCAGTAAAGAATTCCTGAGTCCTACTTGATCGAAATGCTCTGGTAGACCTCAGAAGCGTACCATTGCTATCTGCATAATAAAAATGCTCTGGCAAACCTGAGAAGCTTACATTGCTATCTGCCAAAAGCAAACATTAAAACAAGATATCTAAGAGTTGTAAATAAAAATAACAATGGAAATCATTTCTCACTTCTAAAATGAACAAAGTTTAAAAATAATTGTAGTAATTAAATATGTGGAGGAATTTTTAATTTCATGTACCAATGGGTGTAGATCCCAATTTTTTTTGTTTTATTACTGATTACTTCTGTTCCTTAGTAGTATATTCCAATTTTATTGACATGATACCTCAAATATAACTGAAAACAAACAAGAAAATTTCAGTCACCTCTCCTATTTCTTGCATTATCTATCTTTGTTGGCTACAGCTTACACTGAGTGCTCACATTGGTCTTTCTCTTTTGAACTGCTGATTCTGCTTTTATATCCAATAATAATTATTCATGTTGGCCTCCTTTAATAGTATTGTCAACCCTCTTCAGCTTTTGTAGTGCATAGGTGAGTCTGGCCACAGTGGTTCCTTGGCAAAAGTGGACTACAAAGCAGTAAGGTTTTGTTGTTTGTTGTTTTGCTTTTTGTTGTTGTTTTCTTTTCTTTCTTTCTTCCTTTTTAAATCACAAATAGAAGTTTTTATTTGTCGCTATTAGGAGTCTGAAGTTTAAACAGATTTTTGGACTGGTGGTTCATATCCATCAGCTTATTCAACTTGAGCACCCATCTTATCCCCAGTAGCTTTGACAGAGCTACTACCTTCACCCTGAAGCACCACCAGTTTTCCTAATCAAGCCTGAGCTGCTTCTGCATTTTAACTTTTCTGACGAAGACATCATGAGAAAAGACAGACAAATTTGCAAGCCTTTTGTATGTCATTTCCAATGCTATCTGGAATCAGTGCATTGACCACTTCTTTCAAGTCATTTGTCTGCCCCTCCCGGTTCATGATTTTCATCATCATCTTCTGGATTTGGCAGGCCTGATGAGCATACGAGGTCTTCCATATTGACCACTTGTGGGTTTTTTGTTTTTGTTTTTGTTTTTGTTTTGTTTTTTAATAAAAACAACAGAAGGCATGAAGCATATAACCATCTGTAGTCTTGACATTAACATGAGCTTCAATCATGGTCTGCCATATTTTGACCGTGCAACACATTTTGTCATGGGCAAGATCCATACCATGAAAGCTAGGCAATTTTTGTCCTGAACATCTTCAGTAATTAGCTTGACTTTCAGAAATGCAGTTTTATTATCTGCAGATCTGCAAGGCTCAGTTCAAACATATGGCCCTTAAGGCCATCAAAAGTAGTAAGTTTTCACTATTGAATATGATAAAATGATAAAATAGAAGTTCAGTCTCTTTCTATATAATGCAATTGTCAGATAAGTAATTTCTTGCTATTTTAAAAATATTTTTGTATAAATATAGGTAAGATAACACAGTTTGAGCTTATAGCCTTCTCATGGTAGAAGTTTATTTAAGAACAGTATCTAGGGACCAGCAGTTAGCATAATGGCTATGTCGCTGGACTCCCATGTAGTTGACCGCGGTTCACGTCTCGGACCTGGTGGCTTAAAACTCGCGCTGGGCACGTGTGCGTGTGTGCCCAAGATCCCAAGGGGAGAATGGAGGAGAAGGGATTGTGGCATGGCCATCCCCCCTGGGTGGTGATTTCTTGCTTTCTGCTTCTCTGTCTCTGTCTGTCTGGCGAGCACACGCGCCTTATGGAAAAAAAAAAAAAAAACCAGTATCTGAAAGGTTAATTAAGACATAGATTACAAATAAATTTCCGTAAGTGTAATTTCTCTTAGTAGTTTTTTGTTTTTGTTTTTTAAAGCAATTACACACATGAGAGCTTAAAAAATTTATAGATTTCTTTGGAAATTTTGATGAAAAGATATGTAGATGGCTGTTTCTTCTATAGAATTTTAATAACAAGTGCAATAATAGGTCTTCTATGGCTTTTTTCCCCTGAGAGAGAGAGAGAGAGAGAGAGAGGCCAAGTTTGTAGCCTCTTGGAAAATATCTAACAATATATGTTCTAGAGTGTTCTGTGGCAAATAAGATACCTGAAACTAGGTGATGTATAAGAATGGAGTTGTTTTTTTTTTTTTTTTTTCAGCTTGTGACTTGGGGTTCCAAGGTCCAGGGCCAATCTGGCTATGTGACAACATGGTGGAGGGTAGGGGCACATGTCCCTGTGTCCATGTGTCTCATAACCTCTTTTTATAAACCTACCAGGCTTCAATCTTAAAAAGTCCTCATCCTGGGACCAATGGATGGAGTGTAATTATTACATTGCTGACTCCTATGTAGTCTACTAGTTCATGTCCCAGACTAGGCAGCTTGAAACTCATGTTGGGTGCATGTGTGTGTGTGCCCAAAATTCCAAGAGGAGATTGAAGGAGAAGGGATTTTGGTGTGGCCATCTCCACTTGGGGTGATTTCTTGCTTTCTGTCTCTCTGTCTCTCCAGTGAGTACACACATCCTACAGCAAAAATCTCTCAAAAAAAGGAAAAGGAAAAAGAGGTCCTCATACTAGTGACCTTAATTTTTATCTCCTTCCAAAGGCCACACCTTTCATTACCATAGTCAGATTCAGTTTTCACATTCTGTTCTGTCACAGCCAAATCACGACACATGAATCTTGGACAGACATTCAAGGCATAGCAATAGAACTATTAATACTTAAAAATAATGAGTGAATTATATCACCTTAAGTAATTTCCCACTTACCATTTTCATTGGAAATAGAAACTACATAGAATGTCATGGCTAGTTTGATACTATATTCATACCACTAAAACTTTCTGCATATCACCCAACAATAAGGCTCTTTCATTTGCTAACATTCATGTGCTCACTGCAATAGCAATTGTAATTTCCTTCAATAATTTTTCCTTTGTATTCACACCTTTGCTAACTGTTCGATACAACAGGCATAACTCTTCGCTTGTCTTGGTGTTCAACATGTCTTCCTTACTAAGTTTAATCATTTCTTAGCTTTTAATTTGAAGATAGACTATGACTCTTCCTTTTACTTGAACACTTAGAGGTCACTCTAGTATTATTAGCTGATTTACTTTCAATATTTTTGTGTCTCAGGGAGTAGGGAGGCCTAAGTAGAGGGAGAGGGATTGTGGGGTGGGATGGGGAGATGGTGGGAATGGACAAAGAGGGGAGCAGCCAGACACAAAAAATTTCTTGATTAAGCTAACCGTCTTATAAGGGCACAGTTTGCAGAGCTCCAAAACAATTACAATAGTAACATCGAAGATCGCTGATCACCATAATGACAAAGTTTAAAATATGCTTCAATTACCAAAATGCGACACAGAGCTATGCTGTTGGAAAGCTGATCGACTTGCTCCATGCAAGGTTGCCACAATCCTTCAACCTGTTAAAAAAAAAGTAGTTGCTGTAAAGTGCAATGAAATGAAGCACAGTGAAATAAAATATGTCCATATATAAATCATATTCTCTGCAAATAAAGATTTACTTACTTTATCTTTTTAAAACTCGCTCTTTTTATTTCCTTTCCTTGCTTAGTGGCCCTGCCTAGGATCTCCAGTTTAATACTGAATGCAGGTGGTGCTAGTCTTTTTCCTGATCTTAGGGGAAAAGCATGCCATCTGTCACTAATAAGTGTGATGAAAACTGTGGCTTTTTCATAAATGCCCTTTATTAGATTGAAGAAGCTCCTCCTCTTCCTTGTTTATTGTATGTGATGTTTAGGTTATTGAATTGAAAATGCTCATTACTTCATTTTTACACTGAATTCTACATTTTTTATTTTAGAATTCACATCAAATGGAGACTGTAGTAATCATAATATCCTTAAGTTATATTAACAGCATAATCTGATGCTTCCATTTTCAAGCTATGAATTTGGGCAACTTTAACTTCTGTGCCCCTGAGTTTCCTCATATGCAAAAATTCTGGCTACTTATTAGGGTTTTATAAAGATGAGAATCTTCACAAGTAAAACATTTAGAGTAGCACTTATAAGCATTAATGTATCTTCAGAATTTGTGTAATTTATGCATGAATTAATCCTAGTCTATTTTTCACATGTACAGCAATTTCAGAAAGGCAATTTTTTTTAGAGATTTTTGCTGTAGGGCATGTGTGCTCACCGGAGAGACAGAAAGAAACAGACAGAAAGCGAGAAATCACCCCCTTTGGGGGGATGGTGATGCCACAGTCCCTTCTCCTCCAGTCTCCTCTTGGGATTTTGGGCACGTGCACACACATGCCCAGCATGAGATTTAATCTACCAGATCCAGGACTCAAACCACAGTCGACCACATGGGAGTCCAGTGACATAACCATTACGCCATCTACTGGTCCTGAAAGGCACTTTTTAAATACATTTTGTTCACAGCTTTATTTTATTTGCTTTTTTTCTTTTTTTTAAAGTGATATGCATTTTGCTTAGTAAAACAGTCAAGTAAACTTGTCTCTGGCTACATCTTTAGCACTCACAGAATCAGATAATGTCATAACTCAGAAGCCCTTACTCATCTTTTGGGAAGTCTCTAAGTTAGTTTGGTTTGTGTTGTGCTTTCCCTGTTCCCATAGATAGCTTTAAGTTTTTCAGATTATCTTTCTTTTAAAAAGCCATGTGCCACTGTTGGTTTGATATGCTGTTAGCTAAATTCCTTCTTTAGAGAACCTGCATGAGTGGCTGTGAAAGCAACATATCTTGCCATGAGGCCGAGATTCATTAAGTATATGAATATCTGAAATCTGAAGAACTACATATCTAGGTTTTTTTATATCAGACTTAAAAAAAATCCTGTTGTGTTCCAAGAATTCCTTTGGACATAAAAATGAAAAGAGAGAAAGGATACGTATTATGTTTCACTTCCTGCTGTTACATATTAGACTTAGAGATCTGAGAAGTTCAAATGAAATTCTTTGAATTTCTTTGGAGTCAACTATTAATATGAGAACAGCAGTTTCAGTATGTTAATTTGATCCCATAGTGGACAACCATTTGCATATGAATCACTATCATCTGATAAAACTTGAATACTATTTTAAAATCATTCTATAAAAACTGTAGATTTAGCTGACTTTCCCACATTTGATAGGATACAAAATTTTGCACAGTGGCCAGCTGGTGACATGGTGGTTGGAGAGCTGGATTCTCACATGGCTGACCATGGTTCAAGTCTGGGACCTGGCATCTTGCTTTCTCTCCTTCCCACTCTCTCTGTTTCTCTCTGGTCAGGTTAAAAAGTAATAATAATAAAGAAAATTAAGTATGTCTTAATTTTTTTTTTTTTTTGCTTAAGCGGTCTTTGGAGAACAATAATTACAGAAACAAAAATAATTCCAAGTCCCAAAGCACTGAAAATAGTTACCAAAAACAAAACACAATAAGCTAAAACTAAAAAAGACTTTTTTGTTAAAGCAATTCTCTCTTTAGACTTTCACTAACTTTATTAACTTTTAACATAGTTTTCTAATTGTCCAGTACAGAAAAGTTTAGAAGCAATATTATATTATAGAGGTTTGTATTTTGATATAAAAGACCTACTTTAAAAAGGAATAAAAAAAATGAGACACAAAATGATGCAAAAATATAATAACTGTACTAAAATTGTTAAGTTCAGAGTGTTCTTTGCCATTCTACTTAAGAAGGCAGTGTTTGTATGATATATTTTGTAATGCTTGTCTCCAAAACTTGTTAAATTAAAAATTTTTTGACATTTGAAGAGAAACAATTGCTTAGAAAATTCATTATGTCAAACACTTTATTTCCTAAAAAATGCATAAATGTGGTATTTCTTAAGTTTTTCCTCAGGATGTCTTAGTAACAGGTACCTTTACCCATTCATTATGTTTACCATCTTTTGCTTATGTTCAATAATGTATACTATGTTAGGCTCAAAAATGGCAGGTAAATTGTCAATAATTTTGTTACATGTAGTGAGAGCAGCCTTTATAAACTGTGAAGTGCTATAGAGAGTTCATTGGTCTTTTTCACCACCTTGAAAGCTACATTTTATTTTACTTTCACTGTTACTTTCTTTTTTCAGAGACTTAGAATCAGTGAATATGATGAGAGGCCATATGTAATGACAAATGACTTGGCCAAAGTCAGAGATAACTGAGACAGGGTAGGGTGGACCCTGAAGAGTTATAAGGAAGCAATTAGATCTAAGAATATGCAACTTTGTGATCTTACCAAGTGTTGTCCTTTTCCTTATCATTAATCTCCAATTCTAATGGTTTTTCATAGTGATTTTCCTGCATGTCAATACTTATTAATATTTGTGCATTTAAGTTAGTAGTGTCAATGAACAGACTTTTTAAAGAAAATGACATGTTTTAAGAAAATGACTATGATATGAATTGACATAGGAAGATTAAAAATAGAGAACTTAGAAAGCCATTATAATCCAATGGGAGATATATACAAGTTATGAGACCTTGAAAGATGGGACTATTGGAAAGAACATAGGTGCATATTCAACATTATTTGGTGACCGATGACTAACTAGATTAATTAGGCACCCTGTAAAAGGAATGGTCATCAAAGGTGATTCTGAGATTTGTGGAATGAAAGTTTATGTTTCCTTAACCAAGATGTAGGACAAATGTCAAATGAGATGGGAAATGAGTAGTAATAGATTGTTTTGAGTACGTTCATCATATGTTGAGTATGTGATTCCAAGTTAGAAATGTCCACCAGACAAGCAGAAATACTCCACTATTACTCACACATGAGATGTTATGCCTAGGAAATAGATTCAGAATGGATATGAACTGACACTATTATAGATACCCCCAAGGAAGTATCTGTACGGAAGGAAGAATTTTGAGAACTAAGACTTGGGGGAACATAACGTAAAGTTGTGCCATAAAAGAGGATACCATTTAAGGAGATTTGACAGAACATTTAGGAAAGCAAGAACTCGGAGAGTGAAGGATTAAAGAAGAAAAAGGACAATTACTTTAGGGATAATAATTACAAAAGTCTGTAGTGAATATTTTTTCAAGAAACTTTAACCTGGGAACCAGCAGTTAGCATAATGGCTATGTCGCTGGACTCCCACGTAGTCAACTTTGGTTTGCGTCCTGGACCCGGTGGCTTAGAACTCACTCCGGGCGCGTGTGCGTGCGCAAGATCCCAGGAGGAGCATGGAGAAGGGATTGCGGCATGACCATCCCCCCTGGGGGGTGATTTTTCGCTTTCTGTCTCTCTGTCTCTCTCTGTCTGTTTGGCGAGCGCATGCACCCTATAGCAAAAACCTCTCTAAAAAAAAAAAAAAAAAAAAAAAAAAAAAGAAGAAACTTTAATCTCAATAGTAATGTATTTGTGTTGAAAACTTACTGGCGGAACCAGAAGATGGAGTAATGGTTACATCTCTGAACTCCCACATGGCTGAATGCTGTTCGAGTCCCTGACCCAGTAGCTTCGAACTCACACCAGGCACATGTGCACACATGCCCAAGAACCTGAGAGAATGAAGGAGGGATTGCAGCATGGTCATCTCCCCTGGGGGTGACTTCTCACTTTCTGTTTCTCTCTCTCTCTTCAGTGAGCTCATGCGCCCTATAGCAAAAATCTCTCAAATAAAAAACCAATCACTGTATTCTCTGTGTTTCGAGATGCAAAACTTTTTGCATTGTAATATTTCTGAAATCAGAATACGTCTTAAAATTGATATGTATGGGGACCAGCAGTTAGTGTAATGGCTATGTCGCTGGACTCCCATGTAGTCGACCGTGGTTTGCGTCCTGGACCTGGTGGCTTAAAACTCACACAGGGCGTGTGTGCATGTGTGCCCAAGATCCTGGGAGGAGAATGGAGGAGAAGGGATTGCGGCGTGGCCACCACCCCTGGGGGGTGATTTCTCGCTTTCTGTCTCTATGTCTCTCTCTGTCTGTCTGGCAAGCACACGCACCCTATAGCGAAAACCTCTCAAAAAAAAAAAAATTGATATGTATGTTATGTGTAATGGATTTCCCCCAGAAAGACTGATATTGAATTAATATATTTGAAAGTCAAGGAATATAGAGAAATATACATATAAATAAAAATTATGTATGTTTATAATATATAAAACTAGTAAAATAGAGTAAATGTAAAGAATATATGATGTATGATGTACATGTAAACAAAATTAATATAAACACATAAACCTCCCCTTATATACAAGTAAGATGAGTAAATATATGTAGATGTAGAAAAGCACACTATTCTAAAACATGCTTTTTAAACAAAATCTTTTTGAAATATAGTAACTTATGTATAAATTGCTATTTTTCATCAATTCTAAGAGGCACTTTTTCATATATTAACATCTCTGAATCTAGGTTATGTATGACTATTATGTCTTAAACTTGATGAAAATACAATAATTTTTATCTCTTTATTTCATATTTTCTATATAAGTCTTTTGTACTTTTTTAAAGTAAATCCTTTTTTTAGGGTGACGGTTTTCCAGTGGTTGTTCATTGTGGTTTTGGTTCATGTTTTATTGCTTATAGCTTTTTCTATTATAAAAAATGGATTAGTGAACTTTCTTTTTCTACTTCAAATGTTTGTTTTATTTTATATAAGTGTTTATAAGCTTTGTTGCTAAAATATATACAATGTACAAATAGACAGTTAAAGTCATGTTTTTGCCTATTCTAATTCATTCTCCATATTGGCAATCTTAGACATCTTTCTAAAATGTAAATGTGGGGACCAGCAGTTAGCTTAATGGCTATGTGGCTGGACTCCCATGTAGTTGACCACAATTCGAGTCCCAGACCTGGTGTCTTAAACTCACACCATGCACGTGTGTGTGTGTGCCAAAGATCCCCAGAGGAGAAGGAGGAAAAGGGATTGTGGTGTGGCCATCCCCCCTGGGGGGGTGATTTCTTGCTCTCTGTCTCAGAAAACCTCTCAGGCAAGTGCATGTGCCCTATAGCAAAAACCTCTCAAAATAAATAAATAAATAAATAAATAAATAAATAAGATCATGACAAACATGAAATGCCATATACAAGTTCTTATATTACTCCCTCTGCTGGAACCTTCCTGGTTTTTCTCTTTCCCACTAAGACTTCATCTCAGAGCTCAGCTTTGGTGTCACCTTGAGAGACTGTCTTCAACCTTAAAGCATAGTCTAGTGGCCCCCTGTGCTTAACTCCTTTCACTGCCTAATCTCTTTGTGCTGCAGATGCCTTTTTTATTTATTTTGTCGGTCACACTGGATTTTCTAGAGGTCAGGGACTGCAGAGCTAACCCAAGGGCCTATGGATACCACATAATATGTCAATTAATATTGGAAGAATGCATAATGCTGTAAAATGTTTTGTTTCAAAATATTTTTGAAAGGTGGACTCTGAAAAGTTCTTTGCTGAAAAGGAAGTAAAAGAAGAGATTTATAGTTACATGATAGCTTAGAAAGAAATGCAAAATATATTGGTAGTATATGTACATGCTTTCTTCTCTACAAATCCACCTGAAGAGGAAGCAGTAACTAAAATTAAGATGTGTTCAGAAAGATCTGTTATTGAGCCATCCAGGGCATTGAAAATTGTAGGTTAAGAAGCAAATAGCTTTACAATGGAAAAGTTATTAAAGATTTTGGATGAGGAGATATAATATTAATTCTTATATGGCTAAATATTACTTTTCATACACAAAAACCAGATATTCATGTTAGTTCTTACTGTTTATATTGAGTACGTTCTTCTAAGTGCTTCCTTCCCATATTCCTCACATATATTAAAAGGAAAAAAACACAAACAAATAAACAAACAAACAAAAAACAAAAACAATCCTTTATACTCACATCTCTCAGGATTGGATATTAGGTGAATTACAGTGGTGAGAATAGGTCCCTAACCTGGGCTATTTTTTAATAAGAGGAACAATGATAGTAATAACACCCTTTTTCACAGAGCACTTTCTACATAATAGCACTAGGCAATCTCTTATCCAGTATGACTATGTGATTAGTAGTTACATGTACAACTCACTCTCTATTCAGGAAAGCAATTCAGAAAGCTCTTAATTGAGGGCAGGAAGATATATAATTCAGTAGATAGAGATAATTTTGAGTTCTCCTTAAATTAAAATTTTTTGTAAACTTTCATACTTAAATATTAGTAAGAAATTACTAGAATACCTAGTTGAAAAATCCTACACTATAAAACATGTCTATAGGGGCCAGTTGGTGGTGAGGTAGTTTGGGCACTGGACTTCCACATTGCAGACTTCAGTTCAAGTCCTGTACTTGGTGACTTGAAAATCATACTGGATACATGTATGTTCATGCCCAAAATTCCAGAAGGAGAATGGAGGAGAAGGGATTGTAGCATGGCCATCCTTCTTGGGGTGGGGAGGGTGGTGATTTTTCACTTTCCCTCTCTGTGTGTGCATCTCTCGCTCTCTCCCCAGCAAGTGCTTGCACCCTATGGCAAAAACCTAAATAATAATAATAATAATAATAATAATAATAATAATAAGTCTACATATATTATTTTAGATACACATATTCTTTTAGATATATACAATACATAGGTACAAGAAGATGTGAAAAATTAGAAAAAATGCAATTATAGTATGAGTTTATTTTGTTGCAAAAAAATTCAAAATCCGTTTTTTTGAAAAATATATTTTCCATGAACTTCTGAAGACTCTTCATACACATGATACATATACTATTGATCCTTTCAATAGCCCTATGCTTTTGGTAGAAAAGATCCTAGTATCCTTAAATCCAATGACAAATTGTTGTCTAAGGTCACACATAATTAAGGGTGGAGCAGAAACTAAGTCTCAAGTCTCTTGCTTCATGGGCCTGTCCTTTTTCCTTCAAACCACATTTAGATCAATTTATTTTAGGCTGGCAATTTCTAATTGCTTTATGTCATTTTTGTGACAATCTACCAAATGTCATTCATTCAACCCCAATGTTACAGATCTTTATTCTCGAAAAGCAGTAAAAAGCTATTAGTATTTCTGAACTAAGACAATAGAACAGAGGATGGCTGAGGGAACCTTAATTTCTTAATCCAAATAATGACTTAATCATATATCTAAAAAGATTCACCAAAAGTAAAGCTGATACATTGTACTAAGAAAGGTGGTCTCGGCAAGGAAAAGCAAGGAACATAGTTTCGCTAATAAGTTTTAAGGCTATGGCAATTGATGAATATGTAGAAATTTAAGTACAGAATTCATTCATTCTCTATTCACTTGGCTTTTTTGTTGTTGTACAATACAATAATTGGTCATTTGAACATTAAAATATATTTCACTGAATAAGTGAACAGGCAACGGCAGAGTTTTGATTTATTATTATTAGTTTAACTTATGATACAATATGAACCTTTTTTTTCCCCTCTACTTTCATCTGTAAAATACTTGAGCATAATTTAATAGCATTCTAAAATTTGGACTACCATTCTAATTGAAACTTCAAAGAATTTAATTAATAAGATTTTTCTATTATTGATATGTTCGATTCAAATATAGTTTTCAAATTTAAGTAATTTTATGACCTGGTAAACACATTACTGGCCTTGTTGGCCTTACAATAATTCCATTATAGAACCACAAATTTAAAAGCAAACATTCTCTGAATATTTAGAAAAACATTAAGTTCAGAGACCAGCAGATGGCATAGTAATTATGTCACTGGACTCCCACATGATCAACCACGATTCAAGTCCCAGAGTCGGCAGCTTGAAATTCACACTGGGCACATGTGCGTGTGTGCCCAAAATCCCAAGAAGAGAGTGACAGAGAAGGAATTGAGACATGACTATCCCCTGAGAAGGTGATTTCTAGCTTTCTGTCTCTCTGTCTTGCTCTGTCTCAGGTGAGCTTGTGCACCTTATAACAAAATCTCTCTTAAAAAAAAATAAAGAAAAACAATAGGTCCAAGCTTATGCATTTTGTTCTAAAAGACAGGATTATAGCCATCATTACTACTTTGAAAAACAATATAAGTTATAGTCAGTTGCTTGAATAAACTTCATCTTCTGGGTTCCCCTAATGGCTCATAATTGTTCCTACATAGTATTGTGAGATAGATTGGAGTTTGTACTTTTAGTAGCTAACACTTTATAGCAATGACCCTATATACCTCAAATGCCTATAGAATATCATTCTCTTATAGATTGAAACAATAAATAATGAATTACATTACTAAAACCATGTAAAATTATTGTGTTGTTTACTATGACAGGGATATTTCTGTTTATTACTATACAAACATCTTAAAACTAGTATACAGAAAAATTTCACCAAATTTGAAACTCTTGTTTGAGATTGTCTAGTAAAGTACAGGTTTGTGATATAAACATAAGCCACTCTGGGAACTGTAAGAACCTGTGCCACATACCAAAGGCATCTTTATGACTCCCAATGAGGCAAGCAACGCATGTGTATTAAGATACTTAGAAGGAGAAAACAGGTGTTATAAATATATGTCTCCACTCAAAAGTCCCAAGGATGGGCCTGCCAAATTACAGGCTTCGATTTATATTAAGCTCTTTCTCATGTTGCACACTCTAGAGTGAGCAGAGGTAGGTGTTTACTCACTTAATGATAGTCATTCACCTGGGAAAGGTTGGGGAGACCAGGTAATATGTAATGTATTTAAGAAAACTCACCAAAAGTGATTAGAATCAAAATAGTTTGGCCACATCATAAGTAAAGCTTCACTTAGCTGAAAACTGCATTCATACATAATATCCCATTTCCTGACAATATGAGATGAATAAGGAGTCCTTTGTCATAAAATTCAGTATAGAGGTAATTTCAAAGGACTTATTTCATTGCTGTTTTTATAAAGCACTTTATGCATCATGTTATATAGTCGACTGATTGCAACGATCACTTCTTGTCCATATTCTTTTTTTTTCCTTTTGGTTAAAAGGCTTGTGTGATCAGTAGAGAGAGACAGAGAGAGAGAGAAAGGAAAAAATAACCCACCCATGGGGAATGGTCTCACTACGAACCTTCTTCCTCTATCACTCCCTCCCTCCTTTTCTGATTTTAGCCACACGTGCACACATGCTCTGTGTATTTCTCAAGCCGCCAGGCCAGGACTCAGATCACACTGTTGGCTGTGTGGGATCTGGCTGCCTTAACCACCAGTTGGTGGGCCAACCTCACTTGTCCATATTCTAAAATAGACATTAATAAGGGCCTATTGTTTTAAAAGACTGCTCATTTCACACTCTTTATAAACATTAGACTAATTTTTTTTTAATTCAGAGACTAGCTCTTGTCATGTTTATACTGCCTGCATTTAGATACACTATAACATGTAATGAATGTTCTATAACTCTTTGATGAATGAGTGAAAGAATAGCCTTTTATCTTTTCTTACATTCTACTTGGGATTCCTCGACTTATACACAGCCATGTGCACCTGTTCCTTTACATCATCACAGTTATTCTATTTAGAAAACAGATAGGATTTTACAATTAAATATTGTTGATAAATGACCTTTGTCTTATTTACACTCAAGAAGATTAGGCTTAAGTGGGGACTTTTTAAACTCATAATGTCTGGTAGCTGCTCTCTTCCCATACCCTCTGTATTATTAATATATTATTATTATTCGTTATTAATGGCAGAATGATAATGGCAGAAGAGTTAGTATTCCAAAGAGATTTTTTTGTCAGTCATTTTCATAGTTGTTTTTATAATATAAAATCAGTTCTAACCAATATCTAGTGTAGTGCCTGGCACCAAAAATAACCACATAATACTTGTTGAATGTGTAGGCCAACAAGGAAGAAGATAGATCAAAAGATCAATTCATTTTCCTACTTTTACACCCTGTAATTTTTATTTTAGAGGGTTTTTTTTTTTCGTTTTCAATGGCATGAAAAGCATACCAAGCAGAGGTAGGCATGCAGTAGCCAATGAATAAGAACAAATGAGAAAATTATTAGAAAAGATTTAAGAAATGTAAAGCATAGTCATCCAAGTCTTTTTACAATAAGGGCAAATAGCAAACTCTTATAGACTAAGGTTTCCACTATAATTACAGTACATTGACTGAATTTGTTAACCAGATGAGTTCCCAGTTTTCATAAGAATTAACCTGCACTATCAAGTAATGTTATATTTATTCAGTTAAGAAAACAAGAAAATTATTGTAGTCGTCCTCACTTATCCATGACTTCCCTTTCCATGGTTACCTGCTGTACAGTACCATAAGATATTTTGGGGAGAGAGACTAAACATAAAACCTTTGCTGCAATATACTGTTCTAATTTGTTATTGTTGTTAATCTCGCTTTTTTTTTTTGAGAGGTTTTTTTTGTTTTTTATTTGCTATAGGGTGTGTGCGCTCGCCAGACAGACAGAGAGAGACAGAGAGACAGAAAGCAAGAAATCACCCTCGAGGGGGGATGGCCACGCCGCAATTCCTTCTCCTCCATTCTCCTCTTGGGATCTTGGGCATGCACGCACACGCACCCAGCATGAGTTTAAGCCACCGGGTCCGAGACTCAAACCGTGGTCGTCTACATGGGAATCCAGCAACATAGCCATTACGCCAACTGCTGGTCCCTGTTGTTAATCTCTTACTGTACCTAATTTATTAATTAAACTCTATCATAGGTATATATGTATAGGAAAAAATCATAGCATACTCCTGGTTCAGTACTCCTGGTACTATTGTGGTTCAGGCATCTATTATAGATCATAGAACATACGTTCCATGTATGTGCATTCAGAAAAATTCCCTTAAATTAAAAAAAATTATATTTTTATTATTATTATTATTTAATTTGACTGGAGAGAAGGGGTGGGGAGTGAGAAAGCAAGCTGCCAGGTCAAAGACTCGATCCATGGTCAACCATGTGAGAGTCCAGCGCCTCC
>NW_006159478.1:505827-532649 GCF_000334495.1 Tupaia belangeri chinensis | reverse complement strand
CTCCCTCCTTTTCTGATTTTAGCCACACGTGCACACATGCTCTGTGTATTTCTCAAGCCGCCAGGCCAGGACTCAGATCACACTGTTGGCTGTGTGGGATCTGGCTGCCTTAACCACCAGTTGGTGGGCCAACCTCACTTGTCCATATTCTAAAATAGACATTAATAAGGGCCTATTGTTTTAAAAGACTGCTCATTTCACACTCTTTATAAACATTAGACTAATTTTTTTTTAATTCAGAGACTAGCTCTTGTCATGTTTATACTGCCTGCATTTAGATACACTATAACATGTAATGAATGTTCTATAACTCTTTGATGAATGAGTGAAAGAATAGCCTTTTATCTTTTCTTACATTCTACTTGGGATTCCTCGACTTATACACAGCCATGTGCACCTGTTCCTTTACATCATCACAGTTATTCTATTTAGAAAACAGATAGGATTTTACAATTAAATATTGTTGATAAATGACCTTTGTCTTATTTACACTCAAGAAGATTAGGCTTAAGTGGGGACTTTTTAAACTCATAATGTCTGGTAGCTGCTCTCTTCCCATACCCTCTGTATTATTAATATATTATTATTATTCGTTATTAATGGCAGAATGATAATGGCAGAAGAGTTAGTATTCCAAAGAGATTTTTTTGTCAGTCATTTTCATAGTTGTTTTTATAATATAAAATCAGTTCTAACCAATATCTAGTGTAGTGCCTGGCACCAAAAATAACCACATAATACTTGTTGAATGTGTAGGCCAACAAGGAAGAAGATAGATCAAAAGATCAATTCATTTTCCTACCTTTACACCCTGTAATTTTTATTTTAGAGGGGTTTTTTTTTTTCGTTTTCAATGGCATGAAAAGCATACCAAGCAGAGGTAGGCATGCAGTAGCCAATGAATAAGAACAAATGAGAAAATTATTAGAAAAGATTTAAGAAATGTAAAGCATAGTCATCCAAGTCTTTTTACAATAAGGGCAAATAGCAAACTCTTATAGACTAAGGTTTCCACTATAATTACAGTACATTGACTGAATTTGTTAACCAGATGAGTTCCCAGTTTTCATAAGAATTAACCTGCACTATCAAGTAATGTTATATTTATTCAGTTAAGAAAACAAGAAAATTATTGTAGTCGTCCTCACTTATCCATGACTTCCCTTTCCATGGTTACCTGCTGTACAGTACCATAAGATATTTTGGGGAGAGAGACTAAACATAAAACCTTTGCTGCAATATACTGTTCTAATTTGTTATTGTTGTTAATCTCGCTTTTTTTTTTTGAGAGGTTTTTTTTGTTTTTTATTTGCTATAGGGTGTGTGCGCTCGCCAGGCAGCAAGAGAGAGACAGAGAGACAGAAAGCAAGAAATCACCCTCGAGGGGGGATGGCCACGCCGCAATTCCTTCTCCTCCATTCTCCTCTTGGGATCTTGGGCATGCACGCACACGCACCCAGCATGAGTTTAAGCCACCGGGTCCGAGACTCAAACCGTGGTCGTCTACATGGGAATCCAGCAACATAGCCATTACGCCAACTGCTGGTCCCTGTTGTTAATCTCTTACTGTACCTAATTTATTAATTAAACTCTATCATAGGTATATATGTATAGGAAAAAATCATAGCATACTCCTGGTTCAGTACTCCTGGTACTATTGTGGTTCAGGCATCTATTATAGATCATAGAACATACGTTCCATGTATGTGCATTCAGAAAAATTCCCTTAAATTAAAAAAAATTATATTTTTATTATTATTATTATTTAATTTGACTGGAGAGAAGGGGTGGGGAGTGAGAAAGCAAGCTGCCAGGTCAAAGACTCGATCCATGGTCAACCATGTGAGAGTCCAGCGCCTCAACCTCCACGCTGCCTGCTGGCCCCACCATTAAATGTTTTAAATGGTGAAATAGTGCTGTGTTTTAATGATCTAGAAAAAACAAAAGTCCTTTACTTAAAGTTTCTAATTCCTTGATGATTGTTATTGTCTTTTCTGCACAGTGGCCTCTTTGTCTAAGAGGGTGTTTGCTTATGTGTTTGTGTGCGTGCCTCTGTTCCTTTTTGGATACTATATTCACCCATGACTGCTTTGTACATACTCATCTTAGAATTAAATGTTTTTGACTTTCCAATACATGACTTTTCTATTATTTTAAAGCACTTTGAAGTCATACTTGAGCTACATTTCTTCTGGCCATGTGATGCTCTCCAGGTTTCCTTGCTAGTAACATGAGAACAATAATTACACTTGCTTTCTACAAGGATTCGGTGAGGTAATCTGAGGAGCACTGTGTCTGGCACATTGAAAGTGCTTGATGAATAGTCAAAACTATTAATGGAAGAATGCAAAGAGAGAATTTGTATATGAATTATCACAGTTTTACAGGATCTCCTCTGTGTGTTATTGTTTTGAGAGACCTAAAACTTACTGTTCAAAACTGTAATGGTAATAAACACACATAGATAATGCATAAATTTTCCTCTGTTGCTCTCACCTCTTATTGTAAACAAAAATTCTCCATGCTTTTAATGGGAATTTATTTCAGTGAAGTACATCCGTGTGGCAATTCTGAAATGTAAAAATGAACTGGTTTTTAATATTGAATAAGCATAAAAATCAAATTATGTTGCTTAAAAAGGAATACTCATATATCTTCTCCCATCTTGCATAACACAAAAATAGCTAACTGCTCTGCTCATAAAAATCATATTTGGAGGGTGACTAAGCATGAGACAGTTCCCAAACAAATCTTTGAAAGTTATGCAGGAGTGAAAGTGAGATTTCAGATGTAATCAGATTCCTACTCAGATTAGTTCAGTGAGGATGGGCTGGTAAAATTTTTTAAATCATTAATTAATTATACATCATTTTTCAAGATACTTTGGATTTTGCTGAAGTATGTAAACATGATTTCCTTTACATGTAGAACCTGGCTTTATAGATACAGCTACTATGTACTTTTTTTCTTTAAAGGCACAGTACACATTTTCTTGAGAATATTTGTTCATTTACATAAAAGTCATAAAACAGTGAAAATTTATCTGAAACATGGCTTTGTAATATAATTTATATCTTGCGATTCATGTACTATCCTTGCTGCCTAGTAATAATTAGATGGTCCAGATTTAAAGAAAACAAAAATAAAACATATTGAAAGTGGAGATATTGATAATATTATGTCAGAATGTTACTTAAAAAAAAAAGTTCATAGTTCATGTCTCAGAACACATAGTTTAGAGGGTTAGTATACTCACTTATAAAGGAACCCAAATGTACTCCTACTGTTCCTTAAGTTCAATAGTAGTTTATGTTTTCTAACCTCCTAAAAAGCTATACAGATTATATTTTTAGAATTGTCTTTGTATAATTTTCTTTAGGGGTTGTTAAATACCATTTAGGGCATTTCAAGAGATTTAGTGTTACAGTTTACATTCTAAACCTTAGAATAACAAAGTATATATCATGTCAAGAAAACTATTCTCAGTAGAGTATTGAGATACGACTTGCCCTTGTTTATTTCCAACTTTAGATTTCCATTTGGATAAACTTCCTTAGTTTGATGTTTCAGCTTTCACTTTGTCTTCTTTGTTTTTCTTGTCAGGTTGGTTGTCAAATATGGAAAATAGCATGTTTAAATAAAACCATGTTGTTTTCAGAAAAAAAATACTATTTTTAACTTACTTTGAAAAGGAAAATTATTTTCAACCTAACATTACATTAAGAAAAATGTATTTGCAGAGCAAGAGTAATGAGAGCAGATATCTAAACTATTACATGTATGTCATGGACATTCCCAAAAGAAAATATTCCTCTAGAATATGTGGAATATGAGAACTTTTTTTTTCTGAGAGTGGCTGTTCATCAGCCAGTTTTTTAACTAAATTTGATTTTACTTACTGGTGATCATGCTCTACTATTATTTTATCTTAACCTTAGATAGATTGGTCATTAGGTAAATAGAAAAGACATAGAGAACACAGAAGCATATACATATACACATGTATGTTGACATTCTTGGCACTAAAACAAGGATGATACTCAATACTTCCTTTTAAAATGTGTCTTTATAAAATAAATAGCAAAGTGGTTTTTTTAAAGAATTAATCATTTAATTTTGTTTGTTATTATTCTTCAGTTTGACCAGAGAGAGAGAGAGGGAGGAAGGAAGAGTGAGAAAGCAAGCTCCCAGGTCCAGAACTCAACTTGGGTCAGACTTGTGGGACTCCGGCGACATAACCACCAGGCCACCTGCCAGCCCCAGGGTTTTGTTTTTAACATACTCTGAATCTCCCAGACTTAAGTGTATTACATTTCCCTTGGTGTCGTAATAATATAAAAGTGTTAACGCTTTCTATGCTCATACCAATTACCTAATATATCTTTTCCCATAATTTTATGAAAAGCAGAAACCAAATAAGTCCTTCGCCCATGTACTCTATTCCCCTCTCGTAGATGAGAGCTTGAGAATGTTTGAATTCCCCATTCTTTCATCCCTCCCAAATTAGACCTTTAGTGTGATTTTACTTTCCTTTCCCAGCTTCTACCTTCTCAGTTTTCAATACTTTACTTCTTACTATATGTCTGTTCTATTTTAAGAATCTTCACTTAGCCATTGTATTACACTTACCCAGCCAGACGATCATCATCCATTTCATTTTAACATGCATGTTGCAAGACTTGTTGCACTGTTTTCTATTTATCTGCCTCTATCTTGAGAGTCTGTTCTGATTTCATATGTTGTTTGGTTCAAGTGTTTTCTTGAGTATTTCCTTGTATGAAGCATAGGAATGGTATTAACTCCTATATATATATAATATATCTACAATTTTCTTTCTTAAAACCTGAAAGATGAAACATAACTTGGTTGAGCATGTAGAATTGTTTGTTGGCAATCCTTTTCTCTCTGTCCTCAGCATCTTCCAACTTCATGTATTGAATACAAGGAGAAAAATGCCAATCTGACTATTTTTCTTATGTAAGTAACTTGTTCTTTCTAGAAATTTGAAAGATTTTCTCCTGATCATTAGATCATAGCTATTTTACCAAAATATACATAGTCATATGCCTTATTTTGATTTTCCTATCTAGAACTTTGTGAGCCTTTTCATTCATAAACTCAATTCTTCTTCAAACCAGGGAAATTTACTGTGTTATTTCTTTATTCCTAATTTCTGTCTAGTTTTTTATTTTTTCTTGTGGGTAGGTATTGTCTTTCTCATCTGAGATTTTTCTTGGAATTAATTTCCAACTCTATTTTTTCTGAAGATTTTTCTGTATTTTTCTCCATATTTTTGAGATATGCCCCCATTTAGTCTTAAAGGCCAGTAATTATGGGCTTAACAGGGACATATTTTACTTAAATCTATTTTTATGTCTTAAAAATCACTAGAATATGTTTTAAAGCTAATTATTCTTCTGTGTTCCTTTTATAAAGTGTTTCTCCTCTCTCCTACAGAATTCCATTCTACTAGAAGCCCATTGGATTTAGGGTTCTGCTATTTTTTTCTCTCTCTGGCTACTGGGTCCTTTTGAATACCTTATTATTTGCCTTTGTCTAAAGTGGGTGTCTATAGGCTCTGAGTGCTGAAAGGGCCAGAATTCTCTGCTATGTAAGCTTTAATTATACCAGTAGGCAAGCTTATTCATGATTTCTTAAGGGAAAAGGATTATTTGAGCTAAAGTTCTCTTTAGGTCTGGAGAGCAACACAACTTTGGCCAGCTTTGTATCTGCTCAGAAGTCTTCCACAAACACCAGCGAGGCCCTCCAGGATCATACATCAGGGTAAACACTTTAAGGCAAGGCCAAGACTTCTCAGAACCCCACAGGTTTTGGTAACAGCCTGTGGTCCCTCAGCCATAGCTTCTCCAGCTTCTGACAGCTTCAGAAGTGGACAAAATCATGAACCCAACAAACCCCATGGCCTGGCACATTTTCTGAGCTATCCGGGCATCAGGCAGTTGCTTATCAGAGGGAAGCATAACAGCATTTAAAGATGAAGGCATCAAGGACACACTTTCAAGTGGTCATTTACCTAAGTTAATTGGAAATAATTTATTTAATTTCAAAGTCCAGCTTTATCAGAGAACTGCAGACTCATGGTCTTGAATAGTCCCTAAATGTCATATCTTATTTTACAAATAAGGAACCTAAGGCACGGAGCTACATTCTGTATTTCTATATACTCAGATTAAATTTATGTAACCCAGAGGTTGGACCGATCATAGAAAAGTTATAAATAACAAAAGAAGAAGTAAAAATTTTGACTAAAAGAAGATAAATTTCAGGAGATTTGATATTGAGAAAGTTTACAATTGAACAAATTAAACAGGGTATGATGAGAAAGTAGTCACTTTCTGGCTATATTTGTTATAGCCATCACCAAAGTTTTGGGTTCTCCTTCCAGACAAATCTTTGATCTTATGCTGTTTAATTCCTTCCTTACTAAAAGAAGGTGGTAATAGCAGTCATTAGGTCAGTAAAGTAACTTGAGTAAAACATGAGGTTTCATTAGTTTCCAAAGCAGTAGCTAAATTAGACAGTAGCTGGCTTTAAGAAGAAACATTACTGAGGAAACCTTCAGTACAAGATTCCTTTCTACAGTTCATCAGAATAACTCCTTCTTAATGGATTCTGCCTAAATGTAATTATTAGATAGCCTCAACTCTTCTTAATTTTCCTTAAACTCTGCGCATGTCCAGTAAAATCCTCTTTTTTGTTTGTTTTTTTTTTTGTTTTGTTTTGTTTTTTGGTTTTGTTTGTTTGTTTGGTTTGGAGCCCACAGGAATGTTCCTCTTGATTTTCTTGATTTATACATAGCAGTTGGATGTCGTACATACTGGGCTTAGTCTTTATAAAACTGTTTCATGTTACCTACTAACTTTTCCAGTTGCAAAACTCATTCTTCCAGTGAAATTTGAACTCATTATTATCAACCATTATTTCTCTCTTTTATCCTATGCTTCATCCATATTGGGTGGGCCACTGTACTATACTCCCTATTTTCTCTTCATTGCCCTCTTGTATTCTTTTTGAGGTTTTCTTTTCTCCTTTAGTTCATCCTCTTTTTACATGGTTCTTGTCTGTTAAAACGTTTTTCTGTTTCTTTTTTTTTTTTTTTAGAAAGATTTTTGGTATAGGACGTGTGTACTGAATCTACATGGGAGTCTAGCAACTTAACCATTACGCCATCTGCTGATCCCACCGGTTAAAAATCTCAATCACCCTTCAGGGTCCATCTTAAAACTTCACCTCCTGGAATGTGATTGATGAAACTATACATTAACGTCAAGTTGTAACTAAATTATTTCTGATAAAACCTGTTTTAAAAGAAACTGAAGGCTGGCCAGTGGCTCAGTGGTTAAACAAAGTGTTCTGCAAGGCTGACTAGCATTGGCAGCTTCTGAGTTTGCCTCTGGACACCTCCCTGAGGACATTCTGCACATGTATGCCCATGACCTGGGCCTGGGGACTGGCTGAGGTTGGGAAGTGGATTGCAGTGTCCAAACCCTTTGGGGGTGCTCTCTCTCTCTCTCTCTGTCTCACTCATGGAAGAAATAAACTTGAAAAAAAAAGAAGAAAAAAGAAACTTAAATCTCAGGTGATAATGAAGACAAAAATAACTATGATAAAATACAGTGCCTTTATCTTTAACTACCTTTACTGATTTCTCCTATGTGAGAGGTCCTGTGTAATGCCTCATACATAAGTTACATGTGACCTAAGACTTAGATATATTTTTGCATTTTTTATGTTTGGGGAAATCGTGTGAGATATTTCTACCATATTTCTCATTTTAGAGATGCAAAAAATGATGCACTTGAAAGATAAAGAAATGTGTTCATAGTCACCTTAAAATTCAGGCAGTCTAGCAATAGAGGACAACCTTAAATTTCAATCATTTTATAAAAAATATGATATTTATCAAGTAATCTTGCTTCATTCATTTGGAATGATTTTATTCTTAAAATGAATATACACATGACCTTTCAGAATGTAACATGGAGTATGACATGATGTATACCTGAATAAGAAAATATTGCCTAAGGAAACTTGTATTTAAAGGGATTACAGTGGAGCACAAAATGATGCGGAGAGGTTAAGAAACTTGCACTAGCCTAAGCAAGAGTTGTGCGATTCTAAATTAATTGAAGCAGTGAAATCCAAAGGATGACTTGAACACTTGAGATGAAGAAGTGGAACACACAAGGGGACTTCTACAAGTTCATGGGAAAATTAATTTTAGAGTAAACTTTATTTTGGTGCAAAAAACAAAACAAAACAAATTGAGGGACCAGTAGATGGCATAATGGTTATGTTGCTGGACTCTCACGTAGTTGACGGTGGTTTGAGTCCTGGACCCAGTGACTTTAAAACTCACATTGGGCATGTGTATGTGCATGCCCAAATTCCCAGGAGAAGAATGAAGGAGAAGGGAATGTGGCATTGCCATCCCCTATGAGGGGTGTTTTCTTGCTTTCTGTTTTTCTGTCTCTTTTTGTCTTTCTGGCTAGCACACACTCCCTATAGCGAAAATCTCTCTGTTTGAAAAAAAAAAAGTGAAATCAATGCATAATTTTTTTTAGCTGATAATCATTTTCCATGAGCTTTTTGAAGCCCCCTTGTATAACCTGATTTTTTTTTTCAAAGAACCACATCTTGGGGACCAGCAGGTGGCGTGGTGGTTAAGGCGCTGGACACTCCCACATGGCCAACCAGGGTTCAAGTCCTGAATCTGGTGGCTTGCTTTCTCCCTTCCTTTTTCTCTCATTCTCACCCTCTGTCTCTCTCTGCTCAACCTAAAAAATAAATGAATGAACAAATAAAATAAACTAAATAATTATTTTTTAAAAAGAAGCACATCTTTCATTTTATTCTTTTTTTTTTTCTTTAAATTAGACCAGAGAGAGACAGAGAAAGAGAAGGGGAAAAGGTGAACAACAAGTCACTAGGCCCAGGACTCGAACCGCAGTCACCCATGTTGGAGTCCAAAACTCCAGCAAACACGTCATCTGCCAGCCCATGACCTGACATGTCAATGGTCATGGAGGACAAGAAAGAATACCCAGATCACTTCAAGCTGCAAAATTTCTGCCTGCTAAATTTCATGAGACAAATCCTTTTTAGAAAAAACTGCAAAAATACTGAATTTTGAATTTTGATAAGTATTATTTGCCTTAGATTATTAAAAAGATGACTTAAATTTCATATTAAGGCAACAGTTCAAATATATCCTTTGTTTCTCAAGGGATGCGAAACTCAGAGAATGAAGATGCAAGTGTTACATTTTGTTTCTTTTTAAAAATTATGTTCATACTTTGTGGTTTTATTAATATTATTTGAAAAATACTTTTATATATTTTTAATTGCCTATGGGTACACGTGCTCACCAAAGGGAGAGATTGAGAGAGAGAGAGAAAAAACACATCACCTGTTGGGTTGCAGTTACACTGCATCTCTTCCATTTCTTCATCCTGTCAGGACTTTGGGTGCACACATACACACCCGACACACACTTTATATGTTTATGAGAAATTTTTGCATATTTGAATTTTAATTTTCAGCAACACTTGAAACTAGCTTTATACCCTGTAGATTATCTGTAATTTACAAAATTAGACGGTGGATTTGGGGAATGCTGTGTAAAGAAGATGGTAAATTTCCTGAGCATATTGTTTCAAGGTGATATCTTTAAACTTATTTTTAAGGCAATGTGTCGATGTGAATCTACATGTTAAGTCTCTGATGCAAAAACAGGAAAAGCAATGTGAACGCTAGGTTGTGGTTTAAGTAGAGAAAATAGTCATAGAGCATGCCTTTTTAACGGCCACTCTCGCCATACCTCACAAAGTCTAAAACCTGTCATTCTTGTGCCTTTCCTCCCAGAATGGCTTCTCCAGTGTTAGACTTTCACTACTCCTTGGGTCCCATTTCCTCTGGATACATTCACTGAGCATAAGTTTACTTGTTCACCTCCAAGTTTCAGTCCCTGCTCTTCTCTGGCTTAGTGGGTCCCAACATACCCTATTCACTTCCCAGCCATTAAGGTCAAGCCACTGCCCAATTGTAATAGCAGAATGAACGATTCCGATCAAACCTAAGCCTCAGAATTGTAGAACTAAGACTATGAACCAAATTTTCAATTAGTAAATGTTACTGTTGCTGTGAAAATAATCATGAGGTAATTTAATGTTCAGTGCTAGAGAGGCCCTTCAGAATTATCTAGTCTGACGCTTCAGTATCTTGAATAGCAGAGAAAGTTGAAGTCTAGGCAGGTTAAAGGATTTGTCCAGTTCCCAAATATTGATAATGTACTAGAACCCAGATTCCTTTATTTGTATTTCAATGCTCTTCTTACCACATCATGTTAGACCTGCAATTTAAATATCTTAAAGGCATTTTGTTTGCCTGTGTATAAGGAGGATAAAGTATTTTCCTTGGAATTTTTGGAAAAAAATGTGTTTCTTATGTAAGTTAAATCAAAAACACCAAGCTCTACTAATAATTTTAATATTGATTAAATACTGTAAATATGTAGATTGTTCTAAACAAAAGCAGATAAAAATACATACGTTGTGGGGCCAGCAGTTAGCGTAATGGCTATGTTGCTGGACTCCCATATAGTTGACTGTGGTTCGAGTCCCCGACCTGGTGCCTTAAAATCATGCCGGACACGTGTGAGTGCATGCCCAGGATCCTGAGAGGAGAATGGAGAAGGGATTACAATGTAGCCATACCCCCAGGGGGGTGATTTCTCGCTTTCTGTCTCTCTGTTTCTCTCAGTCTCTCTCTGTCTCTCTGGCGAGCACACGCACCCTATCGCAAAAACCTCTCCAAAAATAAATAAATAAATAAATAAATAAATAAATAAATAAATAAATAAATAAATAAATAAATAAATAAATAAATAAATAAATAAATAAATAAATAAATAAATAAATAAATAAATAAATAAATAAATAAATAAATAAATAAATAAATAAATAAATAAATAAATAAATAAATAAATAAATAAATAAATGCACAGTGTTGTACATGAACTTTAAATAGTTGACTACCTATTTTTTGTAAGTTTATTTGCATTTGGCATAATGTCTGAAGATAGTTAACTAGTCACAATTCTTCTATTCAATAAATCTCCTGAGAAAATTACTTAAATGATATTTCCTGTTCTACAAAAGAAGATAGTTGGTCGGTAATCATAGCTCAAAATCCTTTCTCATTCTATATTTATCTGAAGCTGAGCTATCTAAAACTTGCATTTTAAAATGCTGTGTCATCCAAAGTACTTTTTTCATAATGCATTTTAAGGTAAGTAGAATGTATAAAACATGTCAAACATATTGTAAAAATCTGCAGAAATGTCTTAAATAATTTGAATTTTATTTGGGGTAATGCATTTTAAATTGAAAAATTTAAAAATATAATCAGAATTAATCATGAAATAATTTTTATATCAGGTTAGGTGAGTGTATTTGTGAAATATCCTTGAGATTAAAGTTAAACCTGTATAGTAAAACAGAGTAAGGAAATAGCATTTTACTGTTGAGGCCTTTTAAACATCCAACAAACACCTTCAGACCCCTAACATAGGAAAGCCCATCTTACCTGGTTCGCCCTACTAACTCAGTGAAGTGCACCGGTGGAACAGTCCTACAAGCTCACTTCCTTTCGGTGCTGTGTTTGTAATAGGAATAATGTCGTCAATTCACTTCAGTAATTGTCTAGTAGCTTAAGGAACACCTTCAACAGGAAAAAAATAAAATAATAATAATTTTAAAAAACTAGTATAATGACATCCAGAGCAAGTGGACAATGAAAATAGTCAGGAATTTCAAATACAAAGAAAAAAGGTGATAAAGAAAAACACAAGATAGGAAAAAATGAACTATAATATAAATGTCCTCCAATATTTAAGAGAAAATATTGAGACCATTAACCAAGAATTAGATGTATTTAAATTTTTTGGCATTATAGAAAGCAGAGGCTTGAGGGAGGCAGAGGTGATGTGGTGGTTAAAGGGCTCTTGCTTTCTCAATTTCTCTCTCTCTGTCTCTCTCTCTGTCTCTCTCTGGTCAAATTAAAATAAATAAAGTTAAATGAAAATAATTATTTTTAAAAAAGAGGCATGAAATTAAAAACTATAATAACATAAAATAAAAATTGAATAGAAACTTAAAATTGGCTGGAACAAAAAGTTACCGAGCGCTCCTATAAAACAGAAAAAAAAAAAAAAAGTAAATAGATTTTTAAAAACCGAAAGGGGAGAAAAAAGAATGGGTTCACAGCTAAACTTAGAAGGCTCATCATATTACCAAAAAAAGAGTCCCATAAAAGAACAAAAAATGTAGAGTGGATGAAAACTTACCAAGAAAGACTATTTCGGACTTCCTTGGAACTAAAGAATGTATGTCTTTACACTGCAAAAGTCCATGGACTACCTAGTAAAATAAGTGAAAATTATCTATAAAGGAAAATTATCACAAAATTTCAGCGTGCCAGGGATTAAGAGTAGATTGTAAGAGCTTACCAAGGGCAAGAAATAGGGATAATTCACAGTCAAAGAGATTGAATGACATCGGACTCCTCCAGTTGTTCATCTATGGAATAATTCCTTCAAAATTGTGAAGGCAACAATTTTGTTACTTAAAATTCTGTATCTAGCCAAATAAAGTATGATGACAGAAGAGAGTACTCCTCCCCACTTCCCAAAAATGCTTTTCATGAACTGTTCCTTATGAGACCACTGGAGAATGTGCATTTTTTCTAGATGACCAAGTAAATCAAGGAAGAGAAGGACTAGACAACTGAAAGCAGTACCCAACCTGGGAGAGGGACAAAGAAAAGTAGGAGCACGCCTGTTACTCAGAACACCAGAAGAGAAACCAGGTCCAGATTATACCTGAAAAAGTGAGCCTTCTAAGGAGCTCTATAGGAAACAAAGATGATGTGTTTGGGGACCAGCAGTTGACATGATGGCTATGTCGCTGGAATCCCATGGAGTCGACTGCAGTTTGAGTCCCGGACCCAGTGGCTTAAACTCACACCAGGCAGGTGTGCGTGCATGCCAAGATCCTGAGAGGAGAATGGAGGAGAAACGGTTATGGTGTGGCCATCGCTGCTGGGGGTGATTTCTCACTTTCTCTCTGTATCTCTCTGTCTTTCTGGCAAGTGCACACACTCTATAGCAAAAACCTCTCAAAAAAAAAAAAATGATGCATTTGAACATATAGAAAAAAGTACTGATATGCAGGTGGCAGTGATGAGGCTATGTAAAAATTATGCTAACTGGGGCCGGCAGGTGGCATAGCGGTTAAGGGCACTAGACTTCTGCTTGGCTGACAGTGGTTTGAGCTCCAAACATTGTGTCTTGTTTTGTCACTTTCCAACTCTCTCTCTCTTGCTCTGTCCTTCTCTGGTCAAATTTAAATAAATAAATAAATAAAGTAAAATAGCACAATTCTTTTTTTTGTTAAAAAAATAATTATTTACTTATGTAATTCCATTTGTTGTTTATTTCTTTTAAATTTGACCAGAGACAGAGAAAGAGAGAAAAGGAAAATGAGAAAGCAAGCTGCCAGGCCCAAGACTGGAAATGCAGCCAGCCATGTGGGAAACCAGCACCTTTAACCACCATGCCACCTGCCGGCCCCAATGTAGTAATTCTTAAAAAAAAAAAAATGTGCTAAGTACATAGAAAGCTAAGTAAGGGAAAACATGGTGCAATTATTAATTCCAAGAGAAATAAAATTTATAGTCATACTTCACTTCTTGGCCTGTAATATTTTTAAGTCATATAATGTAGATAATTGACCTTTTATTTTAACTCAAAAGTATGTTATTTTGACATCAGAGATGGTTGGAAATTTGGGAGAGGGATACAGAGGAGCAAAGGCTTCATATACTCGGGAAGCAACCGATAGTGTTTAAAATCGATGAATGAGGTTAATCCCAAAAGAAAAAGGCTAGGTGTGTTTTTTTTTTTTTACCCTTGAGTTTCCAAGAGTTGAATGCTGTTGCCTCTAGAGACATTGAGAGGAATTAAACAGAAGGATGTTGTTTTCACTGTAGTTATTTTAATATTATCTTACTTCATAAACTAAATACATGTATTACTGTGATAAAAGTAAAATCAATTTTATTAATAGTCCACCTTTTATGAAAGAGTTGATTATGTATTGATATGACAATTTGCAGAACATTTAATAGCAAAAAACCCCTTTGATGAATGAATACTTGTTTCACCTAGTTATCTAATTAAATTAACCTATTTAATAGCTAATATATGTATGTCAGGTTGTTCATAGTATTTTCTTATGTTCTTTATTTCTATAACATTGGTAATGACATCCCCTCTTTTATTCATTATTTTAGTAAGTCTTTTTTTTCTGTTCTGTCAGTTTAAAGAGTCTCCCATTTACCAATTTCTGAATTTATTTCTTTTGTTTTTCTGTTTTCTGTTTCATATATATATATATTTTTTTTTTTTTTTTTGAGAGATTTTCGCTATTGGGCGCGTGCGCTCGCCAGACAGAGAGAGAGACAGAGAGACAGAAAGCGAGAAATCACCCTCCCCCGGGGGGGGGGTCATGCTGCAATCCCTTCTCCTCCATTCTCCTCTCGGGATCTTGGGCACGCACGCACACGCGCCCGGCGTGAGTTTTAAGCCACCGGGTCCGGGACACGAACCGCGGTCGACTACGTGGGACTCCAGCGACATAGCCATTATGCTAACTGCTGGTTCCCTGTTTCATATATTTTTGTTTTAATCTTTATTCTTTCTTTCTACTCACTTTGAGTTTAATTAATTCTTCCTTTTCTAGTTTTTTTTTTAAGGTAAAATGTTAGATTATTGACTTGAACTCTTTAATTATACACATTTACAGCTATAAACTTCCCTGTTAGTGTTGCTTTAACTGAATCCCCTTTGTTCTGATGTATTCTCTTTCTATTTTCATCCATTTCAAATATTTTTCTGATTTCCCTTGTGATATTTTATTTATTAGTGTAGGAATATGCCATTCAATTTCCACATATTTATGAATTTTCATGTGTACCTGAGAAGAATTAAATTCTCCTGTTGTTGGGTGAAATGTTTCATAGATGTCTGTTAAGTCTAATTGGCTTGTAGTAATTGTTCCTATCTTCCATATTTCTCTGTTGATCTTCCTAGTACTCTTTTCATTATCAAAAGTGAAAAAAATGAAGCCTCCAACTGTTATTGCTAAACTACTTCTCCCTTCAATGCTGTGTTTTGGCCTCATGTGGTTTGGGTTTCTTGTTAGGTGCATATATGTTTGTAATAGTTATGTATTTATGGATTGATCTTTTTATTAAGAAATAAATTTTCTTTGTCACTAGTAAAATTTTTTATTGAAGTATTTTGCAATATTAGTATACTTTATCCAGCTTTCTTTTGGTTACTGCTTTTCGTTTGCTTTTTCTCTCTTTCCACTTTCAAATTATTTCTTTCTTTGAAACAAAATGTTTCTCATATAGATAATATATTGTTGAATCATGTTTTTTTATCCATCTTGCCAGTCTCTGTCTCTGATGGGACTGTTTATTCTAGTAACATTTTTAATGCCTGAGGGCTCATGCATGCACGCACCAGGAAGCGGGGAGTACAACACCCCCAATAGAATCTGGTCATGCTGCAGTGTTTTTCCCTCTGCTTCTCCAACCTGCATGGATCCTGAGCACACACGTGCTTGACATGAAGCTGACAGGATTGGAACTTGAACCCTTGCTGGCCATATAGAACCCAGCCTAATCACTGTGCAGCGATGCCATTTTCCATTTATGTTTAATGTAATTACCACTAAGGTAGGAATTACATCTGCCATTTTGCTGTTCGCTTTCTGTGTGTCTCATGTCTTCTTCTCACTTCTCATTCTTTCATCACTGCTTTCTTTTTTGTGTTTGATAAATACATTTTAGAGCCATTTTAATTTCCTTGTTTATTTTACTGTATTTTTCAGAGTTGTTTTTGATAGTTGCACTCATGATTATAATTAACATCTTCACCTAAAACAATCTAATTAATACCAATTTAATTGTAATTCAGAAACTTTACTCCAGTAAATTTCCATCCACCATCATCCTATTTATTATTGTCATATAAATTATGCTTTTATATATTATAAACTCATTTACAGAGTTATATATCTCTCTATATATGTACATATATATTTACATGTGCATATATATAAATGTCATATATATGTCTTTTAAGTAATATAAGAGAAAAAAGGTTGTAAACCAAACAATATTTACACTGTCCATTGTATTAACCTATGATTTACCTACTTATACACTTTAATGCTTTGTGTAGATTACAATTACTGTCAAGTGTGATTCATTGTAGCCTGAAGGATTCTCTTCATTTCTTGTGTGCAACTGTTAGTGACATATTCTTACAGTTTTTGTTTTTGTGAAAATATCTTGATATTTCCAAAGGAAATACTGTTATCATTATTCATTTTTGATGAATAGTTTTGATGGATGTAAGATTCTTGGTTGATAGTCTCTTTCTTTCAGCGTTTTGAATATGTCAACTCAATGCCTTTTGACCTCTGTGGTCTGATAAGATTTTATTATAGAAGCTTATATATGATGAATCTATTTTTCTTGCTAATTTCTAGATTATCTCTTTTTCTGCCTTTTGATATTTTGAGTATGGTGTGTTTGTGTGTGTATGGTGTGTTTGTGTGAGTACAGTGTGTTTATGTGAGTATGGTGTGTTTGTGTGTGTTTGGTGTGTTTGTGTGTGTATGGCTTTTGAGTTTATACTATTTCACTCTGTTTATCTTCTTGGATGTTCAGATTTATGCTCTTTTTTCATTTATGTTTGGGGAATTTTTAGCTACTGTATCTTCAAAATATTCTTTCTGCTCCTTTTTCGCCTTCCTGTCCTCCCAACATTCTCAATATGCATGCATTCTTATGTTAGGTGATATTCCACGGGTATCTAAGGCTCTGTTAAATTTTCCATTCTGTCTCATAGATATCTTAGGTTCTATTCATGATCTTCAGGTTGACTTAAGCTTTTCTGCCAGCTCACGTATGCTGCTCAGACCGTCTAGTGATTTTTTAATTTCAGCTGCTGCACTTTTCAAATCCAGAATTTCTTTACTGTTATTTTCTACTTGGTGAGATATGATTGGCAAATGTTCATTTAATTCCTTAGGGATGATTTCTTTCAGTTCTTAGAACATGTTTATTATAGGTGATTTAAGGCCTTTATCTAATAAGTCCAACATTTAGACTTCACAGGGACAGCTTTTATTGACTGACGTTTTTTCTATGTTTAAGCCATAGTTTACTATTTGCATATTTCATCATTTGTCATTGAAACTGAGTATCTTCAAAATATAATTGTTGACTCTAGAAATCAGATATAAAAAATGTTACTATTATTTTTTGTTGCTATTTATTGTCTGAGTTATTTTTTTCTTAAAGTTTGTATTCCTTTTTTAGGTGTCCACTAAAGTCTTCTCTGTTACCTGCACTATCAGCTCATGATTTATAGGTGATTACCAGTGCATCTCTCAGCCTTTGCTGGGGGGCTCAGTGTACGTGTTAGGAAATGACTTTTATGCTGAAGCACATGGTTACAACCATGCCTTAACCATTACTTTTGGTTTGCTTGGGGCCTCAAGATCAGCCAGAGGTGTGAGCCCAGAGCCTTTTCAGGTCTTTCCTGGTTATGCACAAAGCAATATGGATGTGTCTGGCTCCCTAGATTCCCAGGAATGTGGAAGTTTGTCATTGAAACTGAGTATCTTCAAAATATAATTGTTGACTCTAGAAATCAGATATAAAAAATGTTACTATTATTGTTTTTTGTTGCTATTTATTGTCTGAGTTATTTTTTTCTTAAAGTTTGTATTCCTTTTTTAGGTGTCCACTAAAGTCTTCTCTGTTACCTGCACTATCAGCTCATGATTTATAGGTGATTACCAGTGCATCTCTCAGCCTTTGCTGGGGGGCTCAGTGTACGTGTTAGGAAATGACTTTTATGCTGAAGCACATGGTTACAACCATGCCTTAACCATTACTTTTGGTTTGCTTGGGGCCTCAAGATCAGCCAGAGGTGTGAGCCCAGAGCCTTTTCAGGTCTTTCCTGGTTATGCACAAAGCAATATGGATGTGTCTGGCTCCCTAGATTCCCAGGAATGTGGAAGAGCTATTCATAGACACCCCTGCCTCGCCCCCATCCCATGGACAGATCGTCCTCAATATTTTTCCATTACTTTTTGATCATTCTCTTATTAGCTCCAACTTTTAGAGTCACCTTCAACACCTGCAATTGTCCAGAAATTGCCACTTATGGTTTTTGACAAATGCCTTGGAGGTAGGACTGTGCACAAGGCTATAATGAATCTGCAAAAATAGAAGACAAGCCCAAGAATGGCGCTTAGTAAGCTTCCAGATAGGCCAATAGTGACAATTCTCTGAGGGTGGTCATTTGGGAACTCTTAAAGTTGGTTGCAAATGTAGAATCCTTAAAACTGCTTTAACCCCTCTGTGGCTGCAAAACTGCTAGTTTGCTCAGCTGCAATAGTAGTGAAGCTCTTAACTTTCAAGACTGTTCCAGAATAGGGGAGGAGAATGCTGTACGATTGGCTCTTCTTACCAAAATTCAGCCACTTTTCTTGAATAAACGCTTATTGCCTCATTGTAGACATTTGGTTAATATCCAGATTTCTGAAAATAGTAATTTTGAAGAGCTTTTGCTACTGTTATAACTTCTTTTATACTGAAGCAGATTTTTGGAGGTCTTTACATTGCCAATCTAAATATTGAACTTTTTAAAAAAACTTTATTTATTTAGTTATTTTTAATTTGACTAGAGAGGGATAAAGTGAGGGAGGGAGGGAGGGAGAGAAAGTGCCCTCAGGCCAGTGCTCAAGCTGCCAGGTCCGGGACTCAAACTGCGGTGTCCACTAAAGTCTTCTCTGTTACCTGCACTATCAGCTCATGATTTATAGGTGATTACCAGTGCATCTCTCAGCCTTTGCTGGGGGGCTCAGTGTACGTGTTAGGAAATGACTTTTATGCTGAAGCACATGGTTACAACCATGCCTTAACCATTACTTTTGGTTTGCTTGGGGCCTCAAGATCAGCCAGAGGTGTGAGCCCAGAGCCTTTTCAGGTCTTTCCTGGTTATGCACAAAGCAATATGGATGTGTCTGGCTCCCTAGATTCCCAGGAATGTGGAAGAGCTATTCATAGACACCCCTGCCTCGCCCCCATCCCATGGACAGATCGTCCTCAATATTTTTCCATTACTTTTTGATCATTCTCTTATTAGCTCCAACTTTTAGAGTCACCTTCAACACCTGCAATTGTCCAGAAATTGCCACTTATGGTTTTTGACAAATGCCTTGGAGGTAGGACTGTGCACAAGGCTATAATGAATCTGCAAAAATAGAAGACAAGCCCAAGAATGGCGCTTAGTAAGCTTCCAGATAGGCCAATAGTGACAATTCTCTGAGGGTGGTCATTTGGGAACTCTTAAAGTTGGTTGCAAATGTAGAATCCTTAAAACTGCTTTAACCCCTCTGTGGCTGCAAAACTGCTAGTTTGCTCAGCTGCAATAGTAGTGAAGCTCTTAACTTTCAAGACTGTTCCAGAATAGGGGAGGAGAATGCTGTACGATTGGCTCTTCTTACCAAAATTCAGCCACTTTTCTTGAATAAACGCTTATTGCCTCATTGTAGACATTTGGTTAATATCCAGATTTCTGAAAATAGTAATTTTGAAGAGCTTTTGCTACTGTTATAACTTCTTTTATACTGAAGCAGATTTTTGGAGGTCTTTACATTGCCAATCTAAATATTGAACTTTTTAAAAAAACTTTATTTATTTAGTTATTTTTAATTTGACTAGAGAGGGATAAAGTGAGGGAGGGAGGGAGGGAGAGAAAGTGCCCTCAGGCCAGTGCTCAAGCTGCCAGGTCCGGGACTCAAACTGCGCAGTCGGCCATGGGGGAATCCAGCACCCTTATTCACCATGCCACTTACCGGCCCCAAACTTTTTTTTTTTTTTATAAATAACTCAAATAGCACAAAAAGATATTATGAATTTTTACCTTAACACATTGTTCCTCTCACCCAAACCAGAATATTAACTATTGTTAGTAGTTATTGTATATCTATCAAAATATGTGTCCAGGGAACCCTATCTGTATAGAGATAATATCTGTATTTTTCCTCATACATATAGTAAAATACTAGATGTTGCCATTTTTTGTGTGTATGGCTTAGTCATTTATTTTAGAGATCCATGTTGACACACAGAGCTATCTCAGTTTTATTTATTTGGTTGGTTAGTGTTTTGTGTTTTGTGGTTTCTTCTTGATTTTTGGTCATTGGTATTCTACAGACTGATAATCTATAACTTATACATATAGTCTAGTAACAAATATTTAGCTTGGTCGAATATTTTATTGCAAACGGAGTGAAAATCATTACATCTTTATTTTTATGCAGTTTATCTTTTTGTTGCTATTGTAGAGGTTAGTAAATAATTATTTAATGTCAGAGCTGTGGCCCCCTTTATTTGGCAGTTTGTGAATTATTGCTCTAACGATGTATGATGAGTCATTCCTTTTTGACCTGTTGCAGAGATGGTGGGATATATCATGTTATCCTCTAGAAAATTAGAAGAAACATTGAGGGGTAAAGAGAGCAAGGTGAGCTATAATAAGTAGGAAATAAAGCTTTCTCTATGCATAGCTTAAAAATCTCTTCTTCATGTATTTGTACTGCTGAAAAATTAGTTGTGATAATTAACTCTTAGATGAAATAAAGCCTCTGAAAAGTACAGGTCTCACTCACTACTTAAGATGAATTTCTAATATGTTGATGCTTTTCATTAAGAAAGGCTGAGTTTTATTTGTATACATACATAAAGGTCAAAGGGCACAGCCAGCCAGGATGAAAGTCTCTATAAGTTCTCTTTTTTTCTTTTTCCATTGCCAGAGGGTATTTGCCCCTATGATGGACACATATGCACCTGGTGTGCCCTTCAAGCCCTCAGGCCAGCGCCCAAACCGTGGTTGGCCACATGGGGTCCTGCTCTTCATGCACAGGTCCACACACACTGTGCTACAGAGCAGGCCCAGTGTTTGTAAATAACAAATGTCCCAGATAAAGGTTTGGGACTGAGCAAAGAATAACATAAGAAGATACTTGTAATTAGAGCAAGTGCCTTTCAGGATCATTACAATATACTGCGAAATTAGTATTGCTTAGATTAGAGATTTAAGGATTACTTTTTCGGATCTCTAAGATAAGATTTTTAAAAAAGAATTATTTAACTTTATTTATTTATTTGACCAGAGAAAGACAAAAAGAGAGAGAGAGAAAGAGAGAGGGACCAGCAGTTGGCATAATGGCTACGTCGCTGGACTCCCATGTATTTGACTACAGTTCGAGTCCCAGACCCAGTGGCTTAAACTCACACTGGGCATGTGTGAGTGTGTGCCCACGATCCTGAGAGGAGAGTGAAGGAGAAGGGATTGTGGCTTGGCCATCCCCCCTGGGGGTCGATTTCTCACTTTCTGTCTTTCTGTCACTCTGTCTTTCCGGTGAGTGCATGTGCCCTATAGCAAAAACCTCTGCAAAAAAAGAAAAGAAAAGAAAGTGAGAAAGCAAGGCGCCAGGCCTGGGACTCGAACCATGGTCGGCCATGTGGGATTTCAGCACCCTTAACCACCACGCCACCTCCGAGCCCCAATGTCTAAAATAGATTTTTAAAAATTCAATCTAAAATTTCCTGCAAGATAGTGTAATCTAACTTTGGATTTCCCATTTAGCCTAGTGTCTTGTTCATTTTCATTTTGTCAGTAAAAGATAAATAAAAACAAATAGAAAAGACAAGTCTCCATCCCCTTCTTTATTAGTGGGATCCATTGTGTTGTAGGTGAGAGATTTTCTTTGTTACTATGGTCTGCAGAATAATGACTCTCCAAAGATGACCAGGTACTAATCTTACAATCTGTAAATTTATCACCTTACATAGCAAAGGGGAATTAAGGTGCAGGTGGTGTAAGCCTTGCTCATCATCTACCTTAAGATAGGGCAGTTTAAGATAGGGCAGTTAGCCTGGATTATTCAGGAGAGCCCAGTGTAATAACAATGACCCCTAAAAGTGGAAGAGGAAAGTCAAGGAGACTCCATGTAAGGATTTGACCAGTTCTTGTGGGCTTTAATATGAAAGAAGGGAACCATGTGCCAAGGACCGTGGGTGGCCTCCAGAAGCTAAAAAAAGGCAAGGAAACTGATTCTCCCTCACAGCCTCCAAAAAGGAATATAGCCCTGCCAACATCTTAATTTTAACCCAGGGAGGCTCATAATAGACTTGTAACCTACAGAACAATAAAATAATAAATTGTGTTGTCTTAAGCCATGAAGTTTGTGGTAATTTGTTTGAGAAACAAATAGGAAGTGAATGTAGTTATTAAACTATTAAGACAGTACTCACAAATACTGAAGAATTGCTATGTTACCAAATATGTAACAGGAAAGTGACATTATACTACATGCTCCCATTTTTTTTTGAGATTATTAGGACTTGTACAGAATTCTGAAAGGTTAAGTATCTTTCATCATAAAAGCAGAAGCTCTAGATAACTCATGAGTTCCCAAAGGCATGGCAATACATAATTCATAATAACACTCTTGAGTTATCCAGTCTCAGATTTCAAATGTTTTTCTCATAGAGATATTAAAGTATGTGAGTAGAGTGCTTTAAGTGGCAAGATGTCTGTAAATGGAAAATTAATTTATATGGAATTTATATCAAGAGAGTCAAATGAAGGCCAGTCCCATAGCCTAGAGGTTGAGGGAGTTGGATTCCACATGGCTGACTGTGGTTCTAATTTCAGCCCCAGCAGCTTGAAAAACACAGTGTGTGTGTGTGTGTGTGTGTGTGTATTTGTGTATGTGCGAGCCCATACACTCATACTTGCCTCAGATCCCAGTAAGATGAGGAAATGGATGAGGAGATTGCAGCATGACCATGCCCCCATTGGAGGATGCTTCTCCTTCTCTCTCTCTGTCTCTCTCATGAGAGTATGCACTCTCTGGTAATTAAAAGCAGAAAAAGAAAAGTGTCAAATGAACAAAATATTTTAAGTATAGTTTTATTACTATTCAAACCTTAATTCCCCTACTTCTTAACCATCTAACAGCTGTGACTGACTTACCTCTCTGAGCCTAAATATTTTCCATGAAATTTAGATAATAAAATAGCTACCTGGCAATTTGGTTAGAAGGATTAGAGATGCACTACATTTTAAGCATGAAGCACCTTGCCTGGCTATAAGTAGGTTTTCCACAAGTGGTAGTTATTGTTGTGTTTATTATCTTATTCTCCTCTAAAACTGCATTGCCTTAAAGTCAACAGTGACTTGATTGTAGAACCCTTTGGGTTCTCTCCCTTTGTTTTTTGCTTTCAAATATCTTGAAATTCTCTTCTTTTCATATGTCCTTCCTACCCATTTGGTTAGTCCTTTCAGATTTCTTTTATTGGTCTTCTTATTTTGCCCATTCCTTAAATACTTAATATTTCCCTATTTTGGGGTTTTAGAAATTTTGTTTTCCTCTACACACTGTTTGGGGGTATGATATATGCATATATAGCTTTATGGCAGCAGCTGCAGTCTTTTCTCTGAGTACCAACTGGATGTCCTAGAGACATCTTCTAATTAATTATATCTAAAAACGAACTGGTAATTATCTTCTACATTTATTTTTCCCTCCCTATGCCCATGTGGATAGCACTGCTCATTCCTTCTTCAGTCATTCATTAATTAATTAGCTAATATTTATTGAGTGTCTATAGAATTCTAGATCTTTGTGATACAGTAGTGATGTAAACAAAAAAAAATCCATATCATTCAGATAATTTGTATTTTTAGAGAAAGAGTAAAAGCGAATAAATAGGATATACTGTGTTTCTGATCTTGATAAATTCTGCAGAGAAGAATGATGCAGGGAAGTTTGCTAAAGAGAACCATGATGAAGATAAGGGGTTGCAGTTTTAAATCCAAAGGATCTTTTAAAAGTTCATGGAAGTGTCAGCAGGTGGCAGGGGGTTAGGGTGCTGACTCCCACATGGCCAACGGTGGTTTGAGTCCCAGACCTGGCTATTTGCTTTCTCACTTTTCTCTCTCTCTCTCTCTCTCTCTCTCTCTCTCTCTCTGAATCTGTCTCACTCTGGTGTGCACATGTGCCCTATTGGAAATTTTAAAAATAACAACAAATAAATAATTTTTAAAGTTCACAGAAAGTGCATTTTAAAAAAAAAAATCTATGCACGGATTTCAAAAAAAAATTTACTGCTCCAAAATAAACTTACACGTTAACTTCATTTTTCCATAAACTTTTTTGAAATCCCTTTCTAGGATGGTTAGTGAAGTCATCATTGAAAAGATGACTTCTGAGCAAAAATCTTAGGAGGTGATTGAGTAGGCTATGTAAGTACCAAGTTGAGAGGTTATACTTGACATTTTGTACTGTCATTTAACTGTAAGTGAGTTAAATAGGATTTGGGGGACAAACCTGGAGCACTAATTTTTTGACCATTTACCACATGTTTGACTGTATACTATAATAGATACTTTCACATCCATTGTCCCTGTAATCTTCACAGAAACATTGTAAAAGGCAGTTTTTAAACCCACTTTGCAGGTAGAGAAACAAAATGGGCCATGACTTGCTCTGCATTAAACAGAGTCAATTGAGAATGAAACGCTAGTACTTTTCCAAATCCATGCTTTTGCTCTTGTACCCCATAGCTTTTATTCTTCTGTACCATAATAGATATCACCAACATAAAGCTCAACTATAAGCAGTTCTTGGTTTGGGGCGGGGGTGGGGGTTGTTTGTTTATTCATTTAAGAGAAGTTTTTGCTATAGGGCGTATGTGCTCGCCAGAAAGACAGAGACGGAGAGAAAGAAAGAGAGAAATCACCCCCTAGGGGGGATGGCCACACGGCAATCCCTTCTCCATTCTCCTCTTGGGATCGTGGGCACACACTCACATGCACCTGGTGCAAGTTTAAGCCACCGCGTCCAGAGCTCAAACCGCAATCGACTATGTGGGAGTCCAACAACATAACCATTATGCCATCTGCTGGTCCCATATATATATATAAAATGACTTTTTTCCATCGTTTTAGCTTGATACTCATTCTCATTTAACCCCAAGAGTGTTTCTGAGATCTGAATTGGCAGATACTCCATACTCATAATGGCACTCACAGGAAATTGGCTAGTATTTATTCAAACTTTTCATGTCCCAGTCACCATCCTAATTCTTTTTGCAGTAGCTCTTTTAATCTTTCTTGCAGCCCCAGTAAATACTAGTTTTATTCAACTCTTTTTACATAAGAATTCGTAAGTACAAGGTCACACAGCTAATTAGTACCAAAACTAAGCTTTGAATCCAGGCACTCTGAGGTCACATTAGCCTTAGTATACTTCTTAACATGGTATTCCAGGCAGCCATCACAGAATAATCCAAATTGGCACTCTAGAAGAAATCTGTTTGCCACTTAAAATTTGTCTCTGGGGGCTTGCAGGTGGCATACTAGTCAAGGTGCTGGACTCGACATGGCCAACTGCAGTTTGAGTCCCAGACTGACAGCTTAGAAATCATAGCGGACACATGTTTATGTACACCCAGAATTCCAAGAGGAGAATGGAGGAGAAGGGATTGCAGCCTGGCCATTCCCCAAAGGGGTGATTTCTCACTTTACCTCTCACAGTCTCTCTGTCTCTCTCCAGAAATAAACATGTCCTATGGCAGGAAAAAAAAAAAAGAAAAAGAAAAATTTTGTCTTTTTTCTGAAAGTGTGGGGCATACATTGACTCTCAACCCTGGCAACATATCAGAAATACATGTGGGATTTCCTAGACATATAGAACCCAGATGAATCTGTGTTACAGTGCTCCACTGACTTGGTGCACTGCGTGAGGTAGATATGTAAATGTCAACTATATACTGATATTATAGTGAACAGTGTGAGTAGTGTGACCATTATATGCTTTCGAAAATAACCAGAGCTCTTAAAATCAGGTGAGGGAACTTCTTAGAGGGGGTAGCATTTTTAGAGGTCATGTGAAATCTGATAGGAAGCCATCTAACTTGATCATTCTAAGAAATAGGATGTATTGTATCTTTAGGAAGGTTAGCCAAAAGAGGCTTATCTTTCTTTTTTAAGAGAGATTTTTGCTGTAAGGCATGTGCATTCACTGGAAAGGCAGACACAGAGAACAGAAAGTGAGAAATCACTCCCTGGGGGGGATGGCCACACCACAATCCCTTCTTCTCCATTCTCCTCTCAGGATCTTAAGCACACATGCAAACATGCCTGGCAACCAGGTCTGGTACTGGAACCATGGTTCACTACGTGGGAGTCCAGCGACATAACCAATATGCCATCTGCTGGTCCCAAGATTTATCTCTTTGTTGAAAATTATTATTAGCCATAGACTTGCATCTAAATTCCTTAGTATTGAGTTTTGAATCTTAGTCCATCAAAATTTAATATGCTTTATATCAGTTCTTTAGGAATTACAAAGGAAATATTACTCACCCTGTCCTCTTAACTTACATGGCAATTTATGTGTATTTGACATCTATGATTCCTTATTCTCTTTAAAACATCCAAGAGTTCCTAAAACTTGTCTTGCATATAGTAAGGCAAATATTATTGTATTGAATTAGGGAGAAGAATCACTTATTTCTTTGATATTAGTTTAATCACATAAAAATCAACTAAGAAATACTATATATATATATATATA
>NW_006159478.1:498267-505056 GCF_000334495.1 Tupaia belangeri chinensis | reverse complement strand
CCAGACTGACAGCTTAGAAATCATAGCGGACACATGTTTATGTACACCCAGAATTCCAAGAGGAGAATGGAGGAGAAGGGATTGCAGCCTGGCCATTCCCCAAAGGGGTGATTTCTCACTTTACCTCTCACAGTCTCTCTGTCTCTCTCCAGAAATAAACATGTCCTATGGCAGGAAAAAAAAAAAAGAAAAAGAAAAATTTTGTCTTTTTTCTGAAAGTGTGGGGCATACATTGACTCTCAACCCTGGCAACATATCAGAAATACATGTGGGATTTCCTAGACATATAGAACCCAGATGAATCTGTGTTACAGTGCTCCACTGACTTGGTGCACTGCGTGAGGTAGATATGTAAATGTCAACTATATACTGATATTATAGTGAACAGTGTGAGTAGTGTGACCATTATATGCTTTCGAAAATAACCAGAGCTCTTAAAATCAGGTGAGGGAACTTCTTAGAGGGGGTAGCATTTTTAGAGGTCATGTGAAATCTGATAGGAAGCCATCTAACTTGATCATTCTAAGAAATAGGATGTATTGTATCTTTAGGAAGGTTAGCCAAAAGAGGCTTATCTTTCTTTTTTAAGAGAGATTTTTGCTGTAAGGCATGTGCATTCACTGGAAAGGCAGACACAGAGAACAGAAAGTGAGAAATCACTCCCTGGGGGGGATGGCCACACCACAATCCCTTCTTCTCCATTCTCCTCTCAGGATCTTAAGCACACATGCAAACATGCCTGGCAACCAGGTCTGGTACTGGAACCATGGTTCACTACGTGGGAGTCCAGCGACATAACCAATATGCCATCTGCTGGTCCCAAGATTTATCTCTTTGTTGAAAATTATTATTAGCCATAGACTTGCATCTAAATTCCTTAGTATTGAGTTTTGAATCTTAGTCCATCAAAATTTAATATGCTTTATATCAGTTCTTTAGGAATTACAAAGGAAATATTACTCACCCTGTCCTCTTAACTTACATGGCAATTTATGTGTATTTGACATCTATGATTCCTTATTCTCTTTAAAACATCCAAGAGTTCCTAAAACTTGTCTTGCATATAGTAAGGCAAATATTATTGTATTGAATTAGGGAGAAGAATCACTTATTTCTTTGATATTAGTTTAATCACATAATATATAATATGTTGTTATATATTATATATATGCAGAAATATGTACACTAGAGTTACCAAATTGTTTTTCAGTATAAGAACCAGGTTATACTAACAGCACAGGAAAGGTTTTGGGTAGCTGAGCATTTGTTATCTCATCAGAGATATAATTTAGTCATAATATTTAAGCTTCTATGCTAAGCTAGTTATACCTACTTATTGGGTTGTCTGAAAGTCATGATGTAATTTTCTGTTTTCTATGCAAGAATGCTTCATGACTTTTCCAGCAGCCGAATATTTCTTCTCTCCTCTTTGAAGAAGGTAAAAAGAGAAGGAAGAAAAGGAAGGAAGGTAGTTAAGTAGGCATGCAAAGGGGAGAATTTAAAATGTCTGCCATGTGTAACTTTGTCACTTCACAAGACCTTCCAGTGGCTGAAGTAGAGAACTTGAAATGTCAGTAAACCATAGAGCTCCATGCCTGCTCAGAGAACTGAAGTATGTGCTGATCAAGGATATGCCGTGCAGATGGGACGAGTGATAGAGAATTACGCCTTTTTCCCTTTACATTTTTTTCCACTACATGGGTTATTTCAGAGGGATGTGAATTTCAGTATTCACAGACACACTGGCACTTTACCCTTTAGCCAAGTTGAAAGGTGTGTCAGCTTTCTTTACAGCAGTTAGAATTTGTTATGTTACATAGTCCAAAAGCATTTATAGGATAAAAGCCAGGTTTGTAGTAAATCTTGTTATACTGTACACTATTTTTATACTATGGTAAATGGATACATTTTTCCTCTTCTCAGGAGGAAATTGTGTTTGAATTCTAATAATAAAAATGTAATTGGAGAACAGCAGATGGCATAATGGTTACATTGCTGGATTCCCATGTAGTCAACCGTGGTTCAAGTCCCAGACCCAGCAGGACCACCAGATGGCTCCCACATAGTGGACCATGGTTAGAGTCCCAGACCTGGTGTCTGAAAACTCATGCTGGGTGGGTGTGCGTGTATGCCCAAGATCCCAAGAGAATGGAGGAGAGGGGATTGCGTCATGGCTGTCCATCCTGGGGGGTGATTTCTTGCTTTCTGTGTCTCTGTCTCTCTAGCAAGCACACTTGCCATATAGCAAAAATCTCTCTCTAAAAAATAAATAAATAAAATATAATTGAAAAGATGTATTCGAAATGCATTGTACAGGTGTTATTTTGGAAATGGCTAATACTTAGGAAAAGTGTGACCTTTCATGATTTATTCCTCCTATTTACCATATACAATATGACCCAAATTGGATATTAATATCATTTATTAAAGGGAGTTTGCCCTGATTTTATTTAAAACCTCTGTGGAACTAGAGTGTTAGGAACTAGAGGCATTTCTGTAGATGCTCTTGGTCATTGCAGTAATTCTCCCATAGATTTTCTGTGTAACTTCATTAAATAGGAAATAACTGAAACCCTCCATCCCCAAGTCACACACAGACTGTTTTTTCTCTTGTAGTTTGGTGTTTCAAAATTGTTAATACTTATTTCTACTTATAAAAACTTACTTAGAATTTCCTACTTAAAAAAACCATGTAGTAAATGAAACTAGGTTCCTGTGAAAGCCAGAGATCTCAGGTTGCCACAGATCCCATTATCCGAGTAATCTTGGAAAAGGGAAGCGTTGACAAGCTTGGGGGTCATTGTTGACAACCATGTTACTGGAAACAAGAGGAACCCATTGGAAGGGTTCCAGAGGGAATTCTCACCTTATGCTATTGCTGGGCCTCTCTCATACAGTTTCTGTTTTAATAATTATATTTTAAACAAAGCTCCATTTTAGTAAAACAGATTTTATATATTAACATATCATCATACCATCATCACAACCATATTTAAAAGTATTCTTTTCTTACAGCTGTGTCTTAAAGTTTTGCCACTCAATTTTCCTTTGTCTCAATTTCCTCACTTGTTTCCGTATTAATACATGAGAAGACTTAAAAGGGTTCATGGGAAAATGGAATTAAAGTGAAAGCTTACTGAGGCAGCAGATGAGGTGGTGGTCAAAGCACTGGATGCTCACATGGCTGACCATGGTTCAAGTCCTAGATCTGGCGCTTGGAAGTCACACAGGGTGTGTATACATGTGTGCCTAAAATCCCAAGAGAAGGAGAAAAAGGGATTGTGGCTTGGTGGTCCCCCCTGGAAAGTGATTTTTCACTTGCCCTCTCTCTGACCCTCTCCAGTGAGTGCCCACAGCATATGGCAAAAACAAACAAACAAACATAAACAAACAAAAACAAAAGCTTAACAATTTTTTTAACCTATGTATTGTTATTTCCTAATTTGCACTTTACATGAACTTTTTGAAGATCCACCTCATATGGTACTGGTATTTTGTAAGCCGCCTTCCACTCGGATTAAAATATGGATACATAAATCAAGGTTTTAAAGATGTGATGAATCTTAATTTTGACACAACCGTAAGCCATATTTGAACACAGCACAGAGCAATGTGGAAAGATGGGCTCGAGCACTAGACTTGGTTCCAGCTCCGTTTTCCCAGGGTCAAAGCCTTGGTCTCTTTCAGTCTCAATTTTCTAACCCTCCATAATGTACAGTTTCTGTGACAAAAGTGTTTTAGTTTGTCCCATGTGTTAGGAATATGAGTCAGGCCACTGCGAGTTCTAATCCCCTGACTGGTGAAAGCCTAAAGGATGCCACATTTGCCTTGTGTCTGTGCAGCTCCCTCTAGGGAAAGTTGTTCTCTGAGCCTCCATTTTGCCTCCTTGCCAGCTCACAGTATCCACAACAGGAGGAAGATGCTTTCCCAGCCTCCAGAGCAGGAACTTAAAACCTATTTTCCTACAGAAGCTGTGCTATAAACGGGATGACTTTGTCATGGGTGCCCCCCAGGAGCTAGTTTACTCTTACACTTAAACAATTGTGTATTGGTCAGAGTGTAACTATTGTACTGTCTCTATCTCTTATTGCAAATGGACCTTTCCCTCAGCTGCATCTGGACTCGTTTATGGAAACCTGTCATCTCCAGGTTGGCCCTCATTCTGAGCCAACATTTTTTATATTCCAGCCAGCAAACTCTATTCCCAAATAATTCGTTAGTGAAGTCGGGTTGTATTGTTGCTTTGAAACCTTTTATGGAATATGAAGAATCACATTAGTGCCTTTTTTTTTTAGAGGTTTTTGCTATAGGGCATGTGCACTCTCCAGAAAGACAGAGAAAGACAGAGAGACAGAAAGCGAGAAATCACCCCCCAGGGGGGATGGCCATGCTGCATTCCCTTCTCTTCCATTCTCCTCTTGGGATCTTGGGCACGCATGCACACGCGCCCGGCATGAGTTTAAGCCACCATGGTGGTCTGAGACTAGAACTGTGGTCGGCTACATGGGAGTTCAGCAACATAGCCATTACACTAACCACTGGTCCCTGCCTCTTCATATCTGTATGAAGTTTTGGAGAGGAGTGAGATACAATAAAAACAGTGGAGGGGTAAAGATGGAAACACTTTGGATTAGAGTGCTGGGGAAATTTTTTAAATGATCATTTTGTCCCCCTCTCCCCCCCCCTTTTCTCAATTTATGCTTAATTTTAGAAGGTATACCTTTTTGAACATGACTTTATCTTTGAGACTAGTAACGTGCTCTAAGTTTAAATAGAATGACAGTAATTAAGATGAATGTCATATTAATAGAATTGTTAAGGATACAGTCCAGGCCTCATTCTTAGTATATAACCATATCCAAGCATCTTCTCTGGATTATTCTCTCAGTAACCAAATGAATTGAAAGTAGAGTTACACACATTTGAAATATGTTTATGTTGGGAGGTGATGCAATGCTAATAATACTTTCAGTAGGTTTTTTGGGGGGTTGTTTTGTTTTGTTTTGTGTTTATTCCCAGAGAGACAGCCACTGTGACAAGATCTTTATGCTACACTCGTACCCTACCCTTGTAGCAGCCAGGATTCTGGGTGGGCCCTTGGGCACACTGGACACAGGTTCACACGGGACATGAACCTTTGGCCTTCCCAGGTGGCCTCCAGCCTTTGCAGCAGTGCCTCCACTGCTTGCAGCATCGTGGCTGAGCTTTCCTGAAGGCGTTTTTTTGTTGAAGGTATCATGTTGTCGAGTTCAACAGGAAAGCTCTGTAAATTGCAAAACAGACAAACCACACCAACAGAAACACAGTGTATTAATGTATTAATACAAATAGGTAATTTGATAAAGATAAAACAGTTCTAAATAAAGATAAAACAGTTCTAAATTACGTGTGAAAGGGAGACTTGGAAGGAGATGAGACCTGCATCCTAGCTAAGTCCTTTACTTGCCACTGACTCCGATCTTTAGCAAGGCAGCCTTGTAGCTCTGTTTTCTTCATCTTGAAAAGGAAAGCAAAGTCTTGATGATTGCTGAAGTTTCTTCCAGCTAGATTTCTATTCTTGTTACTCAAAGTGGAGATAGAAAGAAATTAGTCATACTCTAGATAAAATTATTATTTTACTCAGGAGTTATTAATAGTATATAATTTTACATTGCAAACTGGTCTTTTTTATGAGAGAGAGAAATAGAGCACACATGGAGGAAAGGCTAGTGAGCAAAGGGTGGGGGCAGGTATTTTTTTGGCAGGGTCTGGTTGGTGCTGTCCTTTGCCCCAGCCTCCTTGTTACCTAGGTCTGTATGCCCAACCTCTTCAAATTGGTCCACAATCCAAACCTGGACTTCTCCTGTAATCCCAGCCTCACTCAGCGGGGTTCCACCACTTGTACCACCTTGGCTAGAACAGACTAGTCCTTTTTAGTGTGGGAGGGAAAAGTGTAAGAAAGGAAATTGGGGGGAAATGGAGAGGTAAGACACTTGTGGGACACAGATAAGGTTTATTATCTATTGACGAGGATGTGTATAATAGTCTCAACTGGGCTGGACTGAGGTGTAAACCATGCTGGGTAAAGTCTCTTCACAATCTAAATGATGTATAGCAATTTAATGTACGAATACTAATAAAAAATTAGAAAAAATATTTAAAAATTCGATTTTATTCTTTCTTCCTAAGTATTTATTCCTCCCCCCCCCCATTTACTAATTTATTTTGAAAAAGAGAATATTGGGGCCAGCAGGTAGGTTGGTGGTTAAGGCACTGGATTCCCACATGACTGGCCACAGTTCAAGTCCCAGACTTGGTAGCTTGAAAATTAAAATAGTCTCAACTGGGCTGGACTGAGGTGTGTATCATGCTGGGTAAAGTCTCTTCACAATCTGAATGATACATAGCAATTTAATGTATGAATAATAATTTTAAAAATTAATAAGAAAATATGACAAACCCACAAAAAAAAAAAAAAGAAAGAAAGAAAATTATGCCCGGAACATGTGTGTTCATGCCCACAGTTCCAGGAGGAGAAGAGACTGTGGTGTGATCATCCCCTGTGGGAGTAATTTCTCACTTTCCCTCTCTCTGTGTCTCTGTCTCTCTCCGGCAAGTACATGCACACCCGATGACAAGAACTTAAAAAAAATGAGAAGAAGAAGGAAAAAGTATTTTTCTTAAATAAATCTCCCATTGTTTGCATTTCTCCCTACCTCATTCCCATCCTCCTCCACTACCACACTTTAAAAGTAGCTGTACAGCCACAGAAACCCCCAGAGTCATAGCGGAGGCACTGCGACAACTTCT
>NW_006159478.1:491894-498133 GCF_000334495.1 Tupaia belangeri chinensis | reverse complement strand
AGGAAAGGAAATTTGGGGGGGAAATGGAGAGGTAAGACACTTGTGGGACACAGATAAGGTTTATTATCTATTGACGAGGATGTGTATAATAGTCTCAACTGGGCTGGACTGAGGTGTAAACCATGCTGGGTAAAGTCTCTTCACAATCTAAATGATGTATAGCAATTTAATGTACGAATACTAATAAAAAATTAGAAAAAATATTTAAAAATTCGATTTTATTCTTTCTTCCTAAGTATTTATTCCTCCCCCCCCCCATTTACTAATTTATTTTGAAAAAGAGAATATTGGGGCCAGCAGGTAGATTGGTGGTTAAGGCACTGGATTCCCACATGACTGGCCACAGTTCAAGTCCCAGACTTGGTAGCTTGAAAATTAAAATAGTCTCAACTGGGCTGGACTGAGGTGTGTATCATGCTGGGTAAAGTCTCTTCACAATCTGAATGATACATAGCAATTTAATGTATGAATAATAATTTTAAAAATTAATAAGAAAATATGACAAACCCACAAAAAAAAAAAAAAGAAAGAAAGAAAATTATGCCCGGAACATGTGTGTTCATGCCCACAGTTCCAGGAGGAGAAGAGACTGTGGTGTGATCATCCCCTGTGGGAGTAATTTCTCACTTTCCCTCTCTCTGTGTCTCTGTCTCTCTCCGGCAAGTACATGCACACCCGATGACAAGAACTTAAAAAAAATGAGAAGAAGAAGGAAAAAGTATTTTTCTTAAATAAATCTCCCATTGTTTGCATTTCTCCCTACCTCATTCCCATCCTCCTCCACTACCACACTTTAAAAGTAGCTGTACAGCCACAGAAACCCCCAGAGTCATAGCGGAGGCACTGCGACAAATTCTGGGCACTCATTCTGCAGTAGCCATAGACCAATGCTTGGCAGCTCTGCTGTGAAAATGTAATTCAGAGAATGTAAGTGCATGCATAATTGACCCAAATAGTATGATTAAGGAGGAAATGGCCTTTCTTCATTTTCACACATACACACCTGATTTCCACCTTTCCTCCCCTACATTAACTGCAAAAAGTAACCACAATCACATATCATTTTCACAGTTACAAATACTGATGCTGGTATAGATGCATAGTTTACATACACTTAGCTTTTCACCAATACATTCACTCTCAGAAGTTTACTGCTTTTGATAAAACCCACATCAGTGGGCAGTATGGGATTAGAGACATCCCTGTCTGACTCCCAGGACTCAAGGCTTAGCCATTCACTGTGTTGCAGCCATCCATTCTGCTGTAAGCTCTAATCGAGTGGAGGCACTGTGACGAATTCCGGGGCACTCATTCTGCAGTAGCAATAGACCAATGCTTGGCAGCTTGTTGTGAAAGTATAATTTAGAGGATGCAATTGAGACACTGAATAAAGTGAAGATCCTGAAATAATAACCCATTAGACTAGATATCTCATTGACTAAACCATCTCGCATTGTGATGTTGCTGGGACCTGGTCAGTACTTATCACTGACCTCCAAGAAGCATAAATGCTATGGAACAATACCAAACAAAGAGCTCCTAAGATTTAAGTTGGAAGACTGCTGACAGGGATCAAGAAAGGCTTTAAAACTGAGGAACACTTCAAACCTGAGCAAGAGAAATTTGACTTAGGTTGAGGAAGTATTGTCAACTCAGAGAAAGAACGTATGGATTGCCATATGACTTTATACATAGTTCTTTGTTTCTTTGTTTGTAATTATATCCACCTTCAAGTTGCAATATGAATGTCACCATTTGCTGGGGAAACAGCAATCCCATTATCCCATTTATTTGGGATAATGACATCTGTGACCCTTATTCCATAGGGTGTTTGTTCTTACTCTAATTTGGGGTATTGCAGGATTCCGTAAGAATTATTTCTTGAAAGAATTAGATCATAGGCCAGACCTATTTTGCTAGAATTTTGAATTGAAAAGTTATAAGCCACCTTATTAGTAATAATGGCTGTTGTTAGCATACTTTCAGCTTCCAGGTAAGAATGATTTGCCCAAATTTTACTAATATACGGGACTAAATGTACTCCGTCACTATAGTGATTAAGAGTGCCTAATGGTTTTGCTAACATAAAAAATTATGTAGGTGCTCTGCCTGTGTGCTCTAAGAGCCCCCTTGCAATTTGGTACACATCAGGCTTCCAAAAGCTGGTTTTTGCATGTAAGCTGTAAGACTGCCTTTGAGCTGCTAGAGCCCACTGGAGGAGAAACAAGGGAATGATTGGCATGTTCAGCATACAAATACCACAGCTTCTTTGGGCTTGGTTTAGGCAATTCTAAGTCATATGCCTTACGCTGTCTACCAGAGTTTTCCCCATGAGACTAAGCTTATGTGATAACCAACTTAATAATGTGCCCTATATTAACTGCCTGCCCATTTCTTGTCACTTGACACAGTCCCGTGCCAGTTACTCAGAATCTCCCACATAAATTATCTTCACTCATTCCTTATCTCAGGATTTGCTTCTGGAGGAACCTGACAAACCTAACAAACTCAAAGATTAGAATCCTTCACGTTTAGGCTGGTATTATTTATTTTACACAGTTATTATTAATTGTTTGAAAAAAGTTGGCATCTGTAAGGATGATCTGTTTGAATTTATCTAAGACTTAAATTATTTAGTATTATAAATCCCTTTTCATTTTTTGTGACCTAAAACTGTTAAAATTTCTAGTCATCAAATACTAGTAAAATTGAGCAAAAGTGGGCCTGCTGGTGGCATAGATGCTAAGGCAGGTGGACCCCACTTGACCAATGGCGTAGTTTGAGTCCTAGACTCGCAGCTTGAAAAACATGCTGGGTGTGTGTGCATGAGTGCCCAAAATCCCAAGAGGAGAATGAAAGAGAAGGGATTGCAGCATGGCCATCTCCCCTGGGTGGTGATCTTTTAACTTCCCTTCTCTTTTCTCTTTCTCCAGCAAGAGCATGTACCCTATAACAAACTGGAGGAAAAGAAAGAAAAGCTATGTAAATAAAAGCATTTTACATGATCACCCTTTTATTTGAATTCTAAACATCATTGTATTTTATTAAAGTTTATTTATTTCTTCTGTAAGCAAGAGAGAGAGAGCACCTCCAACAGGGTCAGAATCCACCCCTAACTTTCAGCCAGGTCTGGCTCATTGGCAAGCATTAGATTGCTAGATAGCTTTTAATGAGCATTTTGTTGCATTTTACTTTTTGTTTGTTCGTTTGTTTGTTTGAGAGGCTTTTTTTCTTTTTTTTTTTTTCTGCTATAGGGCACGTGTGCTTGCTAGACAGACAGAGAGAGACAGAGAGACAGAAAGCAAAAAATCACCCCACAAGGGGGATGGCCACGCCGCAATCCCTTCTCCTCCATTCTCCTCTCGGGATCTTGTATATGCACGCACACGCACTCGGCATGAGTTTTAAGCTACCGGGTCCCAGACGCGAACTGTGGTCAACTACGTGGAGTCCAGCGACATAGCCATTACACCAACTGCTGGTCCCCATTTTACTTTTAATATAAAGGTGGCTGTTAAGTCTTTTATTACTATATTAAGTTTTCTAAATATAAAGCTTTAGGGTCTTATTTCTTTTATTGTTTTTAATTCTTCAACATCTTTAGTGCCTAAATGTCTGTTGTACTTAGGAAGGTCTCTAGACCTGAACTGGGAATGCTTTCACATAAAGCTGTTTTGCAGAGTGTCGCATCTTACTGTTGCACCACTATCTGGTCCCCTAAACTTACTTTTAAAATACTGAAATCAATATTATTGCTAAAACCTTAACACTGGAAGTAAGGAAAAATGCATTTTAACAAAAGGAAATAATATAATTCTAACAAAAAGTTCCCTGACATACTGAGGCCTATGGTCTAAACTAAAACCTTAATATCTTAAAATGAAATATAAACACATAGAAAATAAATACATAAATATAAGTGTTTAGAAGAACCTGAAATGCTCAAGAATCGAAAACAATAAAATAAGATCTTAAAACACTAAAACCTAATATTCAGAGAACTTAATATGCCAAATAAACTAATAAAATACTTAATAGGCACCTGATACTAAAACTAAAATGTAATAAAATGCTCAAATGAAAGCATTAAGAGCAATCTAAGAATACAAAGAGGATTAGAATGGAAACCATTTTAGCACACCAAAAACTGAATTTAGAAAGCAATCTTTCAAAGTGAAAAATAGTCACAGAGTATTCAAAATCTCAGAGTAGAAAGAAGACCTGCGCCTAGTCTGAAGGAGATAGGCATTATTTTTTATGATGTGCCAGGAGGCACATGTATTTGCTGGAGAGAGAAAAGGGGAAAGAGAATGCATCCCTGATGGGGCATGTGGTCACACTGCAATTCCTTCTCTCCATTTCTCCATCCTGTTTTGATTTGGGTATGCATGCATACACACTAGCATGTTTTTCAAGCCTCTGGGGCCAGAATTCCAACTGTACATTTGGCCATGTAAGATCTAAATCCCTTAACCACTAAACCATAGGGCCAGCCCAGGCCTGGTCTTCTAAGAGAAGATGCCGGTCAAGAGCGTGGTCTGTGTTGATAGCTTTGGAAGCTCACAGTGGGAGTCTAGTGACAACCATTATGCCGTTTGCTGGTCTCATGTATTCTGTCTTTTAAAAGACACTTCTGAAATAAGGAGAGAACAAAACAAACCCATGTCAGGAACTCCAGACTTCCTACTGCAATTTCCACCCTTTAAGTTACGTTTTGTAAAAACCATTGATAGATATGTTTATCAGAAAAGGAAAGGTAATATCTCAGGAGTATTAGCTATGTTGAAGAGCCAGTGATAATATTTAAGGTCTTTGACAATAGACAGACCACTTCCTATCTCCACAAGTCTTACCTGTCCCAGTCTGCTATTTCTTAAGCCACCAGCATGTAAGATAAATCTAATACACTTATTTTGTTCTTTTGCTCAGTTTGAATAGTTTTGTTTATATCACAAACTGAGAAACCACCATGTACATTTTCTAAATGTTTGTTTTTTTTAAAGTTAATGTGTGCCTTTTTTTTTTTAATGTTAATTCTATAGGATTGAAATAACTATGAAGCCAATATATTATAGTACAGTGATTAGTATTATTGGCCTCAGAACTGGATTTCCTGGATCCGGTCCTGGCTCTGTCTCTTACTAACTGTGTGGCCTAGAGCCCTTTACCTCTTTGCCTCGATTTCCTCATTCGTTAAGTGGGGATGATCAGAGCATACTATACTGTAAGATGGTTTTGAGGATTAAATAACTTAAACGTTCAATGTTTAGAATAGGACTTCACATATATGAATGATCAACAAATGTTATTTTTAATAAATGTATGAAAATAACACATTATGGGTAAAATTGGAAATTATAAAACTGTTAAGCTATATAACCACTTTTGTATAATGATTATTATGGGGGCACTCTAATTACTAGACTATCAACTTCAGAAATGAATGTGAAATACAACCTGTTTGTTAAGTAAAAGGCTACAATTTTTACTGTTTTTTCCATTTTTACTGTTTTCTCTATAAAGGTAAAGTAAATGGAATATTTAAGATGTGCTAATAAACACTTGTCATTTCATGAAATCCAGTGTTTTACTAGATGGCTGGTAATAACTCCACTTCAAAGGAGTATGCTGAAATTTCAGAAAGACCTAGCCATTTACCCTGAGAATAGAGCTGCCAGAAAGCTTAAGCTTATTAACAGGAGAGAGGTTTGAAATATTTATCAGTCAAGATGACACAGACATCAACCAATCAGAATGAATGTGGGGCTTGGAGGCCCTCCCTATACCAGGTGTTAACTTCCTCAGGAAGCATGGAGGAGTCTTGGTTGGCAAAGAGTCCCTAAAGAAGGGAACATATAGAGAGCTTGGAACAGTGGCCATTTTCCAACCAGTGCGGAAATCTTTTGCTCTTTAGTACTTTAACCACTGGTGCAGCCACACTGTTCATTCTGACCAAACATTAATCATATCAAAAATATAAGTATATACTACTCTTAAGTACTATGTTACTGCTTCTTTGTGCGTGTGTGTGTGTTAAGACTTTTAGGATCAAGGACAACTGATAATTCTTTCCCTGTGAATTTGGTACATTGATTGCTGGATCGGTACAGAATTTGGTACATTGATTGATGGATGGGTGCACTGATTGTTTGATCAATTGCCAGTTAACATGGATTGACTTTATTTACATACAACTACTTTGTTGTTGTTGTTGTTTTTTAATCTTGAACTTCAAATAA
>NW_006159478.1:458746-491884 GCF_000334495.1 Tupaia belangeri chinensis | reverse complement strand
TTACACATTACCATACTTTGACCAAAATATTTATAAACCTATTATAGCTACCATAAGGGATTTCATTGGCTTGCTTTTTGTCCAATGTGAATTTGCTATCATATGTAACTTTCCTCTTTTGCATATCTATTCTTTATCCAAGTCAAAATAGAATAAAAGGATGATGATTTTTACCTAACATTCTGTATATGTGTGTTCAAGTCTGCTAAAAAAAATTTCTTAATTTCATAATTTGGAAGCCACAGAAATCACTGCTGTTTATTTCTCTTTCATCATTTTTATGTGGTAGACATGTTATTTGAATTACATATTTTGGAAAATAAACATTATTCCTTCATTTATAGTGTTTCATAGAATTAGATGAATTAAATATGTTAGTGCTAGTTCTTTTACTTTGAGCCATGTAAAGTTTCCAATAGTTAATCTTTTTAGCAATAAAAAGGACAGATTCACCTGGCTTACCCAAATATAGGAACAAAATCCCATATTTGCCTAAATATGGACACTTTTAGATAATTCATGTTTATTATTTTCTTTATGTATGAACTGAATATTTCACTTTATCTTTGCTTAATTTGATAATAGGTAGAAGTTTTCTATTACAACCAGCCAATGGGTAGATGTTTTCATTTTATATTTAGTTTTTACTGAACATGAATCCTGCATGCTGTTTTACTTTCACATATTGGTTTACAGTTTTCTGTACCTAGTTATAATTATGTGTGTGTGTGTGTGTGTGTGTATAATTATATAATATACACACATATATAATATACACATATATATAAATGTGTATGTATATAAAATATAAGGGACGCATTTTATTATTGTGTCTATATTTCTGCGACAGTATTTGTAGCTATTATTTTCAGTGCTAAGGAATCACTGAAAATGATAACATTGAAGTGGTGACAACATAGGGAACATTTAATATTTGATTAATTTTAAGTAGCATTGGAAGCTACTTAGAGGGCGTGGAGGTTGCTAAAAAATGTTTATGGAGAATGTGTATTATAAAAAAAAAATGCATGGATTTCAAAATTTTTTGCACCAAAATAAACTTGAACTTTAATTCTATTTGTCCACAACCTTTCTGAAGTAGTCTTGTATATGTGAGAGATGGTATCAGACTTAAATAACTCATATAAAACGAAATAGTTGATATTTTCCTTTAAACTTTTGACCTGTTGTGTGTGTGTGTGTGTGTGCATAGGCACTTTAGTTCATTATACAGAGAAGGTTGAGCAAGTTACTAGAAATACTTAACATTTTTGTGTATAACTTTTGAATTGTCACCTATGAAATCTAAAATAATACTCCATTTACTTTTTGTATGTCTCCTCTCCCAAATAAACAAAAAAACTTGACAGGACTAACTCAGACTCTCTTCATGTCACACATACTCATATTTAGATCACTTTCTAATTTCCTAATTACCTATTATTTAAAAAATAGTGACTCCTTTCTTTGTTCATTCCTATAGGTAATTTGTTTAATCCAGACATTTCTTTTTGCTAATAAGGAATTTATTCTTGTGACAATGTTATTTTTTTTTAAATCACAACTCTTCCTTTATTTCTTAGGTTGGCATAATCTTCAACTGTTCCTGGTAGGATTTGATATATTGTTCTCTTTAGATGTGATAAAATCCAGCATTATTGCTGGTTCACAGAATTCCTTATGAATTTTTTTTTCTGTTATGAATGCCTGAACCAGAAATCTAGAGAAAAATCAGAACTTTGTGTTTTCCCCTAAGTGCTAGCTATGTTAATGCTGTGGTTTCATTAACCTGTCTCCTTGTTCATTGTTACCGATATGATATGCCTATACTTCTGAGCATATTTTATCTGCTCATTTTTTTTAAGGTTTTTCTTAAGGGGTTTTTGCCTTTGGGCACATGTACTTGCCAAAGAGGGAGGGAGACAGAGAGAGGTGAGAGAAAATGAGAAATCACCCCCCAAAGGAGTTTGGCCATGCTACAATTCCTTCTCCTCCATTCTCCTCCTGGCATCTTGGGCATGTACACACACATAATGCCCAGTATGATGTTTCAAGCCACCTGGTTGGGACTTAAGCCGCCATTGACTGTGTGGGGTCTAGTGACAGAAATACTACACCATCTGCTGGCCCCTAAAGATTTTTGTTTGGTTGTTTTTTTTTTCTATAGGGCACATACACTTGCCAGACAGAGACAGTGAGAGGGAAAGTGAGAATCAACCCCCAGGGGGGATTGCCTTGTTGCAATTCCTTCTTCCTGGGATTTTGGACACACATGCACACATGCCTGTTGATTTTCAAACTGCCAGGTCTGGCACTCGAACCGTGGTGTTATGTGGGAGTCCAGCACCTTAAGTACTATACCACCTGATGCCCCCCCCCCACCTCTCATGTTATTCTTTCTGTATATTGACATGGTGGGGTCTTCTCCACGTCTTTGCACAGAATTCTGATACCTCTATGCTGTAAATATTTGCATGTGTGTACATGGTGTACATGTGCGTGAGCCTCCTACAAATCATGGTAGAATTTGTTTGGGCTATGTAGGAAATTTTTTTCTACATTCCTTTCTTTTATAATTTATTCATAATAATTTTTCAAGATCCAACCACTTGTTGCTTTTTGGCACTTTTGCTAGCTGAAGTCTTGTCCCTTGCAGATTTATTTCTGTTATTGAAGATTCTTCATTTTGTAGTTTTGTTTTTCTTTTTTGACAGTTTCAAAAGTAGCTTTGGCTGAAGTCTACATTATATAAATAGACTATGCTTCATATTATCAATGTCATAAATATTGGAAAGAGGATGTTTACAGTATATAGAACACTTTAAAAATTTTACATCATAAATTTGATCTTTGCATATAAGCAGTTTATATGCTAATTTTAGTCATCTATAGCTGTGTTTTTGAAGTTGCTCCTTTAAAAAATATATCCACAAGAGAGCAATTTTTAGGCAACATGTACATACATTTTTTTTTCTTTTATTTGGGAGAAGTTTTTGCCATAGGGCATGTGCACTTGCTGGACAGTAAGAGAGAAACAGACAGAAAGTGAGAAACTACCTGACAGGGGCGATGGCCACATTCGAGTCCCCTCTCCTCCATTCTTCTCTTGAAATTATGGACATGGATGCACATGTGCCTGGCATGAGTTTAAAGTCACCAGGTCTGGGACTTGAACTGCAGTTGACTATGTGGGAGTCCAGCAAAATAACCATTATGCCATCTACTGCTCTCTATATATGCACATACTTTAAAATTATATTTAAAATTTTTCTATAGGTTAATTCAGCTGTATCTTTCCTGTTTTCTAATTATTCTTAATTAACAAGTATTATTTAATATCCCATTCTTACTAATTTTTTTAACTTACATGATCGTCTTTTGTTTTTCTTTCTTTTTTGGGGGGAGAGATTTTTGCTATAGGGCACATGTGCTCGCCAGACAGAGACACAGAGACAGAAAGCGAGAAATCACCCCCCAGGGGGGATAGTCACACCGCAATCCCTTCTCCTCCATTCTCCTCTCAGGATCTTGGGCACGCACGCACATGCGCCCGGCATGAGTTTTAAGCCACTGGGTCCGGGACGCGAACCACTGTCGACTACATGGGAGTCCAGCGACATAGCCATTACGCTAACTGCTGGTTCCCGTCTTTTGTTTTTCTGCAGAAAATGTCTTCTGAGAAGGCTTTTTATGAATTCTGAGTTAGTATTTTCTGCTGTAGCTCCAACACACCCTAGTTATTTATTCAATTCAATGCAGTGGAATAAGTTTCAGAACTTTTATTATCTTTGCTACCTCCATGTAAATAAAACTTTATGGTTTATAATCTAAATCTGTATTTGTTTTTAGGAATTCAAGTAAATTTATGATAGCTTAATCATTTTTTGACACATTTTTGCTATCGGGTATATGTGCTTGCTGGAGAGACAGAGTCAGAGAGACAGAAAGCAAGAGATCACCCCACAAGGGGATGGCCACACCAATCTCTTCTCCATTCTCCTCTTGGGATTTTGGGCACGCACGCACATGTTCCTGGCATTTCAAGTCGCTGGGTCTGGGACTTGAACTGTGGTTGACTATGTGGAAGTTCAGCAATGTAACCACTACCTTATCTATTGGTCCCTAAAATTGAAATCATGGTGTCTTATGTGTCCAGTGCCCAAAGATGTTATCTTAAAGTACCTGAAAACACATGAACCTTCTTTAGGACCTTCTCATTTTTGCTTACAAAAACAACGGTTCTTTCCCTCTTCCCCTTTTATCCCTCTCCCTCCCTTTTGCTCAGGGTCATGGACCTATTTTCTATTTCATTATCAATGTAACATTTTTGTTGAGCTAAATCCTAATTCTTCTACAGTTTTTTATTTGGTGTCTCAATGTAACATTTTTGTTGAGCTAAATCCTACTTCTTCAACATATTTTTATTTGGTGTCTTGTTTGTTTTGTTTTTATTTGTCATATTAGCCTACTACCAGTTTATAATATTTTCTTTATTTTAACTTTCTTTTGTTTTGGATAGGTTTTTGCTATAGTGTGCGTGCGCTCACCAGAAAGGCAGAGAAAGAGAGACAGAAAGCGAGAAATCACCCCTGGGGGGAGGGGGGAGGCCACAAAGCAATCCTTCTCCTCCATTCTCTTCACTCTTCTCAGGATCTTGGGCATGCATGCACATGCGCCTGGCATGAGTTTAAGCCACTGGGTCCGGGACTTGAACCATGATTGACTACATGGGAGTCCAGCAACATAGCCATTACATGAACTGCTGGTCACAAGTTTGGGTTTTCTTAAATGTATGTTAGGTTTGGTCACTGACTAGTATTACTGATGCCTATATTTTGACATGCTGCTTTTAAATTTTAAAAATTCATCATTTCTTCTTAAATACTTGTAAATTTCTTTTTTCTGCCTCTAAAATGGGACAGTGTAACTTTGGTGTTTAATTTGAATGCCTTTGTCAAAACATCTTGTTTGCTAACATAATTTCTAGTAATTACTAATCACAGTCATCAAATCATGGAATTGAAAGAGATCTTCCAAGTTACCTTGGTTCAAAGTTAGTTTATGTATACTTTCTTCTTCTTTCTTTTTTTTTTTTTTTTTTTTGGAGAGGTTTTCGCTATAGGGCACGTGCGCTCGCCAGACAGACAGAGACAGAAAGACAGAAAGCGAGAAATCACCCCCCCCAGGGGGGATGGTCACACCGCAATCCTTTCTCCTCCATTCTCCTCTCGGGATCTTGGGCAAGCACGCATACATGCCCTGCATGAGTTTTAAGCCACCAGGAGCGGGACGCAAACCACGGTCGACTACGTGGGAGTCCAGCGACATAGCCATTACGCTAACTGCTGGTTCCCAGTTTATTTATACTTTCTGATGCTTGAATTCCTCTTTGTTATCCCTGATTCTGACCCGTAATTTCATCTGTTTTTTGGGTCGTGTTGAAATCCACAGTAGTTACTGTTGCTCTTCTTTTTCTCTTCTTTTTTCTTCTCCAGTCTAGCTTTGAAAGGTACTTAATTTCTAGCATTCTGGACTGTAGGCAACTCTTGTTAGTCATTACAATGAGAGAAAAAGAACATGATGTTTGAGAAGATGGAGGTGATGGTCAGAAGTAGAGACTTCTTAAGGAAGCTGTGAACGTAAAGGCTGCTGCTCTAGGAAAGTAAACCTGGGATTTCAGCTGCGCTCTGTTGGTACCAGTGAGGAAGGACCTACTACGAGCGGTGTGTAGGAGAGACCCCTCAATCAGGACTTAGAACAGCAACAAACAGAACCTGAAAAATTATGTTGAAGATAGCATAAACATAATCCTAGTCATAAACTTCTAAAGATGCCAACATTTGGATGGACGTAGACAACAAGGTCATATGTGTGTATAATTTCCAAAAGTAAAATAGTTTTATGAGTATTTCTATAACATTACTGCAGAGAAAGTTCTCTTTGTTTTTAGGAATTATTTATTTAATTTTATTTATCATTATCTTCTTCTTCTTTTTTTTTTCCTGTTTGCTACAGGGCATATATGCTCACAAGAGAGAGAAAGAGAGAAATTAAGAAAGCAAGCTGCCAGGTCTGGGACTTGAACCATGTTTGGCCATGTAGGAATCTAGTGCCCCAATTACCATGCCACCTGCAGACCCCAAGAGGAAGTTCTTAAGAGATGCCAGTGAGATGGGACCAACAGATTGCATAATGGTTACATTGCTGAACTCCCACATTGTTGACCACAGTTCAAGGCCAGACCCAGCAGCTTGAAACTCATGCGGGGTGTGTATGGGTGCATGCGCAAGATCCTCAGGGGAGAATGGAGGAGAAGGGATTGTGATGTGGCCATTCCCCTGGGGGATAATTTCTCTCTTTCTGTCTTCTGTCTGTTTCTGTCTCTCCAGCGAGTGCACATGCCCTATAGCAAAATACTTCTCTCTTTAAAAAAAAAAAAGATGCTAGTAAGCGTGGAAAAATAAATGATTATGATAAGTTAAGATGTATGAATTACTATTGATCAGTTTTGGTTGACTATTTAAAATCTTTCACTATTTTCTAAACCTTGAGTTTGCAATCCATAGTGGTTTTTCAAGACTTTTATTTGAGGCCAGAGAGAAACTATTGAATTAGAGTGATGAATGAACTGCTGTTCACAGGGTCTTTTTTTTTTTTTTTTGGAGAAGTTTTTTTGCTATAGGGCGCATGCGCTCGCCAGACAGAGAGAGACATAGAGACAGAAAGCGAGAAATCACCCCCCAGGGGGATGGTCACGCCGCAATCCCTTCTCCTCCATTCTCCTCTCGGGATCTTGTGCACGCACGCACATGCACCCCGTGTGAGTTTTAAGCCACCGGGTCTGGGACATGAACTGTGGTCGACTACATGGGAGTCCAGTGACATAGCCATTACGCTAACTGCTGGTTCCCAGGGTCTTAACCTTATTAGCTCATTAATTGTCTATCTGTGAACCAGCCAATAAGATAACAAGCTAAAGGGTCCAATAGGTGGCATGGTTCAGGCACTGGACTCCTACATGGCCAATTGCAGTTCAAATTCTGGATCTGGTGGGCATGTGTGCATGCATGCCCAAAATCCCAGTAGGAGAATAGAGAAGAAAGGATTATAGCCTGACCGTCCCCCATTGTGGGGTGATTTCTCACTTTCCCTCTCTGCCAAGCACACATGCCCTATGGTAAAAACCTTAAAAATTTTTTTTTAAACAGCTTAAGTTAAATTCCTTATTGCCAGAATGTTAGCATTCATGTTCTTGATACCATATTTGGCAAAATGTTGTAATTCTTTCTCTCTGAAAAAGTTCTCAAGGTGTTTGAGGGTAAACAAAAATCACTAATATTCCCCAAGTAATGGATTTAATAAAGGTGGGCTGTCAATAGCAGATTAATATTGTTAATAATTTATTCATTTATATTTATTGTTATTATCATCACAGTTTTGCTGTAAGACACATGTGCTCAATGGTAGAGGGTGGGGAAGACAGAGAAGAAGCAAGCCGTCAAGTCTGGGACTTGAACTGTGGTTGGCAATATGGGAGTTCAGCGTCTTAACCACTGCTCTACCTGCCCCAAAACCTGATTGATTTTTATTTCGGCTAAAGAGATATGCTATTGAATTGTCAGGAAAGTCATGACACATTTTTGCAAAGAAAAATATGTCATTACCTTATACCATACCTCATTACCTAATATTTTGGCTAAATGGAATTTTTAGAAAATGCTAGTGGGAAAATGAGGAAAAAAATTGACTTGGGACCAGCAGTTAGGGTAATGGCTATGTCGCTGGACTCCCACATAGTTGACAGCAGTTTGCATCATGGACCCAGTGGCTTAAACTCACGCCAGGTGCATGTGCGTGCGTGCCCAAGATCCTGAGAGGAGAATGGAGGAGAAGGGATTGCGGCGTGGCCATCCCCCCTGGGGGGTGATTTCTCGCTTTCTGTCTCTCTGTCTCTCTCTCTCTGTGTCTGGCGCGCGCACGTGCCCTATAGCAAAAAAAAATAAATAAATAAATAAAAACTAAAAAAAAATTGCCTTTTTTTTCTTTCCTTAATAAAAATATTTTATTCCCTATTAGTAAATTGCATAGACTGGTTGTTAACAAATTTCAGAGAAAGAGCTTCATCTTTCTTGTACTTTAGTGTAGCTTCTTACTGAACTGAACAGGTTGCGAGAGGGCTAAAGACAGTGCTTAATTTGGTGGAAGGGATTTAGAATTAATTAGCTTTGATTTTGAACGTGACTTGGACAAACCCAATGAGCAACTCTTGTGCTCTTTGCCTCAAAAATCTAGTAGTTTACATTAAAACTACAAATAAAAGCAATACAGTATTCACTAAGAGTTATCTGGAATAAACCTCATAATGGTCTTAACTGGTACTAAGCAATGGCATAAATATGCTCAGGCTAAAATTATTCTGTGATAAAAACAGTTGGGAAAACAAATCTTCCATGGATTGCATGATTAGGACTCTTGTACTGAGGAAATTTGAAATCTTTTATAAAGCAAACATAGGCTAAAAATATATTTAATTCTTTGAATGTTTGGTTTCTGTTGAAATAGAAGACTGTGAAGGTTTATTTTGTAATTTCTTATTATGATCTGTTTGCATTCAACTGTGTATGAAATTTGTGAATTAGAATTTTTTTAAGGTCACCTATCAAATCAGGAGAGATGAGATCTTGAGGGCTATTAAAGCTGCATACTACTAACACTATAAAAACAATCCCTATAAAATTTGTTTGAATAAAATCTGGTAACCTGGGGAAGTAAAAATTGTATTTTCTTCCTGTATAAATTGCCATATTTTAAAACTGGGAGTGCAGTAATATTTTAAGATGACCAAATTTTTCATAAGATAACTGAAAATGTGTTAAAACTGCAAATGTATTTTCCAATGTTAAACCATACTTAATAGATCTTAATGTGATTAGGCACATAGAACATTGCATCCAGACGCAAAGCTAAGGGTTTTAAGAAAAACTCTTAATGCCACGGAGGCTTTATTATTTAATTGTACAGAAATAACGTAATGTACATAGAAGAGAAGAGAGGCTTAGAAATCTTCTCTTTTGTAAGAGAAAAGAAAAGTTGGAAATGAAACACCATGGCATTCTCTTTGCAGATAGAAAATCTGACAGACCTTGCAAAAGAGTTGGAGCTCCAATTCCGAAATTGATACCGAGATATATTAATGAGGTTTTCCAAACTGTTGGTGATTTTAGCGTATTGCATGAGACCCCCCAAGGAATAGTATAGTGAGTTGTGGGCAACTGGAGTTTGAAACCCTGTTCTGTTATGCCAGTTATTAGTTATGAAACCCTAGGCATGCTCCTTGATCTGTCTGTTCTTCAGTTTCCTTTTCTGTAAGATGTATTAATGGCAATATCACTTCTTAAGATTGTCATGAGAATTAAGTTAATCATCCTTCTTAGAATTTAGAACTCAGTAAATGTTAACTGTTAGTACTGTGTTTAGGGACCAGCAGTTGGTATAATGGCTATGTCACTGGACTCCCATGTAGTCGACCGTGTTTCGTTTCTCAGGCCGGTGGCTTGAAATCATGCCAGCCGTGTGTGTATGCGTGTCCAAGATACCGAGAGGAGAATGGAGGAGAAGGGATTGCGGCGTGGCCATCCCCCCTAGGGGGAGTGATTTCTTGCTTTCTGTCTCTCTCTCTCTCTCTCTCTTTCTTTCTGGCAAGCGCACGTGCCCTATAGCAAAAACCTCCCCCCCCCCAAAAAAAAAAGAAGAAAAAGAAAAAGAAAGAAAGAAAAGAAAAGAAAAATACTGTTTTTAAAAACAAGGAAACAGTTTTAGCAACTTATATGACAAATATTGGTGATATTTAACAATGGCTAAGAACTTGTGTTTGTAATCATTAAAGAGTAATATGATGGATTTAATTATTTTATGATGTAGAATAGTGCATGTTATTTAAGAGTGTTATTGGTTCATACTAAAATATGTATCATTCCAATTTTAGTATATGTGCTGCCGAAGCGAGCACCTAAAATATGTAGAGGAAAAAAAATCAACTTTAGTCATAAATGGTGATCAATTTTAACATACAGAAAACCTGACCTCTTTAGCAGAAAATACATGTAAAAACAATGCTTTATTGTTTTTTATTTTTAATTTTTTTTACATAAATTTATCCATTTATTGTAGCCTATTGATATTCCAAATGTCTGTGGAACTTCTACTGGTCTTTCAATTCCTTCAGTCTTCTGATCGCAGACTTTACGCTTTCAATTCCTTCAGTCTTCTGATGGCAGACTTCACTGTGACAGCCGAAGTGGTGGTGTAAGTCCAGGCACCACCAGCTACCGTGTTCATGCAGAAACCACAGTGCCAGATCCCCAAAGCCCGTCTCTTCATCTTAGTTTTGCCACAGAAGGAGCAGGTGTACTTGGTGTGCCTGCTGATTTCAATTTTCTTCACCATTTTCCGGAGGGAGACACCATAGGGGGTCCCTTATTTACCGAAGATGCTGACCTTCTTGGTGCGATTAGCCATACTGCGGCCAACTAGGTCCAAGCCCAGAGAGAGAGAGCAAAAAGAATACGTTATTAGTAGCTCTCTAGGTTAGAAAAGTAAGAGTTAAAATATAGCTTTTTTTCAAGTTTAGGAGTAATTGAGGTTACTATCATTATTTATAGCAGACTCAGATACTTACCTCTGTTTATTAGAATATTTTCAGAAATGGTTTTGAAGGTTATGTGTCTATGAATATATTATTTTTATTGCAAATTATTTCTGGACCTATTTATAAGAATTTTCAAAACTAAAATGTTAACAGCCTATTTTATGATATTTTTAGTACTTATGGTAGTATAAATATGTTCTTGAGGGACATGATTCAAGACATTTTCTTCAAAAAAATTTTGATTTGTATTTAAACAAAGAGATTAACGCTAGAGGTGCTTTACTGCCCCGCCCTCACCACCACTAAGTTAAGGCCGAAAAGAAAGAAAAAAAGTGAAATTTTGTTTATAGAATGGAACCTAGTTTCGTCTTTTTTGCCCAAGTATCTTATTTATTGTCTACCTACATTTTACATTTATTATTTACTTATGATTTACATAGGATAGCAAAGCTTAAAAATACATATAATCCATACACATTATTTTAGTTTATCTACATCAATTTGTTGCTGTAGTCCTATTTACTTTATCTTCAAAATTCTTTCCTAAAACAGTGAGTCTGAGGACTGTCTTTCAAGATTAGAAGTTTAATCTTAGGGGACTGGCAGGTGGTGTGGTGGGTGAGGTGCAGGACTGGTGGCTTGCTTTCTCACTTTCTCTCTCTCTGTGTCTCTCTCTGTCTCTGTCCCCCTCTGTCAAATTAAAAAATAATAATAATAATAAATTTAAATAAATCATTCTTCAATAAAAGAGGTATAATCTTAGAATAAAACCCAAGAAGTGCTTTATAAATGCTAATAATGATAATCTAGTAATACAGTGTTCTTAAGTGCGTAGAGCACTGTATTCCAGAGTCTGGTCCTGCATTTTAATCACCACTGATGCCTGCATGAAACAGAACCTGCGATCTCGGCTTAGTCCTTCTAAATCAGAGACTTTAGGCATGGTACCTGGTATTCCACTTTTTAAAGACCTGTTGTTGGAGGCCAGCTTGGTGGTTGTGACGCTAGACTCCCGCATGGCCAACTGCAGTTTGAGTGCCAGACCTAGCAGCTTGCTTTCTCTCTGTGGTGCATGTGTGTGTGTGTGTGTGTGTGTGTGTGTGTCTCACTGGTGGGTACATGTGCCCTATAGCAAATTTAAAAATAATGATAATAAATAAGATTAAATAAACAATTCTTTACAAAAAAAAAAAAAGACCTACCATTGGCCCTTAATTGCATTGTAGTTTGAGTTTTACTACAACTACCAATTGCATCATGCTTGAATCCCTGTAATTTAAGATATTACCTGGCTGTTGAAGTATATTTATATTTTTATGTGTCATGAAAGAGTTGAAGTCACTTTAAATATTCAGTAGATTATCAAGTGTCTCAGTACTTTTTATAATCTGTAGACCGTACTTTTTGGAAGTGAATGTCTTAGGACAATGCAGAAACTAAGCCAAATGGTTGCAGTGAGATTGTTTCTCAACCAGAAGAGAAAAAAATTTAATGTTTTTTAAAATAACCTGACTCCAGCTCTTACTAATTAAATCAGAATATCTAAGGAATAAACTAAATCCTAATATAGTTTAAAAGTGTCCCAAGTGTTTTTAATGTGAAGCTTCAACTGAAGAGCAGGGAACTATACTAATGACCGAAAGGAGTAGTGATGTTGCTAATTTAAAATTCATTTATGTTTGGCTTGAAAATCATAGTATTCACAAAAACATACTTAAAGGTATTCTAAATCTTATTTTCCTGAATGTATTATTAAGGTTATCAGAAACAAGTTCTTTAGGATGAGAACATTTTCTCAGGACATTCGTCTGTTAGTCAGTTTCTCTTAGAAGACTGTCTGGTAAAGACCAGCAGATAGCATAATGATTATGTCACTGAGCCCCGTATAGTTGATCACAGTTTGAGTCCTGGACCCGGTGGCTTAAAATTCACACAGGGTGCATGTGTGTATCTACCCAAAATCTTAAATCCTAAGAGGAGAATAGAGAAGGGATTACAGCTTGGCCATACCCCCTGGGGATTGATTTCTAACTTTCTGTCTCTATCTCTTGGTGAGCACATGTGCCCTATAGCAAAAAATCTCCCTTAAAAAAAAAAATGCTAGTCCTGCTATGGTACTCTGCAGTGCTGGAAAAAAATATGGAAAATGAGATTTCAGTTCTAATTTATCCTGTCCATGATGGGTGCACAAGCACCTGCCCGTAATGCTAGCTGGCTGGCTGAGGAAAGACTGAAAGGATTATAGCTCAACTCTGCTGGGGGTCTCTTTCTTTGTCTCTCTCTCTCTCTTATGAAAGGAATTTTTAAAAGGCCTTCTCAAAAAAGGCCTTTTAAGGCCAGCAGGTGATGCAGAGGTTAAGGTGGCTGGATCCTCCATGGCCAACTGCACAGTTCAAGTCTCCGACCTAGGGACTTGAAAACATGCCAAGCATATGTGCATGCATGCCCAAAAATCCAGAAAGGAGAATGGAAGAGAGGGGACTGTGGAGTGGCCATCCCCTCTGAGTAGTGATTTCTAACTTCCCCTCCTCACCCCCATACCCTCATCTCTCTCCAGTGAGCACACATTCCCTATATCAAACTCGAAAACAAAGAAATAAGCTTTTTCTACTAAGTTTTACAAGGTAGACGTAAAGTCCTTATTCAGAAGTTTGAGAGAATAGAATTTTGAGTCCTATATGAGGACAGAATATTGAACTAGTTGACTTTTAGTTTTTGTCTTTATAGACAGCTGAAATGTAATCAACAATATGGTTTTGTAATAATATTTTTTGAGAGGGAGATTTTTGCTATTAGGTTGTGCTCACTGGAGAGATAGAGAGACAGAAAGTGAGAAATCATCTCTCAGGGGGAATGGCCATGCCACAATCCAGTCTCCTCTGTTCTTGTCTCAGGATTTTGGGCACATATACACATATGCCCAGTGTGAGTTTCAAGACACTAGGTCCAGAATTTAACCATAGTTGGCCACGTGAGAATCCAGCATCTTACCGCTATGCCACCTGCTCCAGGTTTTGTAGTAATTTTGAACAAAGAAAGTATTTTCTAATATGAGGCTGTGTTCATGCAGGATTTCAGAATCACTGGATTCAAAATTATATTTATTTTAAAATTTGCATAGAAACCAGGTTTCCAGGTAAAATTAGTAGTAGAGAAAGTACTCAGCTTTGTGACTTGGATCAAAATATGTGTTCTGCTAAAACTTCTGATTCACAATAGTTTTGCTATTTGTTTGTATTAAATATGTCCTATAATGCACACCTCCCTTTGTCCAGAGTTATTAAAAAAATGAAAAATAATTTCAATATTTACTTATATATTTAAAACAAATAATATGTATACACTCAAATCTATGGTACCCTCTTGTGCTTCTTTTGTAGATGTACATTGAAGATGTCAGTTTCTGCATGTGGGAAGTAAACGTTGAAGGCTTTATGGTTTACAGACAAGATCTTTAGAAGTTAAGACTCTCACGGTAAGTAATCATCATAGCCTCATAACTTATTTCATTTTAGTCTTCAGGATGGCCAGAATGTAAATTTACTTAATTTTTATCACTGCCCCTGTCTAAGTGAACTTACAGCCACTTTTATTACTATTCAGAAAGAAATTTGTATGTACCAATATCATCTTGACAGAAACTATCTGACTTTGCTTATAACACAGTTAATTTTAAAATGATATAGCATTATAGAAGAATGCAAACCAACTAAGAAGGAAAAATGAAGAATAAGCAAAGAAGCTTCTAACAAACCTGTGAGCACAGCTCAGTCAACAGAATTTAACTTGAAAAAAAGTTGAATTGGGCCAGTCACGTCATGTTTAGGCAGTTGGATCCCACAGAACCAGCTGTGAGGTTTGAATCCTGAATCTGGTGACTTGAAAAACACACCAGATCCCTGTGCATGCTTGCCCCAAATCCTGTCTCTCTGTAGTGAGTACTCATGTCCTCTGGTAAATTTTAAAAAAAGGAAAAAGTTAAACAAAAACTACTGTTTATTCACAGTACTGTTTTCTATTTAACATATTCATTAATTAGCTCCTTTAACCATGTTGGGGCTTATTCTTTACACTTCAAAAATCTATATTGTAATTTCATATATTCATAGTATTATTTCTTCTGAATACCAAGTCTCTCTCCATTATTTCATGACTTTCCAAGTATTTATTCTTACTTCACATATCCTTCTACTTAGCATATTCTGTTCATGCCTCCCATGACTGTTTATATGCTTACACAACAAGAAAACTTCTGACCATACTTTGGTGAAATTTTGAGTGAGATATGAAGGGTATCAACCCCAAAAAAATGTACTTTAAATAATGTTGCTTGACCATCTGGCAAGTACAGGAAAGTATGTGGCCCATGAATGGGGTACGCCCGTTCAGCTCTAGGATCCTTGCTAATAGGTGAGAATGAGAAGCCATAACAATCAAATTTTGTTTTTTGCCAAAAAAAAAAAAAAAAAGGAAGTACGGATTTGAAAAATCCTGATTTTTCACTATCAGCATTAAATTTTGCCTTTGCAGTAAAACCACTTTTACTTCTGGGTGAGCCAAGTAAAACAGTGTACAGTCTCTAGTGCAGGAATTCTTTTCCTTTGTTCTATTTTTCTTTATTCTTTTAGAATGCATGCAAGTGCTCAGAGTCTATTTTTTCTTCTTAATTTGTGGTTAGCAGCGTAGTGATTTTGCTAGTTTTCCGTGATGAATATTATTGTCAGAAATGACTTCTCTTGAAAAGATAAGTGACATTACTTATTTCTGATTCATTTCTATAGTTATGTATGGTGAGTTGGTTACTTGGAGCAGCTATTCAATTGTTTTCTGAATTCTAATGATTAGATAATTATTTTTATAGTTCTTTTATCTTCACAGTCTAAATCAGATCCTTCTAGTTAAAAAAAATTGTTTCTTTTTTTAATGGGTCTTTTACATAGTGAAAAAGTAGATTTAATCATACTCCTCAGTTCATGGCGTATTGTCATCACTGGTTCACATAAAGTAATTCTTATTTCAGTTAGTTATGTATTTTCTATTCTAATTTTCCATCTTTGATCCATAGGAAACCGTTCTAATGTGATATTCTAGAACAATATTTCTTACACTGTTGTTTTGTGTTTGTATTTTCTTAATGCATTGTTTTGTACATGTATTTTAAGGTATTTTTATAAGGAAATTTTTAAATAAATACAAAGGAAAATGGGGAATGATATTGTGAATTGTCAGGTGCCCATCTATCTGCTGCAACTCTCATGATTTAGTTTTGTTTTTTCCTATAGTATCTTTACACTCTTCGCTCCTCCATTTATGTATAGGAAATTTAAATAAGCTTAAGTGCTAGTGTGCTATGCATCTCATTCTGTTTCTATTTCATTTTGTTTAACTTTATGTTTTAACATTTACTCATGATTCCATGTTCACCACCACCTTGCTTCTTCTTTTTTTTTTTTTTTTTTTTTGAGGTTTTTTCTTTAAGGCCCGTGATCTGAGAGAGACAGAGAGACAGAAAGCGAGAAATGCCAGAAAGCCAGAGAGAGACAGAGAGACAGAAAGCGAGAAATCACCCCCTCAAGGGGGATGGCCACACTGGAATCCCTTCTCCTCCATTCTCCTTTCAGGATCTTGGGTATGTACACATACCCACCCAGCGTAAATTTAAGCCACCGGGTCCAGGACTTGAACCACAGTCAACTACATGGGAGTCCAGCAATATAGCCATTATGCCAACTGCTGGTCCCAATGTTTACCTTTCTTCTAACTGCCAGCATGGTTAATAGCCATCATGTAAACTATCCATGTTCTCCAGTGATTGCTATCCAGATTTTTTTCTAATTCCCTATCTCCACAAACACTACCATATTGAACATTCTCATAATTGTCCTATAATGGAATTTAATGAGAATTTGTGAAAATATGTTCAAGAGGATAATTTCTGGGTAAGAGGAAATATATTCATTACACTTACCTTGACTAAGTCCTGTCAGAAGCTCCACCAGATACTTTGGTCTATATTCCCACTAATAATAACCTCATCCTTGCCATCCATCACGTTATCTAGCTTTCAGATATTTCACTTTATACCTTAGTGTTTAAATTTGGAATTCTCTTATCACTTTATATACTCATTGGCCTTTGAGCATCCCTCTTCTAAAATTGCTTGTTCATATTCTTTATTCATTTTTTAATTTGGACTTCTGTCTCTTGATTAATATTTTGTAAAAATTTTCACATATACTTGATATTAATTTCCTGTCAGTTTTAGATATTACAAAACATCTCCTTCCATTCTCTTAACTTTTTAATTTTACGCATGATGTTCTTTAAGTAGACATCCAGATTTTAAATAGTCTGTCAAAAATATTTTTCTGACGTCTATTACTGGCATGCAGAAATGCTATTGATTTTTTTCATATTTCATCTTGGTTCTATAACACTGCTGAAGTCTCTTAATAGATTATTCTTTTTTCTAGATAAAGAATAATTTGCAAATACAATTTGCCTTTCTTTCTTTTTTTAATGCCAGAAGGCACATGTGTGTGCATGCCAAGGTGGAAAGTGGGGTAGGAAGCAATGCCAGTGGGGCCTAGTCTTGCTACAGTCTTTTTTCCTCCAGTTCTCCATTTTGTCTGGATCCCAGGCATGCATGTACACATCTGCCCACCATGTTTTTCAGGTCACTGGGGCCAGGACAAAGTACCTTGATCAGCCACGTGGGATATGGCTCCTCTGCACCCAGCTTTATTTCTGTGTCATGGATCCAGCCCTCTTTTCCTTAATATATTTTTTGTAAAGAATTATTTTAATTTAATTTATTTATTATTATTTAATTTGCTGTAGGTCATGTGAGCTCATCAGTGAGAGAGAGAGAATGAGAGAGAGAGACAGAGAGAGACAGAGAGAGAGAGAAAGCAAATTGCCATGTCCAGGACTTGAACTGCAGTCAGCCTCTTGAGAGTCTAGTGCCTTAACCACTGTGCCACCTGCTGGCCCCAACTTAATATATCTTTTTAAGTTTAGTGATTTTATTTCTTCTATGAAAAAGAGAGAAGGAGAGGAAGGTCTAAAAGAGCGAGAGAGAAACAACCCCAACAGGGTCTTCGTGCCACAACTCAGCCCCGGCCAGCCAGGGCCCCGGCAGGCCCACACCCATTGTGTACCGGGAGACGTTGGGCATGGACCAAAGCCTTCCTGTGTGCTCTTAGCATCACAGAGAGTCGCATTACTGTTGTGCCACCACAGCTAGCCCTGGCAGTTTTCTTTCTGCCCTTGTCCTTATACCTAAACTCATTTCTTCTTTCCCCTCCTTTCGACTGGTTCTTCTGGAAGTGTTAAAAACTGCAGGTAAATGGGATATCCTCATCCTATAGGAGATGCATTTACAGTTTCTTAAGTATAGTAATCGCCTAAATATTATTTTTACCAATTCGTTTCACCCACTAAGAAAAGGTTTTCTAGGACCAGCAGATGGCTTAAAGATTATGTCACTGAACTCCCATGTGTTCAACTGAGGTTCAAGTCCCTCAGTTGACTTGAAACCCAGTGACTTGAAACACACACCAGGCATGTACACGTGCATGCCCAAAATCCTGAGAGGAGAATGGAGGAGAAGGGATTGTGGCATGGCCATCCCCCTGGGAAGGGGGGAATTTCTCACTTTCTGTCTCTCTCTCGCCCTCTGGTGAGCGCATGTGCCCTATACCAAAAATCTCTTTTAAAAATAAACAGAAAAGGTTTTTCAATTCTAGTTTGCTAATCTGGCTTGTGATGAATACTATTGAACCTTGTTTTTTTATGATGCATCTGTTGAAATAATCATATGATAGTTATCCTGTATTATATTAATGCTGTGAATTATGTGGATAGAATTTCTATTCTTAAACCATTTTTTTATTCCTAGTTTGCATTATTATGTATTACATGATAATAATGTATTTTTTACAACTTTTTTAATTTTAAGGAATTATTTTATTAACTTTATTTATTTATTTTTCAATTTGAACAGAGAGGGACAGTGTGAGAGAAAGTGAGAAGGAAGGTGAGCATGCAAACTGCCAGGTCCGAAATTCCAACAGCTTTCAACCATGTGGGAGTCCAGTGCCCTTAACCACAATGCCACCTGCAGGCCCCCATGATATATTATTTTTAATACATTGTTATATTTTGTTAGCAAATACTTTATTAAGGAATTCTTAAGTTAAATGTGTTCTCGTTTATTCATTTTCCTTGTCTATTTTATTTTCACCGTTTTAACTATTCTATTTATTTATTATTTATTTTAGAGAGAGATTTTTGCTCTAGGACACATGCGTTCTAGAGACAGAAAGCAAAAAAATCAACTCCCAGGGGGGATGGTCATGCTGCAATCCCTTCTCCTCCATTCTCCTTTTGGGATTTTGGGCACGCATGTACTTTTTTTTGTTTGTTTTTTCTTTAGAGAGATTTTTGCTAGAGGGCACATATGCTTGCTGGAGAGACAGAGAGATAGGAAATTAGAAATCACCCCCTGGGTAGATGGTAGTGCTGCGAGCTCTTCTCCATTCTCCTCTCAGGATCTTGGGCATGCACACTCATGTGCCTGGTGTGAATATTAAGCCACCAGATCCGGTACGTGAACTGCAGTCAGCTCCATGGGTATCCAGCAACGTAGCCATTATGCCATCTGTTGGTCCCTGCCTTGTCTGTGTTTACAATTAAGATCACACTAGCCTTCCAAAACGAGATGGACAGCTTTCTCTCTTTTTCGGTTTTCTTGAATAACTTTATAAGATAATGTACTGTTCCCTCCATGATATTAAAAGTCTCATGTAAAATTTTCTATTTCTGGCGTTTTAGTGAGGAGATGTCTTAGACTATTATATACGCCCATCTCTAATTATATTATATACACCCATTACGAGTCTATTCAGGTTTTCTTCTCAGCTTCTTCCACTCTTTTTCTTGTGCGTGTTGTTGGCAGCTGATGTGTTCCCCACTGCAGGTACAGCCCAGACCGAGTTTCCTTTGAGCCAGGAAATACCTAAATACTCTCAGTTCCCACATCCAAGTGAACATGTAATGATGATCCCGTTTCTGACTGAACCAGGAGTTGTCCTAACTTTGACCACTGCGCTCTGATTTGCATGGTCTTCCTTCATTTATGACCCCACTGTCACATACTTAAATTTCCTCCTTTATCATAATAATTTTCTGCTTTTCCATAACTTAAAACTTAGGGTAAGTATACGCTGAATTAACTTCCCTACATCTCTTAAAACTGTTGCCATATTTCTGATTATACATGTCAAAGTAATGTAAAAGGTAAATATTTTGGTAGAAGAAAAAGTCAGGCATCATGTCAAAGGAAGGTAATGCTGACCAAAAAGTTAACAATTATCTGGTGTAATATCCTCCATAGTGTATGTCGAATTGGAATTAACTCTAGTTTTTCACTTTATCTACAGATTTTGAAACGTATAGTAACCATGTATTATTAGAATAAAAATAAGAGATAGTCCCACTTATAAAAAAATAAAATGAAGAAATAGAAGCAGAAAGCTTATATTCTGACAGAAAAATAAAGAGGCACTAAGCAGATTAATGGACACGTTTTAAAAATGTATTCGAATGTGGAATGTGTTTCTAGCATCTCAAAGACTTTGGTATTTTCCTTCACTTTCTGTTTATTTCTTATTAATCTTTCTTACTTGAAAATAAAATTTAAAAACCAAATCTGATATCTCCTGAAAAAAGAAAAATACATTCCCCTAAAAAAGTGTACATTCTAACATCCTTTTGTCTCTCTCATCGTGCCTTGCCCCATCCTGCTGCTGTTACCTACTGCAAATTCACAATAATTATCCTCTTATTTTCTCTTCTTCTTTGTTGTTCCTTGTTGTATTTTATTGTCATTGCCAGAGGATATGTATGCCCTCCAGAGGAAGGGAGAAAGCAGCCCGTCCTAGGGCATGGTCATGCCACAACCCCTTTTCCTCCATTTCTCCAACTTGGGATTTGGGGCAGATATACATAAGCACCGGGGTTTTTAAGCACTGGGCCCTGAATTCAGATCACAGTTGGCTATGTGGGATGCAGTTCCCCTAATCACTAGGCTACCAGGCTGGTCCATGCCAAGATCAGCATTACTTCATACATCCTTTAAGGATCTTCTATATTTTTTCCCATTTGAATACTTGATCAAAAACTTTTCTGAGGCCTATATGCTTGAAAATGTGTACAGTCACACTCAACATAACATTGTTTCAGTCAACAGTAGACGAATGTACAACAGTAGTCCCAAAAGTTATAATGGAGCTGAAAAATTCCAATAGCCTAGTGATATCATAGCTGCGTAATGCATAGCGTGAAACATTACTACAATGTTTGTGGTGATGCTGTAGAAGCAAACCTCTGCACTGTCAGTTGTATAAAATGCAGCATATAGCTACATAAAGTACATAAGACTTGATAATTATAAATTACTACTACTGATTTAATATTTACTATACTATGCTTTTTTGTTTGCTCTCTCGCTTGTTTGTAAGTTACAATTTTTTATTTATATATATTTAATATATTAGGTCGTCGAAAAAGTCATGACATATGACATATTTTTCTGTGTTTTTCTATGCAAAAATGCACCATGACTTTTCCAATGACCCAATATATCTTTCTGAGGCGAAGTATGGTTTTTTTTTTCTTGAGAGGTTTTTGCTATAGGGCACATGTGCTCCACAGAAAGAGAGAGACAGAGAGACAGAAAGCGAGAAATCATCCCCCCAGGGGGGATGGCCACGTCACAGTCCCTTCTTCTCTATTCTCCTCTTGGGATCTTGGGCACGCACACACACGTGCCTGGCATGAGTTTAAGCCACCGGGTCCGGGACTCACCGTGGTCAACTGTGTAAGATTCCAGCAACGTAGCCATTACACCATCTGCTGGTCCTGAAGTATGCTTTTTTTAAAGTATGCATGAGGTGTCTAATCAAATCAAGAATATACACTTCTTAGTCTTTGACTTTACATTATATTGTGCACATTTGGTAATAGTTTTACTAGGTTTTCAAAAATATGTATTAAATTATTCGTATTTTTTACTCCGCTGTGGTATTTAGTCTCATAACCTCTTTCATTACATGTATTCCTGTATTCCTTAACATTTTCTCACAGAGCTTCTTCCCTCCTTCCCAAGCTGCTCCTGGTATCTCTCTTTTTCTTTGCTTTTCAGTCCTTCTATTTCTGCCATAGAGTAGACATTCTGTATATGTTAAGTGGGGACATACAGTATTTGTCTATCATGGTCTGGTTTATTTCCCTTAGTAGTATGTCTGTCTTCTAGGTTTGCTTGCTTGGTGTCAAAGGGCAGTATTTTGTTATTCTTTATGACTAAGTAATGTTACACTATGTATATGTAATATTTTTCACTCTATTCATTGGTTATTGAGCACTTAGGTTGATTCCATGATTTCTCTTTGTGAATACTGCTGCAATAAACAGGGACGTGTAAATGTCTCTCTGGCTCAGTGATTTCCTGTTCTTTGAATATATACCCAGTAGTGGGATTGATGGGTCATATGGTAGTTCTACATTTAAAATTTGAGCAACCTCCAAACTTAATATGAGATACATTTTTATTGTTACTGTAGCGTGTACTCCTACTTCTCAAAAAAAGTTTATTGTAAAACAGGATGTTTGTTGTCTTAAAACAGAACCAGCTTTTTCAATCTTGTGTTTACCTTCTGTCTTGATTATATAATTTTCCCTCATGGTTGATTTTTTTTTTTCCTAAAGAGATTATTGCCTTAGTGTGCTTGTTACCTTCTGTCTTGATTATATAATTTTCCCTAGTGGTTGATTTTTTTTTTTCTAAAGAGATTTTTACATTAGTGTGCTTATGAGAAAGAGAGAGAAACAGTGAGAGGGAGAGTGAGAAATCATCCCACAGGGGAGATAGCCACACCACTCTCCATCCTCTTCCATTCTTCTGGGATCCTGGGCATGCACCCATACACACCCAGCATGATTTTCAAACTGCCAGGTCTGGGATTCAAACCACATGTAGCCATGTGGGAGTCCAGCTAATCCTTCTGCTCGCCCTCTTGTGCTTGATTTAATCTTATGTTGTGCTCAGCATGGTCCTTCTAGAGAGACAAGATCTAGAAATACAAGGCAGCGATATTGATGATCCTAACTGTCATATTTTTTTAAAAAAGAAAAATATTTTCTTATAAACTTAATGTAGCCTAAGTGCCAGTGTTTATAATAAAGTCTAAGTAGGGTACAGTAATGTCCTAGACCTTCACATTCACTCACCACTCACTCACTCACTCACTCATTCAGAGCAAGTTCAGCAAGCTCCACTAGTCAATGCACTGCACAGGGTTTCATTTGTTTTTGGTCTTCTTTTAATCACTTTTTATCTCTTAAATTATATTTTTCTTGTACCTTTTCTACCTGCAGATATGTTTAGATATGCAAATGCTCACCATTGTGTTATAGTTGTGTACAGTATTTGGTACAGTAACATGCTGCAATAGTTTATAGCTGAGGAGCAATAGCTGTACCATATGGTTATGAGTCTAGTCGGTCTACCGTGTAGGGTTGTGTGAGGGGCTATGCACTATGATGTTTACACAGGGATAAAATCACCTAAACACCACTTCTCAGAACATATCTCTAAGTAATGCATGCCTGCTATAACCTCAAATTTGAATGATTATGTAGCTGTATTTAAAAATCTTCAGAGTTTTTCCTTTAATATTTTGAAAACTCATGATATTGTCCTTTTCTTCCATCATTTCTTCAAATACATCCTCCTTTATAGTTTTATTTTTCTGAGTCTTCTATTGATCAGATGTTAATACTGTCAGTCCCTTAACTTTATTCTTTATTTTGTTTCCTTCTTCTTTCTACAGTTTTAAAGATTTCCTCAAACTAGTCTTTAAATTTACTCATTTATTCCTTATTTTAATTCTGTTTATCCAATTTACATACTTCAGGTATGATATGTTTCTTACCTAGCACGCTTCTTTGTTCTCTTGTTTTTATTGTATGTTACTAATATCTTACGTCTTTTAATATGGTTTGGGCCATCAGATTTAATATTTCTGCTTCTCTTAGAATCTGTATTCTAGTATGGTTTTTTTCCTATGGAAATAGTTTGCTTCTGAAATATCATTTAAAATTTTATTTTGCTAGAGGGCACATGTGCTGACCAGAGAGAGAAAGAAAGAGAAGGTCAGCAAGGACCACCACCCCCATGGGGGATGGTCATGCCACAGTCCTTTCTCTCCTATTTCTCCTTGCAGGACTTGGGGCACATACACACACATGTACCCAGTGTGTTTCTCAAGCCAGCAGACCCAGGACTTGAGCCACGCACTCAGCCACGTGGGATCTAGCTGCCTTAATCCACACACCACCAGCTAGCCCTCTTTTTAGGTGTACTATCACTTTCCACTGGGGATATTGGTTGCTCTGGCATCACATACATGGGGAGGCCAGCACCCAGTCTATGTCATTCTCAACTAAAGTAAGGGAGGATGGCGGAGGAACCTCAAGACATCTGAGACATCACAGTTAATTTATCACTCAGGCCCAGCCATAGTAGTGCACAGATTTATGCTGCTATTTGGCAGGCTGAGACCATATGGGAGGCAAGGTACACTTCTTGACTCATCCTAAAAGTTGAGTGTGCTAACACACGCCTGTGGTCCCAGCTGCTTGCAAGGCTGAGCAGAGCAATCACGACCCAGCAAGACTCTGTCTGGAAAAAAGGTCAAGTCAACAAAATACCACTTCAGCTCTGTCACCATCCTGCCCTGCTCCCCCATCCTAGAGAGAAGCAGCATCTAGAGCTGGTAATTGTGATTCATCTGCTCTATGGTTTGCTGGAAAGGGACAGAGAAGTTACTACCTGAGATCAGTTAATTCCTGTCTGTTTTTCTTTTTCTTTTCTTTTCTTTTCTTTTCTTTTCTTTTCTTTTCTTTTCTTCTCTTTTTTTTTTTTTAAAAGAGGTTTTTTTCTATAGAGCATGTGTGCTTATCAGAAAGACAGAGAGAGACAGAGAGACAGAAAAGCAAGAAATCACCCCCATGGGGGATGGCCACACCACAATCCCTTCTCCTCCATTCTCCTTTCAGGATCTCGGGCACGCACGCACATGCTCCTGGCATGAGTTTAAGCCACCGGATCCAGGGCTCAAACCCCAGTCGACTACATGGGAGTCCAGCGACATAGCCATTATGCTAACTGCTGGTCCCCCTGTCTGTTTTTCTTGACCCTTTCTGAGCATTCTGCTCACTCCTGAGGGCATTTGTACAGTAGTCTGAGTCCCTGAAACTTTAGGGAGCCAGGGGAGAATCAAAAGCAGAACTTTGATCGGTCATTTCCTGCTTTGTCCTCCCACGGTTTGAAGGATTAGTCTCCTACAGTCCCAGGTTGCAAGGCACAACTGGCCCAGCACAGTACCAGTTCAAAATATCCCTCCACCATTCTTCCTTAACTAGGATTTTTCAGGTCTTCTTATTTTTTTCTCTCTATAGTTTGTATTGCAGTTGATCTTTGGAGAAGGACTCAACAGTTTTACTCTGCCAGGATCTTGGTATTATCCTTCTGGAGGGAACTCCAATGAAAACTGTTCATATATGTTTACTGTTCGATCCAGAATCACTTTATAGAAATGTCTCCTAAGTGTATTATCAACAATTATTTAATCATGATGTTGGAAAACACAAAAATGTATCTTTCAGTATAAAGTAATAAGTGAATTATTTTTGCTGTTCGTATTTAAACTTTCCTAATTTTCTATGATAAACATATGTTGTCTTTATATTCCAAATTAATAGGCAAATAGGTATATATTTATTTATTTATGAGAGAGACAGGGAGAGATGCAGTTCCCCTGGCAGGGTCTTGACATCTCAATTCAGCACACTTCAGTGTGCTGGTGTATGTACTCTCCTGCATCTAGATCGTGATATGCTCTTTGCATAAAGTATTTCAGATGTCTGTGTTTCAGGAAACACACCTTGAGTAATCGTTCTCTATAGTCATCAATTTAATAGTTATATATTCTGCTAGTAAACTATCATGCTTTATTTCTCTTATGCTTGGACATTTAGGTTATTTATAGTATTTTGCTGTTACATATGTTTTAGTATTTTTTCTTTTAGTTATTTCCTTAGCCTCTATTCATTGGAGTAGAATTACTGTACCATAGCCTCTAAGGTTTTTTAATTTTTTAAAAAAATTTATTTATTTATTTATTTGTTTCATTTTATTGTTATTAAAAATTTTTTAATTTCCTAGAGAGAGGCAGATAGAAAGAGAAAGTGAGAAAGCAAACCACCAGGTCGGAGACTCAAACCACAGTCAACTATGTGGGAGTCTAGCACCTTTAACCATCAGTATACCTGCTGGCCCACCTGTAAACTTTTTAATGACTGAGTACACTAATATTGAAAAAATTAAAACATTTTGTATTGTCATACTCAGTAGAGATTGTTTCTGTTTTTCCAATGCCTTGATAGATGTTAATATTTTCCTCTTCTTTTTTTGGTAATATATAAGCTGAAACTAAAGAGTTGTTTTTAGTTGAATTTCTTTAATTTCTACTGAACTTAAATCTTTTTCATTTCCTTTTAGTTTGTATTGATCTGTATTGTATCCTCCATGGTTATACTAACTGTCTGGGTTCTCCTGATCGCAAGACAACCCCAATACTGAATTCCTAGCTCCGTTTTTGTTTTAGTGCTTTTGCTTCTCTTCTGAGACAGGGATGTAAGGGTTACCTAACTCGAGACGTCACAAGGAATAAATGATGCTATGCCCATACAGCATTTGGCCTGGTTTTATATATTGTGATATTATTTGAAATACTCAAGAAACATTAGTAAATCAAGGTTTTCTCATAGAAATAAGCTGTAATTTTTTAAAGTTTTTATAGTAAGTTCTTCATGTCTATTAGATGTAAGAACTTTATTTTCAATGTTCTATATTGTCATTTCTATTTTTATTGATTTCATTGCTAAAAGTTAGAATTGCTATGTCTTCACTTCTTCCTAATAGTAAAACCATCTTCTAGCTGCCTGTGAAATTGAAATGTTCTTCTATGGTTGTATTTTATTTATTTAACAATTTGCCATGCTGTAAACTATGTTAAATTCAGCGATCACAGTAAGACCTGATGCCTTTCCTCAAGAAGCTTCCGAGAGAGAGACTTTAACAGTCAGGGTTCTCCAGAGAAACAGAATCAGTGGGGAATGTATGTATATATGTGTCTATATAGGTGTACACACACACACACACACACACACACACACACACACACACACACACACACACACACACACACACTAAACATATACATATGTACATGCATACATATACAGAGACTTACTTCAAGGAATTGATTTACACAGCTCTGGGGCTGGAAAGTATGAAGTTGTCGGGCAGAACAACAGGCTAAAAACTTTTAAACAAGAGCTGATGCTGTAGTCTTTGAGCAGAATGTCTTCTTTAGAGACCCCTAAAGAATTTAGATTTCTTTGGGTTTGTTTTTACGTTTCTTTCTTCCATGAAGAAAGAGACAAAGATCTTAAGGGTTTTCAGTTGATTAGATGAGGCTCCCCAAGATTGTGGAAGATAATCTCCTTTACTTTAAGTCAGCTGATTGCAGATATTACCCCAACTGTGAAATACCTTCACCGCAACACGTAGATTAGTGTTTAAGTGAATGACTGGATACTGCAGCCTATCCAACTTGACATAGAAAACTAGACCTCACAAAGGCAGTTTCAATACATTTCAGAATTAACTTATTCTTTAATTGTGGCCTAAAATAAATAAATAAATAAAGTACATGAACTAATGTGTTGAAAGAACAAAGATTTATTATCAATATACAGTCCATGGTTTTCTTTATTATAATAGTTATCTGTAACTTATTTCCTGTCTCCTCTACAAAAATAAGCTATCATATGCAATATACAAAGTATGACTAAGAGATACAGTGATTTTACTTTCAAATAACTATACCGTGTCATCCAAATGCATGTTAAATCCTCTAAATTAATCATCTTAGAAGACTGTATATTTATCCTATGATGCTAAAATTTCTTAATATTTTGGATATCCTCTTTTAGAATTGCCTTCTGAGCCTGAAGTGCACTATTTTGACTTTATTGATGGTTCCTTCATCTTCTTTAAACATTTGCCCAAATGTCATCTCCCCAATAAGGCCAACTTTGATCATTCTGTTTTTAAATTGCAACGCTCCTTCTCTACTTTGCTTTCCTTTTCCCCACAATACTTAAATTTGCTAATATATTATATAATCAACACATTAATTGTTCGCTCATACTAGAAGCTAAGTAACACTGAGGCAAAGTTTTTGCAATCTAATAAATGTAGATACTTTCTCAAAGAGTTTATAGATATTAAAAAATGTTCATTTTATAAACGTAACATTTGAAGAAGGTCAAAATCAAACTCGAGTTGTTTTCAAACAGAAATGTGATGTGGTTTTAGCACAGAGGAAATGACATTGTACATGTACTGATGAATTCTAAAAATACTTAGCACCTCGTTAATGAAAACTTTAAAAGCAATAGTTTCCAAAGAGTCTCTTCTTATCTCAATAGTTTGTTTTTGTCTGCTTTTTTTACAAGTGAAGGCAATTTTTGTTTAAAAAAAAGCTATTTTAAAATATCATTTTAAATTTTTAGCATTGAAAACATCAGTTATTCACTTGTTTATTAATCCATTCATTTAAAAAACATATTTGAGCCCTGATTATTTCCCAGGGGTGACTCTGTGGAGCTGGCATAAAGAGCAAAGGAGACAAAGTCCATACTCTCAAGGAGTTTACTCCCTGACTGGGGGAGACAAACAGTAAACAAGTAAATAAATACATAATGTAGTTTCAAAAAGTGACATGCCCTAAAAAGAAAAAGTTTAGGGAGTAGGTAAAGGGGTGATCAGGGTGGGATGGGGATTCTATTTTAGATAGGGGGTCAAGGAAGACTTCTCTAGGAAAATGCCTTATAACAGAAACCTCCCCAGTGGTAGAAGTTGTGAGCTTTACCTGGGAGAAGAGTGGCCCAGGGGACAAAATGGGATGCAAATGAAAAGGCTATTGGTTAACTAAAACTAATGCATTGGGGTCACAGCAAGAAATCTAGTGTGCTGGTATGGAGAAAGTGAGAGAAAGAGTGGTTTGAAATGAAGCTGAAGAGATAGCAGGGGCTAGATATGTAAGGGCCTTATAGATTTTGTTAAGGATTTAAACTTAGGCTTAGTTCTAACTATGAAGACAAGCCATTGGTAAATTTTACTCCTGGAATTGATATGAGTTGCAGAATTTAAAACATCTTTGGAACTCATTTTTTTAAGATAACCAAATGGAATGATAACTTAGTTTTCTTTAAAACAAACAAACAAACAAACAAACAAACAAACAGAAAACTTTGAAATCCATAAAGTAATGGCTGATTTTTCACTATAATAATTTTTAAATAATTAGAAAATCCCACAAATTAAAAGATCCTTGAAACTCTAAGAATAGCTGGTAGATTTGACACAGAAGATGCTGATTTTCTTAATTTGTGAAGAAGGCTAAAAATTCAGTATGGAAAAAAACAACCCTAATTTGATCTGAACATTGATTTAACAAAGAAGAATGTTAAATGGCTAATTAACATATGAAAATATTCAGTATTCTAACATCTACCTTGTATTATGATAACATTTTTCTAGTGACCCATTGTTGTCTATATGTTTTGCTATTCTTTCATCCTTTTTAAAGTATCTTTGTTTTCACTGCTGTGCTAGTTTCCTTTTATCTTTTTTCACATTTCAGTTGCCGAACTCCTTTCAAGAGAGGCACGTATGCATGTATGTGTGTGTTGGGAAGGAAGGTCAAGGAAAGGGAGGGTCCAGCGCTTTTGTCCAGTTTTACTAGTCTTCACAATATGGTAACCTCTGCTTTCACAGACACAAAATACTTCTGATATAAATGGTTTGTCTTTATTTTTTTCTACTTCTCTAAACTGAATCTAACAGGACTCTGCTGACAACTCACTCACTTTTGTTACCACTCCTGTGATTACAAACAAGGCCTATAGCAATTTAGGGTATGTCATATACCTTCAGGGTATATGTTGTTGCCACCATTTTCTGTTATGTGCACTGCCAGGTCTTTTACCACTTAGACACTGCTCAAAGACCACTTGTTCATTTGTTCTCTTTGGCTCCTAATAGATCTGCAACTGAGATCTGTTTTGCCTATTTCAGGGTATGATATTAAACATAAATCCTAGAGTTTCTAAAAATACAGTGTTTTGTTTTTCTCCACAAAAGAAGAAAAAGATCAAGGAGGGAAAAAGAGAGAAGGTGGTAGAAGGAAGAAGAGAAAAGGGAAGATTAATAAATTAATCATCTCTCTTAGAGAAACCTACAGTCCAGAAAGCAAGAAATCTGGAAAAGACATGAAAACCAGGAGGTGAATAATGAGTAAGCTAATCTTAGGAAAGATATATGTATTTCAAAGACGAAACTAGAAGAACAACAAGAGAGACTAGACATTATTGAAAATACCTGAAGGAATGTAATGGATTAAAAGGAGAAGAATGAATAATAATTCAAAGAAATTATAAAAGTATTAGAGAGAAATTCTTGTGTATGTAGAGACATAGATAGCATGAGATGCAGACACTAAAGAAAACAAAATAATAGATGAGAATGAATATTTAAAGATGAAATTTATTAACACATTTATTAAATAAAGGGCAATTTGGAAGGACATACACCATGGGCTAGGGGAAGATTGACCTGCAACTGTCAATACTGAGACATATTCTCATAAAGTTATTGGACTTTAAGCATGACAAAAGAGTGGTGAAGTCACTGGCTAGAGGGGGAAAAAATCAGGTTCTCTGATTTATTCACATCAACATTTAGTGCCAGTTGGCAGTAGAATAAGAACCACAGAATGTTGTAGAAAGAAAAATGTTTTATATTTTAAATTCAGGCGAACTGTCTTTAAGTAGAAAAACTCCAGTTTTAAACTCAGGGAATATTGTTTAAGTGTGCTCTGGAAAAAAATTTCCAGAAAATGAACTAATGGGGGCCAGCAGGTGGCATGGTGGTTAAGGGCACTGGACTCCCACATGGCAATTACAGTGCGAGTCCCAGACCTGGCAGCTTGCTTTCTCCCTTTCTCTTTCTCTCTTTCATTATGTCCCTCTCTGGTCAAATTAAAAATAAATGAATAAATAAATAGAGTTAAATAAAATAATTCTTTAAAAAAAAGAGAGAAAAAATGAACTAATGCAAATCAAATGGAAATAACTTGAAAAATTATTGTTGAAGTTATAGCAGGGAGCATTGAAAGGATTTAACTGCAACATAAAGTCTAAAAGTGGAAATTATTGTTAAAGAAGAAAATACAAGCACTGTATTTCCTAAAAATAGAAAGGATACTTCATCTCTACCTGTTTTCTCCCTTTCTCCTAGCTTTTGTACTTGTGTCTTAATTTTCTTTTCCTTAAACTTGGAAATCAAGAATGTGTATTAAAACTGGGTCCAGCAGGTGACATGGTGGTTAAAGGCACTGGACTTCCACATGGCTGACCATGGTTTGAGTCCTGGACCTGGCAACTTTGTTTCCCACTTTCTCTCTCTCTCACACTCCACCCTCTTGGTCAAATAAAAAATAAATAAATAAATAAAGTTAATTAAAAATAATTCTTTAAAAAAGCATGTTAATTAAAACTGAGAAATAGTTAAAGTATAAACATTATTTAACAGTACAATGAAAAACAGCAAAAAACAGTAGCTGAAATATGATGAAAGAAAGAAAAACAGGACAGAATAATAGAAATATGCTATAATTATAAATCCTCATAAAAATGTACTAATTAATCTTGATTATAGAAATAAATGACAACAATATAAATTCTGTGTTAATTTGTAAAATAAAAAGTTATAATTATCAACGTAACTACTGGAACAAAGATAAAGAAAAACAACATGTGGTGAAAAAATGAGATAACAATAACATATTTCTATAACAGAATGAAGACCAATTCTATCTGTCAGAGTCCCACTGTCAAAATTATCATTTAACATTGCACTAAGGGGAATCAGCCAAGAGAAACATTAATAGATTTAAATCACTTGTTGTTTTTTCTTTTTTTTTTTAAATAAATTTTTGCTGTAGGGTGCATGCACTTTCCAGGGAGACAGAGAAATAGAAAGTAAGAAATCACCCCTAGGGGGGATGGCCTTGCCACAGTTCCTTCTCTATTCTCCTCTTGGGATCTCAGGAATGCATGCACATGTTTCTGGCATGAATTTTAAGCTACTAAGTCCAGGACTCGAACCATGGTTGACTACGTCGGGAGTCCAGCAACATAAACATTACACCATCTGCTGGTCCCATGTACTGCTTTTTTTTAAATGTAGATTTTTTGACTAAATCAGACAAAAATTCTATTTCCTAATACATGCAAAAGATACAACTAAAATATTTTTTGAAATCTTTTTAAATTTACTTATCTTTTTAAATTACTGTATATCTTTACAGCATACAAAATGAATTTTGCCCCCTTGAATACACTGTGTATTATTCCAGTCAAAGATATTGTCATACACATTATCATCAGCAGTTTTCCATTTTTGTCTCCTTTATCCCCCTTGACTCCCTCCTCTACTTCCCCGCTGACTACCCTTCTCCTGCACTGTCTTTACTTTCTATCATTACTTTTATTTAATTTAAGAAAAGCAGTTTTAGCAAAATCAAACAATGTTAAGAATAATTTGCTTAAGACTAAAAGCCAGGAAACAGGTTAGAATTCTGTCCAAACAGTAGGTAGCTACTAAAAACTCAAAAAACCAAATGTGGACAGAGCTAAAATCCAGTAACAATCAAACTATAGTTTTCTTCTGAAACATTTTTTTTTACTTTCTCTGTTCCCCCTTTTACCAAAGAGAAGCATAAACTAATTTATTTGCAAAAAAATTAATAATAATAATAATAAATTTAGTCTCAATTTGGTCTCTTATTTGCACAAACCCAGTAAGAATGCTAATTGATTTAGTTGACTAATTGGAACCTTTTATAAGGTACTTTAGATTAGACTCTGAAAAGTCTCCTAAGCCTACTGAGACAAGTCAAGAATTCACCATCTGACTATGCCTTTAAGTACCTGTATTGGAAGTTTTCAGGCCTGTCAGGAAGTGACATTCTTTACTTACCTGCCAGGCAGAACTATTTATGGTACCAGGCAATCTTTCCAAGAGCTTCTGTTGGCTCTCTTGAAATCAACCTTAGTTCCTTAGCTTTCTGGTCAAAGCTTCAGGTAAGACATTCCAGTCAAAGCCCAGGCAATAACAAGTATTTCCAATTTCTGATACAAGGCAACAGGTATTATTGAACTTATGCAAATAACCATACTGCCACAATGTAAAAGTATTCATAAATACTTTTCTATTTCAGAGGGGTGAGGGA
>NW_006159478.1:434306-458736 GCF_000334495.1 Tupaia belangeri chinensis | reverse complement strand
TTCAATTCTGTTTAAATTTTTTTTTTTATTTTAACCAATTGCAGGAACTATCAACAGCTCAAAAGAAAACAAAGATCTCTAAATCTGAAAAACAAAGCATAGAAAAAAATTAGTAATGTTTTAGTCAAAAGTCATGAAATTCTGTTTTGTGTTTAGTCTCATGTAATTAATCTCTCTTCTGTTGAGTTTGCAGTGTTACTGTGATCTAGTCTTTCTGTTTAAGTCCTGGGAGTTCAGAAATATGATCTCAAGGTTATCAAAAACCTACATTCACCAGTACTTAAAAGCATCATTTTCATTAATTTCTTTAAAAGAAGCAATTTTGAATTGTAGCCTATTACAAAATGTTTTAGAAAGAGCATCAGAATAAAGCAATTAACTATGAACCAGTGGAACTTAAAATGGCCATGACTCAAAATCTGATTTTACCATAACCCAAAATTGACAAATTTGATTATTTCTGTAAGAAACTACATTAGAACTATTTAGCATTACAAGTATGACTAATAACATACTAACACGTAACAAATAAATTTAAGAATCTCATACAATTTTGTAACACCCATTGACAAAAATTTCTATACACAGACATAAAGCTAAACATCGTTTCATATTTGACGGTGTTTCCCGTGTAATTTCAACACATCAGAAAGTCTAGCCTGTCTTTCTTTCCCCTTTAATTGTAGCAATACTCAGCACTTTTCTTCTTTTTAGCAGAAGTACATGAGAAGTAAATATATTTTAAAAGAAAAGCAACATATTTAACCTGAGACTCAATTTTTCTAAAAGTGATTCCAAAGCATTTTTTTTCCTACAAAATGGAAAGAATATAACATTAACACAAATACATTTTTTTTTCATTTGGGTCACAATAACTTTTATAGTGTATAAAAACAGCATAATTGGAAATAGAATCATAAACATTAAGAAATCAAGTTTAGACTCTCCAAGGAAAGTGAATGCATGACTAGTCACTTACACCAAAAACACTGAGAAAAGTATCTATCTAACATGGAGTTTTCATTCATTACGTTCGATTCTCTTGGTTTTTTGGTTTTTTTTTTTTTTTTCTTTTCTCTTAATGTCTGTCAGTCTCTTTACTTTTCCTATAGCACTCCATTCAGTACTTCTTAAAAAACTGGTCAGGTATTGGTAAATTCTTTCAGGTTTTGTTTATCAGAGAATGTTTTTATCTTTTGTTCCCATTTGAAGGATAATCTTGCCGGTATAGTAATCTTGTTTGAAATTGTTTTTCTTTTAATAGTTTGAATATATCTTCCCATCATTTCATTGCTTGGATTGTTCCCGCTAAGAGGTCCAATGTTAGCCTGATGTGATAACCCTTTAGGTAACTTGACATTTCTCTCTTGCCATTTTTAGAATATTTTATTTCTCTGTGATTTTGGACAATCTGGCTGTGATGTGCCATGGAGAGGATCTTCCTGGGTTGAATCTATGTGGGGTCCTTTGTATTTCTTGAGTCTGGATATTTTGGTGTTTCTCTAGGTTTGGAAAGTTTCCTTCCAGAATTTTATGGAATAGATTATCAATGCCCTTATTAGATTCTTCACCTTCTGAGATGCTAGTTTTTCAGATGTTTGGACATTTAATGGAATCTCGTATTTCCCATATATTATTCTCATATTTTAAAATGATTTTTTCATTCTTTTTGGTGATTTTTTTTCTAGGTCAGAGGTTTTGTCTTCTACATCCAAGGTTCGATCTCCTGCTTAATCTAATATACTTCTACTACTTTCAAGGGAGGTTTTAATCTTCTGCATTACAGACTTCAACTCTAGAAGTTCTGTTTGATTCTTCTTTATTGTCTTTCTCCTCCTTCAAGTCATGAAGGAACTTCTTCATCCCCTGGAGTTCAATGTCTCTTTTCCCTTCCATCTCATAGTTTTATTGCCATAAATATTCAGAATTCCTTATGTGATATTTTACTAATTTCCTCTGATTTTTCCATACTTGGAGATTCCTGTGTTCCCTTGTTGGAAACATATCACTTGGTTTTCTGATTCCAGAGGCTTTTCTTTGATTTTTGGTCATTGGTGATGTATTCACTTTTGGATAATTTGTTGAGAAGTTTTCTACAACTGTGAGCTTGTTTCCTTTCAGTGTGAGGTACTTCTGTGCCAGTTTCTCTCTTCTACTGTGTTCGCAACGTGGTACTCACAGGTAGAGTCTTTGAGGTCAGATTTATGGAAAGGAGTATCTCCCTTTTGCCACTGGTTCAGTGGGGGTGAGGATTTCTTTGAGCCTTGCAAAATTCAGAGGTTTGGCTATCATGCACATCGACCTGTCTATACACTCACTGGGTGGAAATGGAGCAGCAAAATGAGAAAGTAAAGTAAGAGAATAAGGGAAAAAAGAAAACAAACAAACAAAAAATTTAAAAAGAAGCAAAAAACAAAGGACAAAAAAAAATAAGAGGGTAAAGATAAGAGAGTAGAAATAGGAGAGTAAAGAATTAGTAAAAGAAAAGATTTTTAAACACTGAGAGAAAAGGGGAAAAAAAGAGAGAAAGAATATAGGAGAAAATAAGTTTTCTTCTCCAACCTTTTTAGCTATGGGCCAGGGAGGTGAGTTGAATGTGGGGGGCTGCAACTTGGGGCTGGTCACCCCTCACATTGGTCCCAAAAATAACATCTTTTAGCAAGTTTGAAACTTAAAGAAGGACAAAAAGCTATTTAATGGCAAATAAAATATGTCCATTCACATAAACATCAAATGAGGTGTACACAGCATTTTTTTAATGTGGAGTGTACTTTATAATGAAGATACAGCTGTTAGGAATATCTGCAAATCAAATGGCATGTTATCAATTCCAATAAAGCAAAAGCTACGTAGATATAATTGGAGATAGTGAGAAATACCACTAGGATTGGAAAATTTATTTATTCCCCTCTCAATCCATGACAGATAACTCAGGGATGAGTGTGGTGCAGGAGCAAGGAAACAGTGAAAACATTTTCAAAAAATGCAAGAACATTACAAAGATGCCCACTTTGACGACTGTTTTTAACACTGTTCTGAAAGGAGCCAGTCAAGAGAGAGATATTGAAAGTTCAAAATTTTAAAACCATGGGGAAGTTAAATTCCTGGGCACAGAAGATCCCACCACCCAAAATAAAATCGACTTAACTACCACATGTAGTATAGGATTCATATACCCATATAGGTAACTTTCATGCATATGCACCAAAATAACTTTCCTTTAAGCCCAAGTGCTTTCATGCATATGATTTCTCAAATACTTTTCTACAACTTCTATAACAAATTACCACAAAGTTCCTGGCCTAACGCAAAAAAAGTTTACTCTTCTTGCAGTTGCAGAGCCAGAAGCCTGAAATCAGTGATAACTGCGCCAAAATCAAGGTGCCGATTATCCCTTTACAAATTCTGAGGAGTAACCTGCTCCTTACCATCTGCTTCTGGTGGCTGCTGGGATTCCTCGGCCTGGCCGCATCACTTCAGTCTTGTCTTCATGCACCAGTAGTGCATCCCTTCTCCGTGTGTCTGTTTCACTCTTTTTTTTTTTTTTTTTTTAAGATTTATTTATTTCAAAAAAGGACAAGGAACCTTAAATAACCATATTATTTCTAGCATGGAAGAATCTTCAAGGTCTATTCACTTTTAAATAAATTTTGCCAAGGGACACAAAAATGGGAAACTGTCTATTGATGACAGTATATATGGTGATATCTTTAATTGAGCCAAAGATGCAGTGTATTTATGCTGAGAAAATTTGTTTTTGTATGCTGTAAAGGTATACAGTGATTGAATGTAAAAAAAGAAGAAAATGAAAGAAAAAAAATTTTTTTTTTTGGCCAGAGAGTTTGTGCGCTCATCAGAGAGAAGCAGAAAGACAGAAGCATGTCCCGTGTGGAATGGTCATTCTGCAACCCTTCTTTCTCTATTTTTTCCATCTTGTTAGTATTTGGGGCACTCACACACTCATGCCCAGTATGTTTCTCAAGCCATCGGGTCTGAGACTTGAACCATAGAGTCAACCAAGTGAGATTCCACTGCCTTAACCACTAGACCATGGAATAGGTACAAAGCTATTCATTTTTTTAGAGTACGCGTAGCCCCAGCTATGGTAGCACATGCTGGATGCTGCTGTTCTGCAGGCCGAAGCCATATGGGGAGGCCCAGATTCGAATCCCAGCTGAATATAAAAAGGTGGGCACAGTGGTACATACCTATAGTCCTAGGTATTGGGAGGCTATGGCAGGAGGATCGTGATATAGTGAGGCCCTGTCTAAACATGTCACACACACAGACACACATACAGACTCATACATTACCACACATGAGAGAAATACAATTAAAATTACAATTAAAAATATAGTAATATATGTCTTGAATGCTGCCCTTTTGGTTCAAAGATATTGGGAAAAGGAATATTCACTTATATTTGTATACTTATGCAAAAAAAAATCACTGCAGTTACTTATAAGAAATAACAATGATAACATAGATGATAGGGTTTGGGTATATGGACGGAAGAGTAAGAGTGTAATTTTACTATATGACATTTTAAACTAAATTTTTGAACTGAATAAAAATACTAGTTATTCTAATTAAGTGAATAAAGTTCATTTAAATAATTATTTCTAGAATATTTATTGAAAGGCACTGTTCTAAATGTTTGGAATCAGAGCAGAGAAAGAACCCCATCCCTATAGAGTTTACATTTTCATAGTGGGAGACCAAAGTAGAAAATAATTACAATAAATAAATAATGTAGTGTGACAGAAGATATGTATTGTGGGGGGGGGGGACACATAAGATGGAGTAAGTTGGATTGGCAATGTCAGTAGAATTGGAAAAAAAGGTGTTTCACTATTAAATAGACTTTTCCATCGTGAAAGAGCAAATTTAAACAAATACATTAAAGAAGCCAGTAAGTTGATCTAAGGAAAGAGATTCCAGGTACAGAGAGCAGTCAGTAAAGAGGCCTTGAGAGGAGCATGACGGGTGTTTAGACAAAGGGTGAGAGGCCAGTGTGGCTTGAACAGAGTAAGAAGGTTAATGGTAGGACATGAGGTCAGAAAGATAATCATATCCACTAGAAGTTTTGGTTAGCTAATTTTCTGTTTTAACAGAGGAATGGCATAATCTAACTTAAACCTTAAAAGCCTAATTCTGACTAATGTTTTACAAACAGGCTGATGAACAGGGTAAAAGCCAGGAGATAATTTGGATGCAATGGTGCCTTAGACCAGGTGAATAGAAGTAGTGAAAAGTATTTGGAGTTTGGAGGTAATTTCAAGTTAAATCAATGGGATTCCTGAAAGATTGGATGGGGAATATGAAGGAGAGGATTCAAAGAGAAGGTGTGAACTGTTTTCTAGGAAAATGGGAAATGGAGTAGAAAAGGGAAAAGTGACTATCTGGAAGCATGAAGAGCTTACTCAAGGTTTTCATGAATTTAGAAGTGAGGCCAGGTAAAATGATTAGGGGGTTTTCTCTAGCTACGATATATATATATATATATATTTAAAATGACTCATCTGGTTTAAACAGAGAGATCTATGTGGTATTCTCGAAAAGTTATTCCTGTTAAATAAAAAATTCAAACATATCATACTGAAAGAAAAATGGTCACTTCTGAATAATTTCAAGTGAGATACATGTATGCTTATTTATATTGATACAAAACTTAGGTAAGTTGCTCTAAGGCTTAGCAGAGCATGGTTTTCATGTGATTGTTCTAAATGTTACATGTGTACACATCCCATGATTCTGAGTGAACTCTGCCTGTTATTTTTACTATACTAGCAGCTGGTAAACATAAAATAGATTCAATTGTAAAATTGAAATAAAAGGTAGGGAGAAGCCATTTTTAAGTCAGAATATTTTTTTCTTTTTTTCAATTATTTCTTGATTTTTCTCTTATCGCCAGAGGGCACATATGCTCACCAGAGAGAGAGAGAACTCTGCAGTGGGGCGAGATCATGCCGCAATCCTTGAGACTCCACTTCTCCATCCCATCAGGATCCTGGGCAAGCATTCACATGTGCCTGGCATATCTTACAAGCCACTGGGACTAGGATCCAAGCCACAGTCGGCTAAGTGAAATCCAGCTTTCACTTAACTACTGAGCTACAGGACTGGCCCGGGAATGTATTTCTGGGTGCTTACTCATTTAATCTTGTAAAAATCAAATGTAGATTGTATACAGTCTTTGAAATTAACGGAGTATTTGTTTTTAACTTATTATAGTATATCAAATTGTTTGTATCAATTGTATGTGTTTCTGAGATGTGTATTATATGTGTTATGAACAGCATCCTAAAGAGTTAATATTTTTAGTGTTTGAGAATTTAGTGAAGCCACGAGCAAATGCCTATGAAATAGTGGAAGAGTCAGATGGATTATAAACCAGATTGAATACGTAATGATCAAAGGTGGTAAGGAAATTAAAAATGAAGAGAAATAGCTGTGAAAGAACTAAATGTGAATAATCAACAAGCTATAATCAATAGCAAAGAGGAGGTGTGAGGTATATTTTGAAACAATGCAAGACATGATATTGGAGACAGTAGTTAAAGACAGCAAATCAATACACTAAATGCTGGAACCAGCATTTAGCATAATGGCTATGTCGCTAAACTCCCATGTAGTCAACTGTGGTTCGAGTCCTGGACCCGGTGGTTTAAACTCACACCAGGGGCGTGTGTGTGTGTGCCCAAGATCCTGAGAGGAGAAAGGAGGAGAAGGGATTGCAATGTGGCCATCCCCCACTGGGGGGTGATTTCTTGCTTTCTGTCTCTCTGTCTCTCTTTCTGTGTCTGGCAAGCACACATGCCCTATAGCAAAAACCTCTCAAAAATAAATAAATAAATAAATGCTCTCTGAGCATCTTCTCTTGGCACATTCTTTTTTTTTTTTTTCAGAGGTTTTTGCTATAGGGCACGTGCACTCGCCATACAGACAGAGAGAGACAGAAAGCGAGAAATCACCCCCCAGGGGAGATGGTCATGCTGCAATCCCTTCTCCTCCATTCTCCTCTTGGGATGTTGGGCACGCACACAAACGTGCTCGGCGTGAGTTTAAGCTGCCAGGTCCAGGACTCGAACCTCAGTCGAATACATGGGAGTCCAGGGACATAACCGTTACACTAACTGCTGGTCCCTCTTGACACACTCTTTACATTCTTTTTAAGAGCTGCTTGTAGGAAATATACACAACAACTCAACCATGAGACCTAACGTGCTCAGTTACTACCTGTATTTCAGGGTAGACAACCATGTATCATTCTTATAGAGTTCAGACATGGAACTCACCCAACGCTATGATTAAGAACAAAGTTGTGCTTCATTCATGGTGAAGCACATGAATGAGTTAGTAAAAGATTACTGTTTATTATAATAATTGCATGTAGTATGTTGTATTTCCATGTGTAGAGTTAGTACATGTCTGTAGTTGCAATTCAGAAAGACAAAAAGCTCCAAAATGCAAAATTTCATTTTCTCTCAACTCATTTAGCAAAACCTAACACAGAAACATTGAGGATTCACTTGAGTTTACCATAAACTTGAAAATTATTATAATTAGTGATATATAAAATGATGTGTGTTCTTTGTTTGTATCAAAGGGTAAATATTTACCGCAGAAATATTGACATTTGATTTTTTTTTTTTTTTGGAGTGGTTTTTGCTATAGGCATGTGTGCTCACCAGAAAGACAGAGAGGCAGAAAGTGAGAAATCACTCCCAGGGGGAATGGCCATGCCACAATCCCTTCTCCTTCATTTTCCTCTTGGGATCTTGGGCATACACGCACATGCACCTGGCGTGAGTTTAAGCCACTGGGTCCGGGACTCGAACTGCAGTCGACGAAATGGGAGTCCAGCGACATAGCCATTATGCCAGCTGCTGGTCCCAACATTTGATTTTGAGATGCTGCATAGATACCATTGGCTAGGGGCAGTACACACATCAGATTACTTCTATAAATCTGAAAAATTTCAAATTCCTAAATATATTTATCCCCAAGAATTTCTAAGACGAGTGTATAAAATTTGTAAAATGAGATATGCAAGAAATTATTAATGGTGTTTATCTGTGAAGAGATGGGATTTTTATTTTTCACTTTATACTCTTCTATACTTTTTGAACTTTATGACTAGCATAAATTATTTTAATAAATAAAATATGACTTTGAAAATAAATAAATTAGGGACCAGCAGTTGGCATAATGGCTATGTCACTGGACTCCCATGTAGTTGACTGTGGTTCGAGTCGTGGACTTGGTGGCTTAAACTTACGCCGGGTGTGTGTGCGTGCATGCCCAAGATCCCGAGAGGAGAATGGAGGAGAAGGGATTGCAGCATGGCCATTCCCCCTGGGGGATGATTTCTCGCTTTCTGTCTCTCTTTCTTTGTGGCTAGCGCATGTGCCATATAGCAAAAATCTCTCAAAAAAAATGAAAATAAATACATTACCACACAGCTCTGTGATGGGGAAGAATCAGTTTGCCTCTTGCTGTATCTTACTTGTTTTAAGTGGATAATCTTCTTAAGCAAGAATCCTAGGGAAGTAAGTTATTGTGAGCTGGAATGATCAGTATGGCACTTTATGAAAAAGTTGGGATTTGTCTCTGAGTCTTTAAATAATAAGAGAGTTAGGAAATTGGAAAAACACAAGGGACGAACATACCAGAAGGAAGAATGATGTTAGGTTAGAATGTATATGGTGTTTATTTTGCTAGTTACTTGGGCTGCTGAGTAAGTACATATCTACTTCTTTTTACTTGTTATTTTCCAAATATATTCTAATTCCCATGTAGAGTACTTAAAAATATCCTATAATTGACAGTTAAGTTTAAAGAACTTTTTTCCTTTATTCCACATTACATAGCTGCACAATTGATTTTATGTAATTTTGTCATGCAGTCTTGAAGACATTCAATAGAGAAATTGTTTTTGCTTTATTCGTACACCTATTTTAATGGACTCGGAGTTATTTGACTCTTCACTTCTTTAGGTGATATGTGACTGGAAACAGTTTTGTGATCTTGTGATGTACGTGATTCTTGTTTTACATTTTTAGTTATGTTCATCTCTTCTATCTTTCCCCAAGAGTTACCTGAAAACATCAATTGACTAATAGAATTAACTTTTACGATTTTATTATTTATGATTTGTTATTTACATTTAATTGTTCTATACCCTTGTGAGGGTATGATACAGTTTTTCAAAAACATGCGTTCAGTATGTCATAATCAAGTCAAGGTGTTAAACATTTATCTTTCTCAACATAGAACATTATATTATGTTGTACACCTTTGATTTTCATTCTACTAGTTTGTTTTGAGTTTAAGAATATCAGGATAGATGGATAGATAGATATCTTTGGCAATACCATTTGTTCCTCTGTTGTGATATAACATTCATAACATGTTTGCTTTGTTTACATGTATTTTGTCAAACTTCTTTTTCCCGAGCTTCTCCCACCAACCCCCATCTGCTACCTCTGGTGCAGTTGTTGGTATCTACTTCTGTGCCTTCAAATCTTTCAATTTCTGCAACAGAGTGCAGACATTCAGTAAATACTAAGAAGGGACATATGGTGTTTGTCTTTCATAATCTTGCTTATTGTAATTAGCTTTAAATTTTCTAGATTCTTTCACTTTGTATCAGATGACAGGATCTCATTGTTCTTTATGTCTAAGAAGTATTCCATTGTGTTTATGTGCCACATTTTCTTAATACAGTCATGAGTTGTTGGACCATATAGGTTGAGTTTGTTGTGAATAATGCTGCAGTGTACATGGATATGCATGAGTCTCTCCAATAGAGTGATTCCCTACTCTTTAGAGGATACTCAAGAGTCAGATAATTGGTTCATATGGTAGTTCTATTTGTAAAATTTTGAGGAACCTCCATTATGTTTTCTGCAGTGGCTGTACTAATTTACATTTCCACCAACAGTACATGAGGGTCTCTCGTCTTTACAACCTCATCAGCTCTTGTTCTTTTCTTTTTTTAATCATAGCTATTCTGACTGGGATTAGATGAAACATCATTGTGGTTTGATTTGCATTTCCCTTACGATAAGAGATGTTGTATATGGGGCCAGCAGGTGGCATCGTGGTTAGGGTGTTGGACTCCCACATGTTTGAGCACAGTTCAAGTCCCTGACCTTGCAGCTTTCTTTTTCACTTTCCCTCACTTTCTTTCTCTCTCCCTCTCTCTCTGGTGAGCACATGTGTCTTATTCCAAATTAAAAAATAATAATAATGATAAATAAAATTAAGTAAATGATTCTTTTCAAAAATAAAAAAAGATAGTGTATATTTTCACTAAGGTGTTTTTTTAGCTATTCATATATCTTCCTCTGAGAGTTGTCTGTTCAGATAGATTGCCTTTTTTAAAAAAATAGATTATTAGTTTTTTACCAGTGAACTGCTTGAGTTCTCTAGAGTCTGGTTATCTAAAGTATAATTTGCAAATAGTCTCTCCCATTCTGTGGATTATATCTTTACTCTATTTAGATGTTAAATAATAAAACATAAAATGGAAAGCTTAGTACAATTGAAAAGCAGTATATATCAAAATATGCAATACTTCTTCTTTTTTCTGTCTTTTTAAAAAGAATCCTTTTTGGGGCCACTAGGAGGCATGGTGGCTAAGGCACTGGACTCCCACATGGTCAACTGTGATTTGAGTCCTGGACCTGGCCGCTAGCTTTCTCACTCTCTCTCTCTCTCTAGCTCTCTGGTCAAATCAAATAATAATAATAAATCAATTTAATTAAATAAATACTTCTTTTTAAAAAAAGAATCCATTGCTGCACAGGAGCTTATTAGTCTAATATAATTCTACTTGTCTATTTTTGGAGTTTTTGCCCATGCTTTAGGGGTCTTATTTAAGAAATATTTGCCTATTCCCATGTCTTCAAGTGTTTCTCTTGTGTTTTCCAAGAGTAGTTATATAGTTTGCAACTTTACATTTAAATCTTTAATCCATTTTGAGTTGATTTTTTTTGTTAACAGTGAATGTTAAGTAAGCATCTAGCTTATTTTTCTACAGGTGGATATTCAGTTTTCTGAGCACCATTTGTTGAAAAGATTTCTATGCTGTTCTGATTATTAGAGTTTTTCAGTATATTTTGAGGTCAGTCAGTGAGAGACCTCCAACTGTATTCCTTTTGCACAGTATTGTTTTGGCAATACAAGTTCTTTTTCTTTTTTTCTTTTTTCTTTTCTTTTTCTTTCTTTTTTTTTTTTTTTTTTTTTTTTTTTTTTTTTTTTTTTTGTTTTTTTTTTTTTTTAGGGGAGAGAGATACAAAAGCAAGAAATCACCCCACAGGGGAGTGGCCATACTGCAATCCCTTCTCCTCCATTCTTCTCTTGGGATCTTGGGCATGCACACACATGTGCCTGGCATCAGTTTAAGCCACCGGGTCCAGGACTCGAACCACAGTCGACTACATGGGAGTCCAGGGACATAGCCATTATACTAACTACTGGTCCCAATACAGGGTCTTTTTTGATTCCAGACAAATATATTATTTAACACAGACTTTTCAAGAGATTGTAAGTTTGTAAGTTTTATGAAATGATTGAGAAGATTGCATTTTATTGAATTATCTAGATCTAATTATATTTTATACTTCACATTATTAAACACTTTTATAAAATTTAACTTATATTACAATTTTTAAAAGGTGAAATAACAAAAATTTTTTTTACATATTTCTTATTAAATTTTACCTATTTTTTTAATGTGACCAGAGAGAGAGAGAGAGCAAGTGAGAAAGCAAGTCACCAGGTCCAGCACTTGAACCCAGTCAGGCATGTGGGAGTCCAGCACCTTAACCACCACAGTACCTGCTGGCCCCAATAAAAACGTTTTTAGAAACTGTGATTTACCACATATTAAGATAAATATCGAGAGTTGCATAAACACGGTCACATACTTGAATCTAGTGATTAGATTATTATATTTGTCAATCAAAGTTTACTCATTTCTTTTATTTACATGGTTCAGTGTGAAAAAAACAAAATTATTAAAAGTGACTTAGATGACCAAACATTGTAATATTGTAAGAAATTCACTCTATTACAATTTCTTTTCTTTGAGTATTAAAGAATGTCTATCGGTCTCTTGCTAAATATTGATATATACTGCTTTTCAATTGTACTACGCTTTCCTTTTTCTGTTTTATTATTTAAGCTCTAAAAAGAAAATTTGTCTTTAAATAGTTTCCTTTTTTTTAATATGTATATACAAGAGAAGATGTTACAAGTGTAAATTCATTGTAGACACTCCCACTCTGCTGAAGTAAATTTCTCATTGCCTATTGCTGACTAGTCGTGATCTGCCACTGAACACTGTCCTTCAGAGCTTTGTGCCTGAATCGTCACACCAGTTTATGAATCCAATGTCTTCTATACAAGCCTGCTAGAATATCAGTCTATGTATGAACATAGATTTTACTGTCTTTTTTTTAACTTTTCTTTTTTTCTTCTATAATTAGTCTTTCACATGTTTAAAGTTATTCAAGATGTGATTCTAGTTTCTTCATACATTCTTCTAACTGAACCTTTGATTTTTAATTTTTGACAGTTTTTAAAAGCCACTTCTCACAGTGATCCTACTGTAGTGGTTTTAGATTTATTTACCAGTCTTTCCTAGTATAGAGTCGGCCCCATAACCTAGTGGTTAAGGGAGAGTCATCCCACATGGCTGAATGTTGTTCAGATTCTGACCCCAGCAGCTTGAAAACCATGCTGAGTATGTATGTGTGTGTGCTCAAAATGTATTTTTCTTTCTTTCTTCTTCTTTCTTTTTAAGCTTTTTTCCATAAGGCACATGTACTTGCTAAAGAGAAACAGAGAGAAGGAAACTGAGAAATCAACCCCTAGGGGAGATGAACATGCCATAATACCCTCTCCTCCATTCTCCTCTTGGGATTTGGGACATGCACGTACACATGCCTGGTTTGATCTTCAAGCTACTGGATCCAGGATTTGAACCGTGGGAGTCCAGCACCTTAACCACCATGCCACTTGCTGGCACAAAAATACTGAAGTGAAAGATAAGAGATTGCTGTGTGATCATGCTCCACTAGGAGAGGTGCTTTCTCCCTCTTTGTCTCTCTTTCTCTCTCAATTGCACATGCCCTGTGGCTATTTAAATACACACACATGGGACCAGCAGTTAGCATAAAGGCTATGTCACTGAAATCCCATGTAGTCGACCACGGTTCAAGTCTCGGACCTGGTGGCTTAAACTCACGCCAGGTGTGTGTGCATGTGTGCCCAAGATCCCAAGAGGAGAATGGGGGAGAAGAGATTGTGGCATGGCCATCCCCCCTGGGGGATGATTTCTCACGTTCTGTCTCTCTGTCTCTGTCTTTCTGGCGAGCACACATGCCCCATAGCAAAAAAAAAAAAAAAGAAAAATAAATAAATAAATAAATACACACACACACACACACACACATATACACACATGTGTGTGTGTTGGGGGGGGTGTTGGTGTGTGTACATTTCCTAACCTGATTTATAATATAATAAATTTGGACTTTTTCAGAGAGAAAAATGACAAGATTAACTCTTTATGAAACTTTAGCATTCGACTGAAATTTTTACTTTTTATTACATCTTTAGAATAAGTACATACCACACTTTGTCCTAACTCTATTTTTATTCATTTCTTATGCTTATTTATCCATACTACTAATAATTATTATGTGTTCTATGTTTAAACTGATTTTATGTGTTTAGTTTTTTTAATATGAAGTATCTACAGAACTTTATTACTGTTTTCTTTTTGGTGGATCCTACTAGATTGGTGGGCTTGTTCAAAGTCAAACAGAAGTATTTTCTTACTATAATTTACCTTGACTACTTACTTTAAATATTTTAGAATTTGAAAGTTCCTTGATAATATTGCAATATAATCGATTTTTAAAAGAAAACAAATGTAATGACAGCTTTATTGAGATACAATTCATATGAAATAAAGTTCACACTTTAAAATTATACAGTTCATGGGGCCAGCAGTTGGTGTAATGGCTAAGTCACTGGACTCCCATGGTTGATCATGGTTCAAGTCCCAGACCTGGTAGCTTAAATGCATGCTGGGCATGCATGCCCAAGATCCCACGAAGAGAATGGAGGAGAAGGGATTGCAGTGTGGCCATCCCCCTTGGGGGGTGATTTATCGCTTTCTCTCTCTCTGTCTGTTTCTGTCTTTTTGGTGAGCGCACATGTCCTATAGCAAAAACCTGTCCCCCCCCAAAAAAAAGTACAATTCAGAGCTTAATGTGTATCACAGTACTTTGCATCACTTACCACTGTTCAACTCCAGAACATTTCGTCACCCCAGAAGAAACCTTACACCACTCCCTTCCCCTTTACCCCCAGCCCTGCAAGCCCTAGTCTATTTTCTATCTTTATGGATTTGCCTATTCTGGATGTTTCATATAAATGGAATCATATAATATGTGTCCCTTGTTCTTTAACTTAGAATAATGTTTTCAGGGTTTAACCATGTTGTACTATGTATCCGAATTTTAGTCCTTTTTGTGTCCAAATAATAACCCATTGTATGGATATTCTATAATTGCTTACTCATCAAAATGGACTCCATCCATTTTTGAATGGTTATTTATCTTCAAAGACAAGAAACCTGAATTTATAATGTGATACTTAAGAGTCTTCAGTGTGTATTTTAGACACTAAAAATCTGTGTGGATGTGTATTTTAATTTTTTTTATCTTTAATAGCCATCATGAATTTAAGCTTACCTTTTCACAACTTGGAAAAAAATCTAAATCACATCTGGCCTCCAACTTTTTGGATAAGGAATTGTGTATGATATATACAAATTAAGGGACTAGCAGGTGGTGCAATGGCTACATCGCTGGACTCCCATGTAATCAACTGCATTTCAATTCCCAGACCCAGTGGCTTAAAATTCATGCCAGGCTCGTGAAAATGCGCACCCAAGATCCAAAGAGGAGAATGAGGGCAGAGGGGCCATCCTTCTTGGGGAGTGAGTTCTCACTTTCTGTCTCTCTTCGTCTTTCCAGTGAGTGCATGGGCCCTACAGCAAAAATCTCTCAATAAAACAAAAAAAAGTACATATGAAATCTACGCTTTGTTTCTTCATTTTTCATGAACTTTTTTAAGATTCCTCATATTATAACAGTAGATATCAGAACCAGCAGATGGCGTAGTAGCTACTGGACTCCTACGTAGTCAACCACAGTTCGAGTCCCAGACCCGGCAGCTTACAATTCACATTGGGCACGTGTGTACCCAAAATCCCAAGAGAGACTAAAGAAGAAGGGATTGCTGCATGGCCATCCCCCTTGGGGAGTGATTTCTCACTTTCTGTCTCTCTGTCTCTGTCTTTCCAGTGAGTGTATACGCCCTATAGTAAAAATCTCTCAATTAAAAAAAAAAAAAAAAAAAAAAAAAAAAAAAAGAACAGTACAGATGAAATCACTGGTAAGGTAAAAACACATTTCCCTTACTCTTGCCGTTTCTCTTCAGGCCATTGTGATGGTGCTGGTTGTACCACATTATTGCTCCTACATAGGATTTCTTGCAAATGTGTGCAGGACTCCCTACACTAATAGTATCATTCTGCAAGACTAAATGTAAATAAAAGATTGTACATAAATTTCCTCCAGGTATTTTGCCTTTATTACCTTCACTCTTTTTTTTGTTAAGAAAGAGAGATTTTTGCTATAGGGCACATGCGCATGCTGGAGAGACAGAGATAGAAAGTGAGAAATCACCCTCTAGGGAGGATGGCTATTCCACAATCCCTTCTCCTCTAGTCTCCTCAGAATTTTGGGCACGCACGTGCATGTGCCCAACATGATTTTCAAGCCACTGGATCCAGGACTTGAACTATGGTCGACCATGTGGGAGTCTAGCTACTTAATCATTACACCATCTGCTGGTCCCACCCTCACATTTTAAAATACTTTTATCTCCTCCTCACTGTGGAGTGTATACCTGGTTCATTACTAACAGTACTCTGAAATTTTCAAATTATATTTTACGTATTCTTTTTTTATTTTAAATTTATTTATTTTACATTCATTCACTGTACACCGTCACAGCATACAAAATGTTATTTCCCATCCAGAATACACTGTATATCAGCTTAATCATACACCTCATTGTCAACAAGTAATTTTCTATTTCTTGTTTCTTATATTTTTTTTATTTCCTACTTTTCACCCTCTGCCATTGCCAATCCTCCTCCCACATTGTCATTGGTATCTACAGTTGCTTTCTATGCCTGTTTCCCCCCACATTTTATTGATTAACAAAATATCTTAATTAATCTAAATACTTCCAATAGCAAGTCCCGCTGACATATATGTGCTGTGAGCACATGACTTTCACTGCTTTGTGAAAGTGGAGACTTATTTTATTGATTAACAAAATATCCTAGCAACTGTCTCCACTTTATCCCTAGCAACAAAAAGATGTATGGAATACATTTGGGTCTCATAAATAGTTTCCAAGTAAATCAGTGACACACACAATTCTGTAAGTTCATTTGTCTTGGATTATCAAGAAAAGTATAGAAAACTCATTTCAAACTAAATGTTTTTAATTCATAAAATAAAATGTATAGAATTACAAAGAAAATATATTCAGCTTTGTCTGAACTATAGTTCTATCCAGAGATCCATTCAGGCTCCATAAATCCTGTTTTTTTAAAAATATCAAAGAAGTTCTTACTAGTATCAGGGGACACACTATCTATAACTATAAATTGTAAAATTACTTTGATAGGATATAAAACAAAGGCAACCTTCATTTAGTTTTCTTTTTTAAGAAATTCTTCCTCTGTGTTCTTAAACTGTAACAGGAAGAACAGTTCATATTTTTTGCTTATTTTGGATAAATTTCTTGTGATTATGACAAGAAAAACAGATTTGGGCAAGTTTATACAAAAAGGACATTTTCTGGGATGATACGAAAATATCACATGGAATTGAGAGGTGGGAAGGAAAGAAGTAAAGGTGGCTCAGGTGACATCAGCTTTCTCCAAAGTAGGACCACGATGGGTGCTCCCAGGCACGGGTCCAATTTTGAAGATACAAGTAGAGAAACCTGGTCGATTCAGTTTGGATCACAGATGCATGTCTGAACTGTCAGCCAGGGCCAGAGAGAGGAATCGTGTGGTAGGACTGTCAGCACTGAGGGCCAAGGTTTGTTTCAGGGTGAGCTGGGAAGCCATCCCAAGAGATATCCATTATGTAGTATTATTAATCTGACTTCAGAAGTCTATTCATTTTATACTTATTCTTTTTTTTTCTTTTTTTGGAGAGGTTTTTGGTATAGGGCATGTGCGTTCACCAGAAAGACAGAGAGAGACATAGAGACAGAAAGCGAGAAATTACCCCCCAGAGAGGATGGCCATGCCACAATCCCTTCTCCTCCACTGTCCTCTTGGGATCTTGGGCATGCATGCACACGTGCCCAGCGTGAGTTTAAGCCACCTGCTCCGGGACTTGAACCACGGTTGACTACATAGGAGTCCAGAGACATAGCCATTACGCTAACTGCTGGTCCCATATACTTATTAATTCTTCAAGATAAAAAATTACTCCAAACTGTAAGACACTTTTGTTCATTGATGATTCCATAGGTTCTTTATACAACTAGGAATTTTAATATGTGCAAGATCAACCACTGACATCCAAAGGGACTTCAAAAAGTTTGTGGAAGGAACCAGCAGTTAGCGTAATAGCTGTGTCACTGGACTCCCACGGAGTCGACCGTGGTTCGCATCTCAGACCCGGTGGCTTAAAACTCACGCCGGGCGCATGTGCGTGTGTGCCCAAGATCGCGAGAGGAGAATGGAGAAGAAGAAATTGCGGCGTGACCATCCCCCCTGGGGGGTGATTTCTCGCTTTCTGTCTCTATGTCTCTCTCTGTCTGTCTGGCGAGTGCACACGTCCTATAGTGAAAATCTCTCCCCCAAAAAAAGAAAAAAAAAGTTTGTGGAGAAATAATTAAAATATTTTTGTGCAAACATAATTTAAAACTCATTCATAATTTTCAGTAACACATCATTTCCATGAACTCTTTGAGCACTCCTCATGTTAATAAATGACTAATAAGTATGTTAGCAAGTGTAATGTAGTAGCAGTATAGCATAGGAGTTAAGAATATAGACCCTTGAGCCATACTTGCATAGCTATCCTGGGTCTTCCACTTAAATAGCTGTGAAAGTTTATGCAGGTTACTCAGTCTCCCTTATTTTCATTCTCTAAAAAGGAAGACAGCTGCTGCAATACAAACAAACAAAACAGTCTCCCTAGCATACCACAATAAGCCATTAGTTCTTGCCCAGGCATTTGCATTTAGTCTGCAGTAGGTATAGGTCAGTGGACTTGGTTCCAGATGGAAGATGGGTCTAGGTCTGTGTCATGTGTCTTTTATCATCCTTCAACCAACAGATACGTGAGGCATTTTTTTAATCTCAGAATGAAAGGCAGGATTGCAAGGGGACAGGCCCAACTGCACAAGCATATTTAAGGCTCTGCTTACATGAGGTTTGCTATGATTCCATTGGCCAAAGGAAGTCACATGGCCTGGGACCAGCAGTTGGCATAATGACTATGTCACTGGACTCCCATGCAGTCAACCACGGTTTGAGTGCCGGACCCGGTGTCTTAAACTCACGCCTGGCGTATGAGTGTATGTGCCCAAGATCCCAAGAGGAGAATGGAGAAGAAGGGATTGCGGCATGGGCATTCCCCGGGGGTTAATTTCTCACTTTCTGTCTCTCTGTCTCTCTCTGCCTTTCAAAAAAGTATACACTTTCTATGGAAGTATAATGTAGGAAATAAGAGTGATACACCACAAGAAGTAGGTACCTACCTAATAGAGCTGTTGTAAGGATACTGTATAAAAAAAGCTTAAAGTATGCCCTGACACAGAGTAAATGGTCAACAGATGTTTGCCATTATTACACATACTCTTGTTCAGAAACACACGCAGAAATTTGATGTACGTATTGATAAAATAAATATTTGGCAAATGTGTTACTTCATTGGAGTCAGGCATGATTTAATGTAACTGAAAAGCTAGTCTGAGGAGCTGAATAGCAGTACATTGATGATGCAGTGCTCTGTGAGTTAGACTCACATGGGAAGGTTTCAGGTTCTTGACCAGAAACCTTCCTAAATATGCTGGTCACACATGTGCTCGTGATTCAGGGCTGACGGGCTGGATGACAGCGTGAGGGCCTTGTCAGGGTACTTCTCTCCCTTCTTAAAAACCTGATCTTGGCCAGCCTGGTGATTAAGGGAACTAGATTTCATGTGACTGACTGTGGGTCAAATCTTGGCCATGATTGCTTGAAATACATGCTGGTTGTGTGCATGTGCATGCCCAAAATTCTGGTAGGATGTAGAAATGGAAGAGAACAGGTTATGACATGATCATGCCCAATTGCGGTGGGGGAGGTGCTTCCCTCCCCTGTTTCTGGTGGGTGGATGTGCCCTCTGGCAATTTAAAAAAAAATATATATGTATAAAAATATACTGTAATATATATTTATATACTATATAGCATATATAAAGTATATATATATATATATTATTTTACATGTAGAAATGGAAGAGAACAGGTTATGACATGATCATGCCCAATTGCGGTGGGGGAGGTGCTTCCCTCCCCTGTTTCTGGTGGGTGGATGTGCCCTCTGGCAATTTAAAAAAAAATATATATGTATAAAAATATACTGTAATATATATTTATATACTATATAGCATATATAAAGTATATATATATATTTATTATTTTACGTGTGTATGTGTACATACATATAAGCTAGTCTGTATCATTTTAATCGTAGAACAGGTGAAAAAGATTATGTGTCTTTCAGACCAATCAGCCAACTTCTAGCATAGGCGGATAGGTTACTGCCCCGATTATTTAACTGTTAGAGGAATCATGAAACTGCTAAAGATCATCAAGTTTCTACCCTCTCATTTTATTTGAAGTAATGAATTGAACCAAACTGATAAGATATTTAAGACAAAGTGAGCAGTGGATGCACTGATGAATGGTAAATAGATAAGTAGCTACAGAGAAAAAGGGAATGCAGCGAAGCATACCTCCATTTCTGTAATTCTAGGTGAGAATACTACCACGCAGCCCAGGTGTTGTTTCTGAAGTTGTATTTAAATACTGCTTATTATATTTTTTTCACCCTTTGCTTTTCAGTAGGCCCTAAAAGAAGAAATTTTAAAATTTTATTTGATTTCTTTCATACAAGAGATGTGCGCAAGAGAACATGTGTGAGAGAGAAAGAGAAAGCGGGACCCCTGACAAACTTTCGTCAGGCTGCAGTCTCCCTCTCCTAGCCTTCCAGCCAGTCAGGATGGTCGGTGCGGGCCTGCCTAGCATGTTTCAGTTTGACTCGACTTAGGATTCAAACCCACTGGTATTCTTTTGCTTCCAGCACTGCAGAGCAGCATACAATGCCTGCACCACCAAGGCTGGACCAAAAGAAGAAATCATTTTAATAAGTTTTTCTAAGAATTTTTTTCAATTATTCTTTCAACTAAGAGGTGACTATAGGATAGAATTTACTTAAAATGTAAAATTATAACAACAAAAAAACTAATCTTTACAGAGCTCTTCTTGTATCCACTTAAATAATACTTATAAATAGGTATTTGTTAGTCGTTGGGCACACAGAGCAAAACCAAAAAAATTACCATTCTAGCGAGCATTCATTATATGTGGGAGACAGGCAGTTAACAACATAACACATGGGTGTGTTCCACTATCCCTTATCTATAATTACAAAAATCAAAAGTTCTGAAAACTTGGGACCAACAGATGGTATAATGGCTATGTCGTTGGACTCCCATGTAGTCGACCACGGTTCGAGTTCTGGACCCGGTGGCTTAAACTCATACCAGGTGTATGTGCACGTGTGCCCAAGATCCCTGGAGGAGAATGGAGGAGAAGGGATTGTGGCATGGCCATCCCCCCGGGGGGGGGGGGGGTTTTTTTCTTTCTTTCTTTCTTGTTCTTATAGCAAAAAAAAAAAAAAAAAAAAAGTTCTGAAAACTGAAAGCTTTTGAATCTCATACAGTGGTAGAACCTGATCTAATCATAACTCATTTAGTAGTAAAACGGATATAAAGCTATTTATAGTTGCTTTAAAAATCTTGCTAAGAATGATTACATGTTTTATTACAGGAATGTTAAGATATTTTATTTCAAGATACTGTCCCAGAACTCTTGGATTGGGGTGAAAGAGAGGAAAATTGTTACATAATTATAATACATGTACCAAATTACCTTTAAAAACTCAAAAAATACTTATTTTAAAATTCTGCTTGGTCCCCAGTAGGATTGTAAGGCTGTATAATAACTTGAGATTACAAATATTGTGAGTGGAAATGAAACGGATATTGATATAGAGACTGAAGGTCACTGAGAGGGACATTAAGGATCAAAGACCATAAACCAAGTGTATGTTTAGCATGTTTGAGGGACAACATGAAGGCCACTGAAGCTATAAATTACTGAACAAGAGTGATTGGATAGTCCATCAGAAAGGTAACTGGAACCCAGTTACCTAAGTCAAGGAGAAGGCTTTTGGATTTTAGCATAAATATTATAGGAGAAGTCTTTGGGGGATTTTGACAAGGGACTGTCTTAAATCTAATTTGCTTTTGTACAATATCACTTTGTTGCTTTAGAAATAATAAAAATGTCACTCTTCTGCTGTGGAAATATGAGCATTGCCGTAGTAAACATTAGAAAAAAATAAATAATCATGACTGTGGATAAAATTTAGAAATTTAGTGCAACTGGTTCTATGGATACTTTTAAATAAAATAATATCTGAATTATATTTTAGTAAAATAATATCTCTTAGATGCCCACCAAGCTAGAGCTGTGTTATGATTTAATAAGGTAAGTGTTTTTAGGCTGTCACGTTTATTGTTTCTTCTTCCACATTGTTCTCTAAGCATTAGGGCTGAGAAACTAACTTGGTCATAATGTTTTCTTCATTCTCCCTTCCACTTCTTAAATATGGTTCTCCTCTATCTGCTGAGAGACAACCAGAGGAAACAGCCCTGACATGAAGTAGCAAAAACTGGTTTCCCATGCTGGCTCGGCCACTAACCAACTGCACTATTGGTTGTGATATTTAACATCTCTAGATTTATTTCCTGTAGTATAAAATGCCACTGGATTGATATAGCTCTTTTTGTTTAACCTGCAGTCATAAATTTAGCAGGTCCTTTGTGTTAGACTAAAATGCTGATTCTAAATGGGACCTCTTAAGAATCTCAAGATTTCCTTAAATATGAATCTAAAAAAAGTGCAGAGTAACTGGCTATTTGTCTAAAATTGTTAATGTGCCCTTGTTTCCTTTTTAATGTGCCCTTGTTTCCTTTTTAACAGGACCAAGGAAATAAATATCAGAAACCAAGAGCACAGAACATTTTCTTTCGTCCAACCGTAGAACCCTGAGATTTCTTCAGTTCCAACACACACAGACGAGTGACTACCTTGGCAGATGGCCACAGAGGATGTCAACAATTTCTTGGAGGCAAGCAATGAAATATTTGATCTATGAGTTTTCCATTAATAGCTGTGTTGTTAGCTGTATAGAAACAAGCAGAGTGATCTTGGATTTCAATGAAAATATTAAAAATGTCCTTTGATATCTTGATAGAAAGTTACATAAGGATAGCTATCTCTTTCTTTCTCTCTCCTTCTTTTTCTTTGGTACTATTGCACGTCAAAAATTAATATTAAGATTTTTCACCCTTGCCTGTAATATTACATAGAATATGGTTACATCAAATCCCTAAATACAAGATAAGAATTCAAATGATAGAAATTAAGTACTCATGTTTGAAAACTGGGTTCTTTGTGTCTCTCTTGGATGCATATATGATACTACTGTAAACCCTAAACAAAGTTAAAAATCAGAATTATTTTCAGTTTACGTTAGAATTATATGTACCATGTATGAATTATTTTGGGGGTTTAAATAGTTCAGTCATTGTTTTCTCCCTTACTTTTAGCAACTACTGAGAAGTCATCTCACAGCTTTATGTTTTGTGAGAATCCAGTATCAGATGACTTCAGCAAACTTTTAGTTAATTTCATAGTAGCCCTTATTGCTCCTGGAAAACAGTTGGGCAAGGACTGTGGACCACAATGCCATCTTTAAATTGCAATTAACTACAGTACCCTTTAAAGGAAAAGTTTCTTAGAAAGAATCAACCATTTTTAAAAATTATTTTTGAGGGAAATTATTTTTATTTTTGCTATAGAGCACGTGTGCTCCCTGGAGAGACAGAAAATGAAAAATCACCCCCTTGGAAGATGGCCATGCTGCAGTGCCTTCTCCTCCATTCTCCTCTCGGGATCTTGGGCATGCACACACATGCACCTGGTGTGAGTTTTGTCACTGGGCCAGGACTTGAACTGTAGTTGACTACATGGGAGTCCAGTGATGTAATCATTACGCTATCTACTGGTCCCAAGTCAACTTTTTTCTTTTTTTAAGAATTATTTATTTATTTATATTTGTTATTATTATTTTTAAAGTTGATCAGAGAAAGAAAGAGAAAGGGAAAGTGAGAAAGCAAGCTGCCAGGTCCAAGACTCGAACCACAGTCACCCATGTGGGAATCCAGCACCTTTTAACCACCACATCACCTGCTGACCCCCCCCCCAGAATCAACCATATTTAAAAGACAAAAATTAGAATTTGCCTTTTTCTCTATGTTCATGAAAAATACTTAAATAGATTAAAATAAGGTGATGTTAAAATAAACTTTAAAAAATGTAAGTATAAATGCTCTAAAATTGAATTTTTCAAAGGATTTTATACAAACAAAGAAGCCATTTAGATTTAAATTTTTCATTTAGCATTAATTCAACTCATCAACCTAAGGTTGTCTAGCAAACGTGTCTGCTTTTAAAGTTGTACATGGAGGAATGCTTTCTATAAGGAGGCTATAAATGTTTAAAAAGCCCAGTGTAGAGCCTCTGAGTTTTCTTTCAGTAGCTAGAGTCAAAATTAATTCTTAGTTTTCTGTTCGGGAAAATTTCATCTAATTACATTCAATTTATTCTGCAACTTTTTGGACAGCAAATTCCAATCACCAAAGAAAAAGCAGCTGTGTTGCCCTTGCCTCACAACAGTATTATTATGCAGTCACTGGACTTCAGAGAACCGAAAAGTGGTTGGCCATGGGCTGCCTTCTGGCAGAGACACACCTAAATCTTTCTGAACTGATAATGTATGCCTTCTGTTCGTGAGGATCTTCAGAGAAAGAGGTTGCACTGCTTCCTGGGCTGGCCCATTAGGTATAGCAACTCTTAGGAGAAAAAAGTTTTTTCATATAACCCTTTCTGCACTTGTACTAAGTGACTT
>NW_006159478.1:411488-434275 GCF_000334495.1 Tupaia belangeri chinensis | reverse complement strand
TTTCCCAGAGTTATACTGTAACATTATTTAAACCTTTTCTTAGTTTGATATAATCCACATAAGTATTTTTTAAATACTAAAAATTAAATATTACTTACCTAGTCAGATAGTTCCCATAAACCATGTTTCCCCATTAGCAGCCCATTGCTGTACTCTAATACTTTCTGTTTTAACTCATCCACATAGTAGACCTCATTTCCAGCTTCGGTTATTCTTTAATCACTGCCACACATGCACATTAGATAGCTTTAATTTTATATTTCTCCCATGTTATATTAAGAACCTAGCCCTTTGTTTTTAATTAATTTCATTCTAATTATGACAATGTCATTAATAAATATTGATCATTCTAATCTAAAACACTATTTCATTTATCTTCTAGACTTGTAGGATTATTTGCAAGTCATAGTAATAAAAGTTTTTAGGGATTAGAAAAGCAGTTAGAATAATGCAGGTATGTGATTTGTAAACCTGGGATACAGGTGGGATACAGGAGCACGAATTCACAGAACAGATTAACATGGACGTATTCACTACAACTCTGCCACCCACCAGCTGTGTCCTTGTGAACAAAATACTGATTTCCTTTGACCACCAATTTGTACATCTTTAATAAAATATGGGTGCTAATAATGTGATTGTGATGACTAAGTGGGATAGATAGCATAAATTAGAAGTTTAGGTACTTAGCACTTGTCTAACATATAATTCAACAAATGGGCAATATAGCTACTATTCTTTTTCAAAATAATTGAAAACAGGTTTCCTCATAGTAAGCCCAACTCTTTAAAAACATAACTAATTTACCCATTATATGCATGTCAGATTTTTGTGCGTATGAGAGAGAAATTTTTAAAGAGCATTTCACTGTGTTGTAATCCTCCCCTCAGTCTTCTAAGTCGTTGAGATTACAAATGCACATTACAACACCTTGCTCCTTCAGAAAGTTTTACTGTTTTGCCTACAATGAACACAAATTTGCAATCCTCCTGTTTCTGCCTCCTGAACAGTTTATGATCATAGGTATGCATGCCCAGCTTCAAGGGTGGGCTGGGAATTGATCTCCGACCTCTCATGTGGCCTCATCCTGCCTTGCAACAGCATAGAGCAAACTACTACATGTGATATGAAAATTTCTGCTACGTCATTTTATCTGTTGTACTGCAACCCAATTCTTTTTCCATTGAAGTGTTCCAACCCTTTAGCAGTTTAAAGTTCATTTTTTAAAATGTGAAAATGAAATTTACATAGAAACCATCATTAAAAATTGTGCTAGTTGTTATTAACCTAAGTCTCACCAAAACTGTACATTATAAATTTTGTAAGAAAGTTTTCAGTGTTAATTGACTCACTACCTGTCCTCAAATTTTAACTTTATGTCAATCACAATTTGGATAAATGTTCTATTTAAAGGGCAGAGTGATTCAAAGAACCTTCTTCCTTGGGATTAAATATCTTTTATGTATTAATTGATCAGATGTTTATTTAGCCTGATGAACTGATTTGATATTCCCCCTAGAAAAACAAAGTAAACTAGCAAATTATTCTATGTACTAGTTCATAAGTCTGCTGTAACATATTACCATAAACTGTGTCTTAAAATAACATAAATATATCCTCTCACAGTTCTGGAGGTTAGAAGTCCAAAATCAAATTGTAGGCAGTGACATGCCCTTCAGTGGAAATCCTGAGGGGAGAATATATTCCGTGCTTCTTGCTTTCCTGTGACATATAGGTACATCTCTTCCAGCCCTACCTCCATTATCACATGGCATTCTCTCTTTGTGTCTATCTTTCTCCTCAAATTATAAGGACATAATCATATCACAGTGGTGCCCACTGTAATTCAGCATGACCTCATCTTAACTTGATTACATCTGTAAAAAACTTTACTTCCAAGTAAGGTCACATTGATAAGTACTCGGGTTTATAACTTGATCATATCTTTTGGAGAAACATAATTCCCAGCTCATAAAATTGTCTTATATGTTTTTAATTTTCTAATTATTAAAGTTTATTTATTTACTTCTTCCATGAGAGAAGGAGACAGAGAGATATACAGAGAAACAGGTACCCCGTAATATGGTCCCCACACCGTGCTCCACACCAGTCTTAGCCTGTTTGGATCATGGGCATGTGTGTAATGCCAGCATGTTCAGGGATGAAAACCCAGGTCTTCACCCTGTGGGTCCAGTTGTGTTACCACAAGTATATAGTTTTTAAGCTGAGAATAGAATTAAAGAAGAAAATGGATTTTAAAGTCAAAATTTTCTTCTGTTCAGCATCTAGAAATAGGTTTTTTTAACTTGGGACAGGACATGTTCTATGACTACATAATTTGCTTATGAATAGCTTTCAGCACTATTTCTTGAACATAGCTTTTTTTCCAAAAGATTTACTTATTTTAAATTTTATTTATTATCATTTTTCAATTTCGACCAGAGAGAGACAGACAGAAAGGGAGAATGAGAAAGGAAGTCACCAGGTCTGGCACTCAAACTGTAGTTGCCCATGTGGGAGTCCAGCGCCTCAACCACCACGCAACACCTGCCAACCCCTTGAACATAGCTTCTTGTTAATTCATTTTCCCATGTGTTCTAGACAATCCAGCAAGAAGACATACATATATATATATATATATATATAGTGAAGCAGTAGCTATTATTTGATTTGTTTGTGACCTTGAGATCAGAGTTCAAGTAAATTATAGGCTTACAGACCTATAATCAAAGGCTACATATTATGTGTACCAACAAATAAGATGCCCTAAAGACTTTAGAGAATGATACTGCATTTATATTTATAACCGTACTAGTAGTTAAAATTTGCAAATGAACCGAGGTAGTGTTTTCTTTGCTATATTTATTTTCATGAGTAAGAAATTCACTTTAAAGTGAAATTGAGAGAAACTGTTGACCTTTTAAAATGAATGTGTTCATTTTATATTTTTAATATTAATTTTGTTGCTTATTATAGTAAAGTTCATTCCCGTGAAGATTCTTTCCATGTATAACTTGATATGTGGCATATAGATCATCAGTATATTTCTATCATTTTATCTTCTTTGTGGTTATCTTTGATATATATAGGCAACTGTCATAGATTTTTCACATAGTAAAACTTTCATAGGGTGTATACTCTTACTTCAGCAGTCTAAGAACTTTATGCATATTTTCTTCTCTTGGAGCTTCTGAAAGGGAAAGGTGACAATGCTTTCTAAAATCCTGTTGTGGGGGCCAGCAGGTGGCGTTGTGGCTAGGGGACTGGAGTTCCACATGGCTGACCTGGGTTGAAGTCATGAAACCGGTGACTTCAAACTCACAGCAGTGTGTGTGTGTGTGTGTGTGTGTGTGTGTGTGTCTGTCTGTCTGTCTGTCTGTCTGTGTGTGTGTGCGCGCACCCAAAATCCCAAGAGGAAAATTAGAGGAAAGAGACTGCAGCATGGCCATCTCCCCTGGGGGTGGGAGGTGATTTCTCACTTTCTCTGTATCTCTGGAGAGCACATGTGCCCTATAGCAAAATTCTCTGTAAGTAAAATCTTGTGGGGTCCTTATCCTGTTCTTGCATGAAACACATAAAAATTTCCAAAACACATTTTTCTTTTAGGTAAAACCTGCTTCAAAATACTCTTTGCATATAGTAGGCAGTCAGTTAATGTTTATTAATTGAATACAGAAAATATTATGAACCTGTTTCCTCATAGGTACATTCAGAAAGAGAACTCTGAAAGATAAACCCAATCTGAAGTTTAGTCATGCACCCTTTATGTTAAATATCTTTATATTTGGTTTAAAAACGGAAATAAAGAAAGTAGAGAGTTTGCAGGGCAGGAAACTAGAGATATCTCCTTTATTTCCCAGAATTTTTTAGTAAACTATAGAATTTAAGACACTGGTTTATGTATGCGTCTCATTTTTCCAAATGAAGTCTGAAACTTTGAGAAAAAATGATGGAGTATATGGCTAAACTAACAGTTGACTGTGTATTTGAAGAACTAGACTGATTTTCTCTAGTTCTTCACTTGGCTTTAACCTGGAGAGCTTTTTAAAAATACAAATGTTTTGACACAATTGCTAGTGTTTAATCTTGATCCTTCCAATTCCTAGCTTTGTGACCTTAAATATTATTTAATCCATAGAACCAGAATTTTAAGAAGCAGGCTGATACAATAGTATTAGGCTTTTGGATAAGGATATGCCTCACAACTGGGAATAAAATATTTACTCAGAGATAATGCTGAACTTTAAAAAATAAGGGAATTCAGGAAGATAAAATAAAAACAAATAATAGAAACTGTATTATATGGAGAATATTAGTAACAGAGGAACATAAAGACCCGATAGTCATTATACAGCTACTTGGAGGAGGCCTAGCCTCAGAGGTGCAAGTGGTAGGACACCAATGCACAAGACTAGGACCACCTAGGAGAGCTGAGTTCAGGTCCTGGACCCACCTAAACTGGCTGGGTAGTGGCATACCTGTAATCCAAGCTAATTGGGAGGCTAGGACAGAAGGATTGCTGTCTGGTATGATTCTGTCAAAATGTGCCTTTCCATCTTTCACTTATTCTATCTCATACTCTACAGAAAGAGAAATAAAGACAGATTGAAAATTAGAAAGGAAGGGAAAAAATGAAGAGAAAGAAAGGAACAAAGGAAGAAATAAAAGCCTATGAATTACACCTTTTTCCCTCAAATGTCTTTATGTCATGGCCCAGGGTATTCCTGAATCTGAAATAGACTGATTTGTGAGGTAGAGGATAGTCATCATTAATAGGATTCTTCCCAAAGGTCAGGAACTCACTCAGGCAGAAAGACGCTTGCACATCTATGTTTATTGCAGCATTATTTACAATAGTAAGCTATGGATTCAGCCTAAGTGTCCAACAGCTGATGACTGGATAAAAAAAAAATGTGGCAAATATACACAATGGACTACTACTCAGCCATAAAGAACAATGAGATCCTGTCCTTCAATACAAAGTGGACAAATCTAGAACATGTAATGCTTAGTGAAATAAGCCAGACTATGAAATATAAACACTGTATGTCTTCAATTTAGTATATGCTAAATGTCTGCATTCTGTGGCAGAAACTGAAAACTTAGTCTCTTTACAGTCTAAATGATGTATAGCGATTGAATGTATAAATAATAATAAATGAAAAAAGGAATAGAATAATTATAGATACTTAGACAATGTATAGGTGGTAGGAGGAGTAGAGGGTATTGGAGAGGATCAGGAAAAAAAGCATTTAACAGACACAGGAATGCAAATAGACAGGCAAATGCATTGTGGAGTGGCATACTGCAACTGCATAAAACACAGACATTTCCGATTATATATGCATATGTGTATGTGTATATATATGTGTACATATACACATACATAAAATATCTGATGCTGTTTGTTGAAAACAATGAATATGATATCTTTATTTGATTATTGCACACTGCATGCATGCTTTAAAAATCCATGTTGTAACTGACAAACATGTACAACAATTAAATTCAAATAAAAAATTATAAAATAAAATAGAAAAAAATTGGATTTACCGAAAGAGATTGAATAACCATTTGCTTCAGAGTAGGACAGTGGTGATTACTGTGGTAATTAGAGCTAGCATTGGGTGGTTTATGGAATTGTTAGGGATTAGGAAACCTCTGAAGTTTCCTCCAACTTTAATATGTATTTGTAAATAACTGACAGTTCTTTCTTTGTATTTATCTATATACTTTGAAAACTTTTCTATACCAGACACTATACTGGAGGATAAAATGTGTGAATATGAACAAAAAGAGTAAAGTAGGCTTGACAATTCCTACAGTATAGACAATTAAATGAAATAATCATATTTCATCAAGTCATGTGTTAGATACTTCTGTTACCATTTAGCGACTAACTGAAATGTATAGAATAGGAACTCTAGGAGCCAGCAGTGGTGTAGTGGTTCAGGCACTAGACTCACTCATGGTCAACCGTGGTTTGAATGCCAGACCTGGTGACTTGAAATTCATGCTGGGCACGTATGCATGCCTGCCCAAAATCTTGAGAGAAGAATGGAGACAAGAGACTGTGGCATGTCTACCGTCCCAAGAGCGGGGGGTGATTTCTTGCTTTCTGTCTCTCTGTTTCTCTAGTGAGTGGCACACACTGTAGCCAAAATTTCTAAAAAGAAAACAAAAAGAATAGGAACTCTGTTGTGCTTAACTGTTTACAAAAAAAAAAAAAAAATAGTATTATAAACAATGGAAAATCATCCTGATGCTACATATATGAGGGGGGAAAAAAAAGCCTTCAAAAGCCCCCATAATATACAACCCTTTGTATCATTCCTCAGCTGATGAGTAAAACTCAAATCTAATGTTGATAACTGTCTCTATTTCTTGCTTGTTGGCTCCTTTACTGAACAGAGTTACTTCTGATCAGCTATTCTTGTTAATAGCCTAACTATTGCTAGGAGAAACCAGTCTTCTCAAAGAAAAACTGGTATGGGTAGAGAAGCAGCATCCACAAGAGAAATCTGAGTGTGATGAGCCTTGGAGGATGGGAGTTGATTGATTCCAGAACCCCAGAGGGAGTGAGAGGAAAAGAATTCCTAAGTAAATCTCTCTAGTTCTGACTTCAAAGAAGAAAAGAACACGGCAATAATTATTTCTCTTTTTTCTCTGTACATTTCAAAAGCAATTTAAGATAGGAAAATAAGTTCACAGGTAAAATTGAGCTACTTTTATTATTTTTAACTTCCCTTACTCTGTTAAGTTTTCCTTTTGAATTATAAAATAGAACATGCTCATAGATTTTTTAAAATAGGAAATAATATGGAAAAGTGTAAAAAAAATAAAATTTGTCTCACCCTCCTGTTTCTAGTTCCCACAAGTAATTTATATCAACTTTTATGTCATTTCAGAAATCTATCCACATAGAAGTACATGTGTGTACATACATGACACACACATACACACATGCATATACTTTATTTACCCTCCTTTTTTTATTAACACAAATACAGCTGATCCATTGTTTTTCCCCAGAGACCTTTCCACCATTTGTCTCTGTATTGTTTCTAAAAGCTCTTTTTTATACAAATAAAATGCTTTTATTCCCTCATAAATTTCAAACATTTTTGTGTGGTTTAATTTGCCCTTTAACTCAACTTATGGTAGTTTCCCCCTCCCCATACTGAAATTTTACATTTGATTTTATCAAATTATCAGTCTTTTTTTTTATGATTCTGGAGTTTATGTCTAAGATTTATATATAGATTTGTATAGATTTGTATATATATGTGTGTGTGTATATATATATTTAAATCATCCAGAATTTTATTAGTGTCCCAGCAGCTTTTATTGAATCACTTATCTTTACTCCACTGATTTAAAAATATCATGTTTATCATACATTAAAATGTTATGTATATTGGAGTATATATCAGGGTTCTTCATTATATGTTTTCTGTTTGTCTGTTCCTTCTCTAGGACTAACTCTTAATTCCTATATCTTTTTTACAATATTTTTAATGTCTGGAAGAGCTGGCTCATTCTTTACTATTCTTTTTTCCTAAACATTTCCAGATTTTGACATGCGTTTTACCAAATGATCTTTAATATCATATTTCAAGTTCTCAAATTTAAGAAAATCTTTGTATACTATAATTGAAATTGTATTAAAATTATAGATTTGTTTAGGCAAAATAAACAGTCTTCGAGTATTTTATTTCTATACTGAAAACAAGATACATGGAATATATATATATACACACACACACATACATACACACACACATATATAGTCTTATTTGTTCAGAGCTATTTTATCTTTGTGTTTTTCATATTAATTGGTTTGTTTCTCCTTTTTTTTTGTAATTAGCCATGGCATATACAGAAGAACCAGAAATTTCCGTGTAGCAATCTGATAATTAGCCATGTATGTAAATTCTTATTTTTAAAAGCTTTCCATTGCTTTTATTGGGTTTCTGAAGTATGAATTCGTGTTCTCATGGAAATAATAATGCATTGCTTCTTCCTTTCTAATATTTATATTCTCTACTTCTTTCTCTTGTTTAATTAGCTATGATATCTACTATAGAACAGTATTAAGTATCATTGTTTTTACTTTTTCTTTCAAGTTTAGTTATTTCTTCCATGAGAAAGAGAAAGTAACAGATAGAGATACAGACACTTTCAACAGGGTCTACATGCTGCAGTCTACCTTAGTCCTAGCCAGCATGATGATAGACACATGCGTGCACATCCAGTGTGCCCAGGGATGTCCTGGGATGAGAACCCAGCACCTTTCCCTGTGCATCCCTTTGTGTACCACTGCCACTACCTGGCCCCAACAGTTCGTGTAGCTTTGACTGAGGGGAAAAATACATATTTGTAAATGATGTTTAAGGGTTACTGAACTACTTGGATCTTTAAGATGAATTTTTTTCATAAACCATGGGAATTTTTCCCTTTTACTTCTTCATATATATATATTTAACTTTATTTATTTTAATTTGACCAGAGAGGGGGAGAGAGAGACAGAGAGAGAGAGAGAGAAAGTACGAAAGCAAGCTGCCAGGTTTAGGACTGAAACCACGGTCAGTCATGTGGGAGTCCAGCACTCTCAACCACAACGCCACTTGCTGGATCCATTTCTTCATGTATTTCTTTTTCTGTCTCTCTTCTTCGTCTGGGATCCAAAATACATAAATGATAGCTTACTCAATATTATTCCATGGATGTGTTAGTCTCTGAGATTCCTTTTCCCCCCTGATATTTTTTCTAACTGTTCTTTAGACATTTCTATCTTCTATTAGGTTGTTGGGAAAATCATGACATATTTTTCTATGCAAAAATGAATCATGTCTTTCCCGGTGACCTGATAGTTCACTGATTGGTTCCTTGGCTTTGTCTGTGAAGCATTTACCATCCAGTACCTTTTTTATTTTCAGTTCCATAATTTCCATTCAGGTCTTTTGAAAATGTTCTTATTATGCTGAAATTGACATAAAATAAAATTTACATTTGAATCCTTTTTTTTTTTTTAAGAGAGATTTTTGCGATAGGGCGTGTGTGTATGCTGGAGAGACAGAATATAAGAAATCACCCCTCAGAGGAGATGGCCAGACTGTAATCACTTCGCCATTCTCCTCTCGGGAACTTGGGCATGCACACACATGTGCCTGGCCTAAGTGTGAGGCTGCCAGGTCTGGAACTCGAACTATGGTCGAATACATGGGAGTCCAGCAATGTAACCATTATGCCATCTGCTGGTCCCCCATTTCAACCATTTTTAAGTGTATTTTTTGTTTTTTGTTAGAAGTTTTTGGTGTTAGGCATGTGTGCTCTCCAGAAAGACAGAGACAGAGAGACAGAAAGTGAGAAATCTCCCCCTAGGGGGTATGGCCACACCACAATCCCTTCTCCTCCATTGTCTTCTTGGGATCTTGAGCACGCACGCACACACGCCCAGCATGAATCCCGGGTCCAGGACTCAAACCACGGTCGATTACATGGGAGTCCAGTGACATAACCATTTCACCAACTGCTGGTCCCATTAAGTGTACTTTTCATTGTTTGCCTTTCTCCGCTGGAATTCCTCTCTTGCATTCATTATAATGATCTTTTTCTCTGTGTGTGTGGTTTTTTTTTTTTTCCAGAGTTTATTTATTTATTTATTTATTTATTTCTACCATGAGCACATGTGTGTGAGAGAGAATCCCCAACAGGGTACTAACACCACTATACACCCCCAGTCTTCAGCCACCTCCAAATCACAGGCATACATGTGTCCAGTGTACTCAGGGAAGTCTCTGGCCTAAAACTGGCAACTTCTCATATGAATTGTGCCACCATTGGCCCGCATCCCAGATGTTCTTGATAATAGCTGCCTTATTTCTATGAGTAATCCCAGAGTCTATTCTATTGGTTGCTTTTCTGACGGTCTTTGAGACACATTTTTCTTTTTTCGCAAGTCTAGAACATTTTTTTATGGTATACTGGGTATAGCTGATACACTTAGAGACTAAATTCAGTTATCTTCCATTCAAGATTACTGACCTTTTTCTTAGGAGTTAGATCACTGGCTATTTACTTTTATCTAGTGAAGGGTTAGTTTTATGTTTTGTTAGAGCAGACGAGTTTAAGTTTTAATTCTAAGGTGACTCCTATAGTACAGGGATATAATCTTTATTCCTAAAATGTGGCCCTTCAGGAATTTTAGGAGGAAAACCCAAGGTATTACCAAGCTGCTTCAATTCCAAATTCTTCATCTCCTTCAGTGAATAGCACTTTGCTGCAGTGGACGGCAACAGAATTCCTGTTTCAGTCTTCCAGCTATTACTTTCCAGTGACTTCCTTAGAGCCTTCCTCATGCATGTACAGTTCAGAGATTAGTCTAGGTGGGAGTTTATACACAAACGTTGTGACTCCTCCTGTATGTTTTCCTGATTTCTGGATTCCTCTTCCCCCTCCCTGAGTTTTTACTCTTCTCTCAACCATGTATTCTGGCCTCTGGTGTCTCAAGCTAGTAAGACCATAACTTTCTGTTTAAGTTCTAGTTACTCTCACAGCTTTTTACCTCTGTATAAATGTGTATCTTGCTCGGTGATATTCTTGTCTTTTAGGAGCTAAATCCCTCTTTCTATTTCAGCCTACTTTTGGGCACTCCAATAGTTACGTGGGTGTTTTGTTTTGTTTTGTAAATATTTTTCTAAAATTTATTATTGTTGTCAGCAGAAGAATTATTTTGACTCAAGTTCTTCTACCATCATCAGAATTGGAATTCTTCTATTTTTCAATTTTGTATTTATCTGTTCATTTCATTATTTCACATCCATAACATTTCGCTCTGTGATCATTATAATCACTTATACCTAGATTTGATTCCTAGTTCTGCTGTTTATTTCTGCATTACTTCAAATTTCTGATCTACATTGATCCCATATATAAAGTAAAAATGATCATATGTACTTCAAAGAGTTGATTTTTCTTTCTTTTCTTTCTTTCTTTCTTTTTTTTTTTTAGAGAGGTTTTTGCTATAGGACATGTGTGCTTGCCAGAAAGACAGAGAGAGACAGAGAGACAGAAAGTGAGAAATCATCCCCCTAGGATGGTTAGCCATTCCACAATCCCTTCTCCTCCATTCTCTTTTTGGGATCTTGGGCACACACACACAAGTGCCGGCATGAATTTAAGCCACCATATCCAGGACTCGAACCGTGGTCGATTACATGGGAGTCCAGCGACATAGCCATTACACTAACTGCTGGTCTCAAGAGTTGCTTTTTGATTAATTAATATTTAATATTGTTTGGAATAATATTTATTTACTTAGAATATATATTTATTTAGAATATTCATTTTGAATATTAAATGTGAAAACATATGTAGGGAATGTGGTATAGAACCTAGAACTAAGTTGACACTCATACATGGTATTTCCTTTTATTATCATAATTATTTTATAAAGTTTGAAGGTCAAATTTTATTATATGGGATGACTTACCAAAGATATTACCACTAGATACCAGAAGACTGATTAATTATGCTAACTCCATGAGATAGCTTATACCTATGAGAAATTTCAGTGTCCACATTATCCTGTGGAAGGAGAAACTACCTGATTATGATTCAGAGGAAGAACAGCAAAAGAAAGATTAATAACAGCAAGATTGCATGGTTAGCATTGTGGACAATGTCCTTTTCTCTTCTGAATGCACTGAAAAGCCAGCCAACTTGTCTGTTCACCAGAAAATACTTCTCTAGCATTTTTTTTTCCCTGTCTAACAGAATGAAGCTAAAGAAGTTTCTGATTTTAGGGTGAGATCGAGTATTCAGTGAGAATGCAGGACTAGTAAAATAAATAGCATCTATGTATGCAGTCAGAAAAAGTGTAATAAAAACACACCACTATATAAGGAACTGTTCCATTCTCAGAGTTTCCTTGTGACTCAAAAGTAAATGATTTGTGCCCTGGGCAAACATGTAATTTCAGAAATTGGTTATCGGATGTGCTTTTCTATGAATAGTTAACATTAGTGTCTGTCCTGTCTACTAGAATCATGTTGTGAATGTGTGCGTATGTGTTGTTTTGTGTTATATTCAAGCAACCTAGGATTTAGTGTGTGATTTTCAAAGACATTTTTCTATAGTAGAACCAGTTTAATGCTAAAGGTAAAAGGGGAAACTGTTGAGGCTGCACTGTCTCTGGTAGGCATTCTTATAGTTGCTATTTACATTTATGCCTGTTCAAATAAAAGCCCATCAATCATGTAAACTTAGGGCCAGATTCTGATCTCTAATGCATACCATAAATTGCCACATATCTGTTTTCTACCAAAAAAATGCTCAGTGACATCTGAGATTAAAATCTGTGCTTTCAAATTGATTTTATTTTTATCTAGACTAAGAAGCAAAATGCAGTGTCAGATGAGGAAATAAAATAATTCTTGTCAGGATGTGGTTTCTTTTTTTGTATATAATTCTTACAGAATCAAGTGTTCATATATTTCTGTAATCATAATAATAGCTCTGAGAAAAAAATAGAAAAATTATTATTTATACTTCTTAAAATGGAATCTTTTCATCCATATGCAATCACATGCACTAGCATGGATTATAAAAGAAGGCCATATTATTAAAAGAACATTACCTACAGTTATAATATGAAAAACAAACATTCTAAATACCCAGAAGATGAAATTTACCAGAATAGGTTATATCTTCCCATTACATTTTTTAAAAAATTTCTTCCATAATCAAGAGAGTCAGAGAAAGAGACAGAAAAAAGAAATAACCAAAGCATCCCATAATCAAGAGAGTCAGAGAAAGAGACAGACAGAAAAAAGAAATAACCAAAGCAAACCACAGCAGGGTCTGGAATTCACTCCCAACTTCAGCCAACCTAAGACCATGGGGACACACATGCCCAGCTTACTCAGGGAGGTCTCTGATGTGAAATCTGCATCAGCCTCATAGAAATCAGGTTTTACCCGTGCACTACCTTCCAGTCCCAGATTCCACGAAAGTTTAACCATTTTATTAAAAGTTACCAAGAAAATTAAATATTTTAAATAATAAAGCTATCTAGTTTTAGCATTTTATGTGGGATTTCTAAAGTTTATACATATTTCTCTTGAGAGAGAGAGAGAAAGACCAGTACCTTGACTGGAGTTTCACACCATGATTCCCCTGGTGTGGATCACCAGCAGACTATTATCCGGCATGTACAGGTCTGGGGAACCGAAACCCAGTCTTCTGTATGGCTTGCAGCAATGCAGAATATTTGACTATCACTGTGTCGCTATAGCTAGGCATATGTAGGGTTTTGTTTTTGTTTTTGTTTTTAAGTTATAGGATAACTGACAAAAGATTGGAAGATAAACTTTAAACTTTACATTTTCTTTAGTCACTGTAACTAGGCGTAAGTAGGATTTGGGTTAAGTTATGGGATAACTGATCAAAGTTTGGAAGATAAACTTTAAATCTTAATTTAAACTTTCTTTAGTCTGGGAAAATTAGTTAAATGTATACATACTTTTTTTTAGTAGTTTATTAACATGTTATGAGCAAAGCACTGGGTATTTTTAGGGGATCCAAAAAGATGAATCTGGTACCACCCTTTCTTAAATAAATATACAGTTTAGTAGGACAAACTAAAGTTCACACATGGACATGTACAGAGTAGGGGACCTTTCAAAGTAGTGCCCAACCTAGCATTCCAAAGAACAGTGTTGGTATGTACCACTTTTTTATTGTACTTCTGAATTACAAATGATCTTTAAAAGAGCCTGGTATCGTACCTGGAACATAATAGATGTTCAATAAATGTTGCCAGAATGGGTGAATATTCTCTCATTCTTGGGTTCATTGAACATGTGAGTCTGCATTAACTATCTCTGCAGGTGAACTAGTTATTTTGCAACAGATCTCACTTTATCTTGGTTCTACCATTTTTGTGACTTCAGGTAAATGATTTCTTTAAGCTCCAATTTCTTCATCCATAAAATGTGATGATAATACCATCTTATAAGTCTATTGTGAAGAGTGATTGAGATAGCGTATGTAAAACCTACTTTACTAGTGGCTATAGTAGTTTAAGTTAGAAAGCATTCTTATGGTTCCTATTCCTATTCCTGTTATTTTACTACTAAGAGGTGGGTGAAAGTACCTCATAGGGAAGCAGTAGTAGTTAAACCATAACATTGACTTTGCATGTGTGTAAGAAGCAGAAGTTTTATTGCAAATGGGTAGGGTTTCCTTCAATCTGTATTATTTGATTATTTTAATTAAGGAAAATGTGTCATGAGTTATAAATAAAATTAATTCATTATTTAATTTTGTGCTTAATCATTTTGTCTTTACAGACTGAAAAGTAAGTATTTAGGAATTATTACTTATTCCTTCATTCATTGGTTCATCCATTTCATGAATATTCGATTTTGTGTCTATTTGCCACGCCTTTTATTATAATATTGATGATATAGCAGTGAACAAGCTGACAGAGTCCCTGTCCTCATGAAGATTACGTTTAGTTAGAAGTCTAGTTCATGTTTAACAAACCCGTATTTTCAAGTTCAGTCCTTCCATAACTGGTTGACAGGTAGTTAATAATGTCCTAACCACTGTGCTTGAGATTCAAGGAGTAGCTGTTACATGAATGGGAGTTTCTTTGTATGACCCATGAATCATAACCAGGCCGGATAAAGACTTGAAAAATTACATAGCCCACAGTCCTGGAAGTTATTTGTAATTGTTCTCGTCTGTCATCTTTAAGAAAAGACAAATTTTAGAACATAGTTTATGAAATTATGAAGGCCTACGTAAAAATAATCAAGTTAAGTCAAAAAGGTACATAATCACAGTTGGCTCCTTATTCATTTTCAATATTCTACTTTATTAAAAAAGAACTGTATTGGGACCAGTGGATGGTACAATGGTTATATCACATGGAGTCGACTGCAGTTCAAGTCTCATAACTGGTGGATTAAAACTCATGCCTGGTGTGTGTGTGTGTGCGTGCGTGCCCAAAAATCCCAAGAGGAGAATGGAGGAGAAGGAATTGTGGCATGGCCATCCACCTGGGGGGTGATTTCTTGCTTTTTTTCTCTCTGTCTCTCTGGCAAGAACACACACCCTATGGCAAAAATCTCTCTTAAAAAAAAAAGAAAGAAAGAAGAAAGGAAGATAAAAGAATTAAACTTTTCCTTCTTTTTAGTATTGGAAAACATTGGGCCTGGGTTGTTTATATTTTCACAGCTATTTTCTGATTGAAACTTTTCTTCTATCTTCCCTCCTACCTAACTCCTAACTATAGTGAAAGAACTTTATTAGTGAAAACATCCTACTAAACCTCAGAAGACTATCCTGGTCCTTGTTTTCTCCACTTTCCTGTTGTTTGCATGAGATAGACATGTAACTTTTGACTTTTGTCGAAAAAGTCTTAACTTTTTATTTTTGCATAGAAAAAAATTCATCATGACTTTAGGCAACTCAATGTTTTTTGGAGAGAACAAGCAAACTAAGAATTTGCACTTCAAGTTCATATTGCCAATAGGAGAAATTGGGCAAATTTGCTTAATCAACTGTAAAGTACAGATTGTAAACCTCATTTGATTTTTTTTGTGATTTGCATTTCAAAATGAAAACTTGTATTTTCTAAAATATGAGATTTAATATAGTTGTTGTTTTTATTGATAAGAAGAGAGATGAGGATTAATTAAGTAACTACTGTTGGTTATTTTTTAAGTTCCCTGTGCTTCACATAGGTCATCAGTAGTTCTGACAATAACTCTGCATGATAAAAATATTTATTTCTTAGTTATATGTAAGTAAATATGGTCCTAGGCTGGCTCTGTAGCTTAGAGATAAGGAAGCCAGATCTTCCTTATCAAACTTCATACCATGGTTTGAATCCCAGTCCCAGCATCTTGAAAAAACATGCACATGTGTGCATATGCTCAAAATACCAACAGGATGGAAAAATGGAGGAGAGATTTTTTTTTTAACTTGACCAGAGAGGAAAAGGAAAGAAATATTCTCACAAAGACATTAACTGACTTACCCAAGGTCTTTCAAATTAGTCAGATGCAGAGCCAGAGTTGTATGGATCTGAATCTAACTCTCATTGCACCACATTGCTTCTCCCTTGAATGCTAAAACTCAGAAATGGAGTGAGAATGCATATAGGACCTTAGATATCCTGATACGGCTTTTATTATTTTTCCTTTTTAAATTTTCATTTGTGTATTATGCAACATGTTAAGTAGTATTGGGCCAGCCTGTGGCATGGCATGGTGGTTAAGGCAGCCGGATCCCACATGGCTGACTGGTTTGAGTCTCAGATCCTGTTGCTTGAGAAGCATGCTGGTATGTGTGCATGCATGCCCAAAATCCCAAAAGGAGGGAGAGATGGAGAAGGGACCATTTCCCTGTGAATGGTCACTTTCCCTTTCTCGGTCTGTTCTGGTAAGCACATGCCCTCTAAACAATCAAATACTGAGTGTCTTCTTTCTTGAACTCCATTAGCATTAATGGCTTCTAATTTACCTCTCATTCTTTAGCCAACAGTTTCCAAATAAAGTAGAGGGGTTTGTTTTGTTTTGTTTTGTTTTTATTGTACTGCTAGATTCATCAATATTAGACACTATTTATCGGTAGATATATTATTTTATTATCATGGATGATGACTTAGCTCACTTGTGTCATCTAATACCTCTTCATCCCCCATCCTTCAGATGGTTAGTTAAACCAAAAATGAGCATTCTCTTTTATTGATGTTATACAGATATGGTTCATTGCAAAACTAAGTAATGCACTATAATTACATTTTCTGTTTGTTTTTGTTTTTGTTTTTTGGGGTTTTTTTTGGAGAGGTTTTTGCCATAGGGTACGTGCACTCGCCAGACAGTCAGAGACAGAGAGACAGAAAGTGAGAAATCACCCCTCAGGGGGGATGGCCATGCCGCAATCCTTTCTCCTCCATTCTCCTCTCAGGATCTTGGGCACGCACGCACACATGCCCGGCGTGAGCTTAAGCCTCCAGGTGCGGGACTTGAACCATGGTCGACTACATGGGAGTCCAGTGACAAAGCCATTACGCCAACTGCTGATCCCTGTTCATTTGTTTTTCATTACCCAGGGTTTTTCTTTCATTCTCTTTTATGAGCATTTCATAATTTAAAAAGAAATATTCTCTACCTATTCCTTTTCTTGTCTGTCATTATTCTTTGAAACCATAGTTTATATAAATGTTAATTTTTATTCAGTTAGTTTCCTTATTAAGTTGTTTGTGTTTGCTTTGTTTTGTTTTGCCAGATGGCATGTGCACTAACCAGAGAGAGACAGAGAAACAGAGACAGGGAGAAAGCACTTGCCCCCCTGCCCCCCCCACCCCCGGGCAAGGGGAATAGTCACACTATAATCCCCTCTAACCATCCCATCAGGATTTTAGACATGTAGGCACACACATCTGCTGTGTTTCTCAAGCTCCAGGTCTGAGATTCGAACTGCAAGGTTGGACTTGTTAGATCTGGCTGCCTTAACTACCAGGCCATAGAGCTGGCCTTCTTTGTTAAGTTTTAAGCATGTTTTCTCAAAAACTTTCCAACCCATCCCTGTCAGAAATGTATTTTAATTCTTAAAGAGACCATGTCCTTGTTTCCAGAAGGTTTTTTGTTGTTGTTGTTGTTGTTTTTTTTTTTGGAGAGATTTTTGCTATAGGGTGCATGCACTCGCCAGACAGAGAGAGACAGAGAGACAGAAAGCGAGAAATCACCCCCCCAGGGGAGACGGCCATGCCACAATCCCTTCTCCTCCATTCTCCTCTTGGGATCTTGGGCACGCATGCACATGCACCCAGCGTGAGTTCAAGCCACCAGGTCCAGGACTCGAACTGCGGTTGACTACGTGGGAGTCCAGTGACATAGCCATTACGCTAACTGCTGGTCCCTTTGTTTCCAGAAGTTTTCAAAAAGTCACATTTGAAACATCTTTTAATAACATATGCAAATTTTAAAACAAAGATCTGCAATCTTTTCTGACTGTAAATAACCTCTGAGTAGGAGTATTTTAGTCAACAGTACTTTAAATGGCATAGGTTTTCGGCCCATCTTTTAAAAATATGGGTAACTACTATCTTTCTTGGTCAGAAAATACTCAAAAGACTCAAGATGGCACTAGTAATTGTGTGTGTGTGTATGTGTGTGTGTGTGTGTGTGTGTGTGTGTGTGTGTGTAAGGTTTTTGCCATAGGGTACATGCGCTTGCTGGAGAGGAAAGAGACAGAGATAGAGAAAGTGAGAAATCATTCCCTCTAGGAAGGATGGCCTTACCTCAATTCCTTCTCCTCCATTCTCTTCCTGTGATTTTGGATATGCATGCACATACTACTGGCTTGATTTTCAAGCCATCAGGTCCAGGACTCAAACCATGATTGGCCACATGCTGGCCCCAGCAGTTGTCAATTAATAGTTAATTCAGTTCCTCAGAAGAGCTATTCTTTCACAGCATATGCAAATAACCAGAGAAAATTGTAGCCTGAATCTGGTTAGAATATTGAGTTCCTTTAATGAGTATAATAGTGACTTTAAATATATACAGGGGCATTTAAAATTAAAACTTATATAGCATATTGGGAATTCTTTATACCTAAAGACTTATAAAATCTAAATATCTTCTAAGACCAAGCAATGACCAGTGTCTTTTCTTTGGGATTATTTGGACGATAGGATGGGGGCCTTGACTTTTTACTTTTATACACACATACCATTTGAAATGTTTTTCAAAATTAGTATCTGCTACTTTTTGAAACCAAAAAAAGAATGAATCTTTAGAGACATTTAAAAATAAATAACAAAAGAAAAAGCCAAAGGAACAAAATAAAACTTTAATTGCTTGGTAGTATGACAAAGTAGGTGTGAGAGATAATTAAAATAATGTTTACAGGCAACTGTGAACTGGAAGAATGGTGAACATTAAGAGACTAAAACAAACAAAAAAGACTAGATTGTACGTCCTCACTTAATATATACTGAGTGTCCGCACTCTATGACTGAAACTGATTGACTAAAGGATATAGAAACACAATATATAGATGTAAATACCAGATATAGTGTGTGTGAAAGAGGAGGGTCTGAGGAAGGACATTTAGAAGAATAATAGGGAGGCAAAGCATTACTGGGACAAAGAAATGTGGTATTATCTGTTGAAGATATTTTGTAGTTTTATCAACTGTACTAGGGAGAAATGTTCACCTGTTGAAATATACATTTTGTAAGCCAAATAATGTGATTGAATGTATAAAACAAAATGAAATTTAAAACAAAAAAATGCTAAAAAAAAAGGTGGGATCCAAAGAAGTAAGCCTTGATGTTATTTACTACGTAGTAAATTCTGTGCTATAATTTCCATGTTCTCCTGTTCAAAGAGAAAAAAAATTTAGATCAAAGTCCAGGGCTCATTCAAGATAGAGTCTACATATAAAGTGCCCTCATCGTAGACTTCCAGATCTTTGTACTTTCACTGTAATGGTGCATAATAAAATCAACCTCTCACCTTCCATGACACTGCAAGAAAAAAATACTTGGTTTAAACTTTGGCACTGAGCATAGGAAGGGATTATCTCCTTGATCACTTATAACCACAAGAGGGTCTTGTGAGTTAGCTTTTGAAATTCACACTACATAGGTGATACTAAAAAAAAAACAAAAAAATTATTTAAAGCCAACTCTTTAAGGTTGTCCCAAGCTTATGATCTCCCACACAGCTGGTAGAAGCAAACATAAATCTCTCTGAAGGAGTCAACCTTTGATTCACTACAGAAATCCAAAAATTTCTACAGGTAAAATCCTCCCAAAGTAGGAATTTACAAGAGAAAAATTTACGAAACAAGGTATCTAAATGAGTGTCAGGAACAGTATTCCAAAGAAGTAGACTCAAACATTTCAGATAATAAAATTATCAGGCAGACCTTAAAATACGTCTGTTTAATAAAGAAGAAAAAATGAGGTTCAAGACAATAGTAAGACTTTCTTAAGGAGGAGAAAAAAATGTGGAGAGTTTACTTACCAAATATGAAGATTTGGTATCAAGTGTTAGTAATTAACACAGTATTATATTAGTAAGAGACAGATTGACCAGTGAAACCAAATAGAGAGCTCAGGAACATTTGTGCACAGATGAAAATGTGGTGCATAGCAGAGCTAGTGTTGGGAGAAGGGTTGATTTTTCAAGGAAGGGTATTGGAATCATTGGTTATTCATTAGTGGGAAAGGGAAATTTGATCTTTACCCATGGGTAAAGATCAGCTGAATGTGGAATAAAGACTTAACTGAAAATTTCAGGAAAATAGCGTTAAGAGGAGGGGAAAATTAAGATGTTAAATTCAAAAGCTATTAAGGAAAAGATTGTTATATTTTATTGCATTACAATTGTGATCTTTTCCTCAGTTGTCACTCTAAATTAAAAACAAGTTAGAAGTTAGAGAAGACATTTGCAACACATATAATTGAAAAGAATCATTACAAATCAAAGTGAAAAGACAAAATTGGCAAAAGACATTTTCTGTTTTAATCTGAATTTGCTTTCAAATATCTCTTTATTTCTTATCTCAACCTGAATACCTGCCAAGCTTCATAAAGGGGCAAACTCTTCTGCCTTGTGTTCCTCAGTTATTGTTTTGGAACAAAAATAATTAAAAGTAAAATTTTAATTGGCATAATGAAGAAGTTATTCCTGAGTTGACTCATTCCCTTATCTTTTCCTCTGCCCATACTCAATTTATTTTTCCCTTCTCTCACTTTCTGATCCTTGACACAGCCATTACATCACATTCATTCTTCTTCTGTAGTATCGAGTGGATGTATTATCTACTTGGTAATTACTACCATAGTTTACCCCGACGAGATTCATATAAATGCGGATCATTTTTGTGTCGATCAGTCCTTTTTATAGGTTTTTGTTTGTTAGTTTTTGTTTGTGTATGTGTGTGTGTGTGGGTGTATTGTTTTGCTTTGTTTTTGCCATAGGGCATATGCACTCACCGGGAAGAGACAGAGGCAAAGTGAGAAATCACTTCCCAGAGGGGAGAGCTCACCACAGTCCCTTCTTCTTTTTCCTGTCAGGATTTTGGTCTCGCACACATGCTCAGGGGGATTTTCAAGCCTCCAAGTCCGGGGCTCGTACCCTGGTCAGCCATGTGAGAGTCCAGCACCTTAACAGCCATCCCCTCTGCTGGCCTGTGTTGATGAATCTTTTCAAACTGCCAATTTTAACTGGGAATCTTACGGGCAGTGTTACTGCTTACCGCCCTATTTCGCCCTTGCCCGCTGTGACCGTCTGAGTCAGTGAGTCTCAGCTGGAGATGATTTTGCTCTCCAAAAACACGTGCAGTACTGGAAACCTGTTATGTTGCCGTTATGGGTGGAGTGTGAACCAGACCGGGGATCCTGCTTTATGTCAGCAGTGCACAGGATAGCCCTCTACCACAGAGAACTGCGTAAAATGTCGATAGATGACACCCCAGTCAGGAAACTCTGGTCTCGGTGACTGTCTTAGCTACTTTCTTCTCAGGCTTGTCCACTTTAGCCTCTTCCACGTATGTGCCTTGTGGCCCCACCTACCTTCCTCATGGAATAGGCAGTACATTCCTAATTCTGCTGCTGGGACCACGTCTAGCCAGAACGTACCAGTTTTTCCTTCACTGTGCTCCACAAAGTGGCAGCTGTTTTTTTGTTTGTTTGTTTGTTGGAGAGGTTTTTGCTATCAGGCGCGTGCGCTCGCCAGACAGATAGAGACAGACACAGACATAAAGTGAGAAATCGCCCCCCAGTGGGGATGGTCACGCCGCAATCCCTTTTCCTCCATTCTCCTCTCAGTATCTTGGGCACGCACGCACACGCGCTCGGTGTGAGTTTTAAGCCACTGGGTCCGGGACTTGAACCACGGTCAACTACGTGGGAGTCCAGCGACATAGCCATTATGCTAACTGCTGGTTCCCGCAGCTGTTTTCATTCTCCACAGAGAAGGTGGAGAATAAATTGAAAAATTGTATAGGTTAAAATGAAAACAGCTAGGGCTTTTCTGCTCATTTTAAAAATTTTATTATTTAAAATTTTATTGTAATTTATGATTTACATATAATCATTATACATCTTTTTAGGGTACAGTATGTTTTTTAAAAATATGTATATGATGGGGCCAGCAGGTGATACGTTAGTTAAGGTGCTGGACTCCCACATGGCCAACTGAGGTTCACATCCTAGACCCCGAGGCTTGAAACTCATACATACACACACACACACACACACACTCACACACACACACTCACGGTTTACCACCTTCAATACTTTATGTTATAAACATTCCAAATTCACTCTACTGGTTATTCCGGAAGTATATAATGAATTGTCAGTGGTGTTCCTTACTGTGAAATATAGTTCTTAAGACAAAGTCGTTAAAAATCAGACAACAGAAAGGGGTGCCAGCAGATGACTTAATGTTTATGTCACTGGACTCCCACACAGTTGACTGTGGTTCAAGTACCAGACCCAGCAGCTTAAAACTTGTGCTGGGTAGGGAACCAGCAGTTAGCGTAATGGCTATGTCGCTGGACTCCCACGTAGTCGACCGTGGTTCGCATCCCGGACCCGGTGGCTTAAAACTCACACCGGGCGCGTGTGCGTGCGTGCCCAAGATCCTGAGAAGAGAATGGAGGAGAAGGGATTGCGGCGTGACCATCCCCCCTGGGGGGTGATTTCTCGCTTTCTGTCTCTATGTCTCTCTCTGTCACGCCCTACAGTG
>NW_006159478.1:389406-411458 GCF_000334495.1 Tupaia belangeri chinensis | reverse complement strand
AAAAAAAAAAAAAAAAAAAAAACTTGTGCTGGGTACATGTGTGTGCGTGGCCAAAATTCTGAAAGGAGAATAAAAGAGAAGGGATTGAGGTGTGGGTGATTTTTCACTTTCTATACCAAAAACCTCTCTCTCAAAAAAAAAAAAAAAAAGAAAGTCTCATCAATTAATGAAGATGGATTTTTTAAAAAACAAAGATAATCTTATCATAGCCAACGAAAGAAGAATTTGTAATTTCCATGTAGAGGATATGTGAGGTAGAGGGTTTATAATCTGAACAGATCTGTGCCATCATCATTGGTCCAGTTAGAGATAGGTAAAATTGTATGTGCAATGAATAGCTCGTTATGTAGAGATTGAAAAAGAAAACTTTTACTCAGTCACTGGGAGTTCTTTTAAGACCATGCATAAAGAAGTCCATCTTTGGGACCAGCAGTTGGCGTAATGGCTAGGTCACTGGACACCCATGTAGTCAACCTTGGTTCCAGTCCTGGGCCCAGTGGCTAAAATTCACGCCAAACACGTGTGCGTGCGTGCCCAAGATCCCGAGAGGAGAATGGAGAAGGGATTGCGGCTTGGCCCTCCCCCCTGGGGGGGGATTTCTCGCTTTCTGTCTCTCTTTCTGTGTCTTTCTTGCGGGCGCATGCGCAAAACCTCTTAAAAAAAAAAAAAAGACAAAAAAGGAGGTAAGTCTTCCAAAACCAAAAATAAAACAAAATTGGAAAGAAATGTTTAAAAGAGGAAACATGGTAAAATCAGTGATTTGGTGATTTATAGCCTTTACAAAGTTGTTGATTTTTTTCCTCCTTTCCTGCTATTTTACATTATGGTTTTAGCTTCTCGTAAGTTACAAAATTTAGGCAAATTAATAAAACAGGATGAAAAACCTCTGCTTTGTTATCCGCAGACTTTATGAATAAGAAACATTTAATAGATGACAAGTTATATGTGCCAGTCATGGTACTATGCTAGTGCTTTCAGACTTAGCCCATTAATTCTCAAAACAATTCTAAGAGAACTGCCAGTATTTGTCTTTCACAGAAGAGAAAACTGAAACTTAGAAACAGTAAATGTAGGAGCCAGCAGGTGGCGTGGTGTTTAAGGTGCTGAATTCCCACATTGCTGACCATGATTTGAATCCTGGACCTAGCAGCTTGAAAATCTCACTGGGTGTGTGTACATGAATGCCCAAAATCCCAGGAAGAGGACCGAGGAGAGGGGATTGCAGCGCAACCATCTCCCCTGGAGGGGTGATTTCTCACTTTCCCTGTCACTATCTCTGCTTCTGTCCAGTGAGCACGTGTGCCCTATGGCAAAAACCTAAAAAGAAAGAAAAAGAAAGAGTAAATATAAACATGTAAATGTCTTACCCGGTTTCGAACAGAGGGGCTGGATTCCAGTTTTGTTTTTGTTTTTAATTTTGCCAGAGAACATGTGCACTTGTAGGTGAGAGACAGAGTGATTGAGGGAAAGTGAGAAAGCACCCTCATGGGGGATTCTAAACTCCCTTCTCTATTTCTTCCTCCCTTCGGGATGTTGGCCACACACGCACAGGCCAGGCATTTTCTCGAGAGAGAGGGTCCTGAACTAGAACCTTGTGACGTTGTTGTCAGCCACGTGGGATCCAGCTGCCTGTACCACTGGCCCCATCCAAGTTTACTAATTCAAGTTAAGTATTATTTCTTCCCCCTACCCTGCCACTTTATTACTGCAGTGTGCCTGTTTCATCTATTTCTTTTGAAAGGCTTTATTTTGCTATCTAGAAAATAAGCTATTTGAAAAATAGTGGGTTTTTTTCTGAAAAATATGTCCTCTTTTTGCTTTCCCTCATTTTTCACCGTGGCAAAATTCAGTGTCAAGTATAGTCCTATAGGAAAACAAATAAAAACATAAACAACAACATCAAAAAACTTAATAAGTATTATTTTTTTAAGCTTTTTTGCTATAGGTCGCATACACTCGCTGGAGAGAGACAGAGAGAAAGTGAGAAGCTCACACACATACACACACACACACCAGGGAGGATGGCCACACCACAATCCTTTCTCCTCCATTCTCCTGGGATTTGGGGCATGCATGCATGCACACATGCCTGGCATGATTTTCAAGCCACCAGGTATAAGACTCAAATCGGTCAGTCATGTGGGAGTCGTAACGCCTTCACCTACACACCACCTGCTTGCCCCAATAAGTATTCTTTACAGAGGACAAAGAGGTACCAGACCATGACTCCGGTAAAACACAGTGCTCTGCAAGGCAGACTCACATGAGAGGTCTCCAGTTCACGGTCAGAGACCTCCCTGAGCTCAGCAGGCACGAGTGTTCATGATCTGGGCCGGCTGAGGCCCGGGGTAGATCACAACATCAGATCCTGTCGGGGATGGAGCTTCTCTGTCCCTCTTTGTCCATCTCTCATTTATGGAATAAATAAATGATCTTAAAAAAGTAAAAAGAAAGCAAGTTTGGTGGGTGGGGCAGGTGGGTTTAGCAGGGAAGGTGGGAATGTTGGACCTTTTCAGAACAGTGCAAACGCCTGCCACAGCAGTTATTTCAAAGCAAAAAAGATGAGGCCTTTAATGTAAATTAGGACTTTGTTTATATTTGTCTTTGACTCAAGAAATACTGTAATTCCCAAGTACTTACTGCTTCATGTATTTGAATAATTTATTTCTCTGTTTTTTTTCTTATTGCATTGAGGTTTAGTGTCATAAGAAAAGCAGAAATTCCCAGGCATTGTGGACTTACTCGTGATTTATCATTCTTACTATTACCAAAGTAAAAATGACCTGGATCCATTTTCATATTTTTGGTTTGCATGACCATCTTGGTGAAAATGACAAAAAGCATTTGAAAATATTTAATATCTTTTCATGATAATAAAATAATTCACAGTCACTTATTACCCCTAATAAGCTAGAGTAGAATAGTTAATATAAATTTATTCAAAGCAGACATTTTACATAATTTCTATTCAGTTTTAAGTATCTCTTGGTCATGATTCTTGAAGAGTTGTCATTTTTCAGAGAAATTCCTTTCTACTTTAAGGAGTACCAAATTCTACATTTTAGCTTAAAACTGAGTACATGTAAAAACAACTCAAAGGCAATATTTAACAAATGCATAGGTGCTTGATAATTACTGGAAGTGTTTACTTCTTCTAATATTTTTCTTCTGCATGTCAAAAACTACAGATAATTGTGGGAAGGGAAAGAAGTCATCATAATCCTTTGAAGCTAGAGATGGCTTGCTTTCATCGGCAGTGTATTAGGGACAAAGTAATAATCAGATAAGTGAATACATTTTAGAAGATATGTGAGTGATCTGAAGGAAAATGATTCTCAATTTAGTAATTATTGTTTCGTCTTACCCTTGCCCCTGCTAGAGAGAGTTTGGAAAGGTGGAAAGGTGTGAAGAAGGTTATGTTGGCTGCCACAGTGACTGGAGAGAGCTATTGACTTCAAAGAGAGCTACCAGGAGGATCAGGAAAATCAAGTATCACATGGAACAAGTGGCCATCTCTTGTAACAAAGACTTCCCATCCAAAACATCTGAGGTTCCCCATCAAGAAACAGTGAAGGATACTAATCATATTCTAGTTATGCATATGTATAAAATACCAGGGATCTTTATGGGAAATCTTTGAGAATTAGGGATATCCAAGGAAAAATCTTTAACACCATGGCATTATGGTGTTCGAACTGCCCTTCAGAAGAATGCATAGAAATTTCTTCTTTTTAGGTGGGTCCTTAAACTCAGCAATGACAATTAGTTTAGATCTAGGTAAAAAAAAAAAAAAAAAAATCCTATCATAATGGTCTGACACTTTATGCAAAAGGTCAAACTGAGAAGTAGAAAACTCTAATAGGAGATTGTCATATCGCCATCCCCACCACAGAATAAGAAATAAAGGATATGGGGAACCAGCAGTTGGCATAATGGCTATGTCGCTGGACTTCCATGTAGTTGACCACAGTTCGAGTCCTAGACCCGGTGGCTTAACTCACACTGGGCGCACGTGCATGCATGTGTGCCCAATATCCCCAGAGGATAATGGAGGAGAAGGGATTGTGATGTGGCCATCCCCTCTGGGAGGGTGATTTCTCACTTTCTGTCTCTCTGTGTCTTTCTGGTGAGTGCATGCGCCCTGTAGCAAAAACCTCTCAAAAAAAAAAAGAAAAAAAAAAAAAAAAAAGGAAGGAAGGGACCAGCAGTGAGCACAATGACTATGTCGCTGAACTCCCATGTAGTTTGAGTCCCAGACCAGGTGGCTTAAACTCACGCCTGGCGCATGTGCTCCTCAGAGCCCAAGAGGAGAATGGAGGAGAAGGGATTGTGGTGTGGCCATCCCCCCGAGTGGTGATTTCTTGCTTTTTGTCTCTCTCTCTGTCTCTGTCTCTCTGGCAAGCGCACGCGCCCTGTAACAAAGACCTCTTTAAAAAGGGGCGTAGGGGAGGAGAAGTAAAGGCTATGTATTGAGTACCTACATTGAGGAAGACACTCTATGTATGGTCATTTATCTGTAAAATAAAATTTTGCTATGGCATACAGTAGGAAAACTGCTGAGTAATATAAAGCTCTTGCAATCCAAGGGCATCCATTGTGGTGAGGAGACAGAAATAGCCAGTTTAACACCATGTGATAAATACCATGATATATAGTACACACAGTGTATAGTGGGGCATGTACATTGAATTGGGAGGTTAAGTATGCATCACAGAGGATGTGACAGCTAATATGAGTATCTGTCATCTAATATCAAAAACCTATTAGGACAAGCAGTTAACGTAATGCCTATGTCACTGGACTCCCATGCAGTTGACCACTGTTCGCATCCTGGACCCGATGACTTAAAACTCACGCCGGGTGCGTGTGCATGCGTGCCCAAGATCCTGAGAGGAGAATGGAGGAGAAGGGATTGCAGCATGGCTATCCCCCCTGGGGGGGGATTCCTTGCTTTCTGTCTCTTTGTCTCTTTCTGTCTGGTGAGCGCATGCACCCTATAGCAAAAACCTCTAAAAAAAAAACAAAAAACCTATTTTGTGTTTGTGTTTCCTTTTTTAAAAAACTATAGATATCAAGAACTCCATATGGGGGATTGAGGGCTGGGGAAATAGGAGGGAATCAGGACAAAATTCATTTAACAGACATAGCAGTGCAGGTAGATGGGACAAATGGGTTGTAGAGTGGCATACAGCAACTGAGTGAAATAAAATAGACATTGCCAGTCTTATGTGTGTATCTCAAACATGGGGTTCTTTATTGAAAATGATGAATATGAGGGCTGGCAGGTAGCATGATGGCCTAGGGCACTGGACTTCCACATGGGTGACTGCGGTTCAAGTCCCAGACCTGGTGGCTTTCTCTCTCTCTCTCTCTCTCTCTCTCTCTCTCCCTTTCCCACCCCCTCCCCCCTTTCTCTCTGTCTCATTCTGGTCTAATTTAAATAAATAAATAAATGAAGTTAAGTGACAAAATACTTCTTTATTATTTTTTAATAATAAAACACTTCTTTAAAAAAATGATGAATATGCTATTATCCTTAATTTCATTGCCTCACACTACATGTATGCCTTGAAAATCCATGGTGTGCCCACAAAGATGTACAAGAATTAAATGTAAATAACAAATTATAAAATAGAAAAAAGAGCCATTTACAAAAACAATGTTGTACATTTTATTCCCATTTATATATGAGAAGACTGAAGTATAAAGAAAGGATATACAATCTATATAACACCATATGATAAGGTCAATGTTTTTATGGCTCTTACTCTACAAGAGCTTTATGTTACAGATTGAGGTATTAGGGGCAAAGTAATAATTGTTTTAGATACATGTACAAGAACTTTATGTTACAGTTTGAACATTTCTAATATAAAAATTCGAAATCCAAAATGCTCCAAAATCTGAAAGTTTTTGAGTGCTGACATGATGCTGCAAGTGGAAAATTCTACACCTAACCTCATGTGATGGGTCACACTTTGTGGCCGATAGAGTATAAATTACCTTCAGGCTGTGTGCATAAGGTGTAGATAAAACATAAGTGAATTTTCTGTTTTGACTTGGGACCCATCCCCAGGGTGTCTCATTATGTGCATGTAAATAGCCCAAAATCTATTAAAAAATAATAAAAAAATTTAAAAAAACAGAAATATGAAACACTTCTAGTCACAAGCATTTCAAATAAGGGCTACTCAACCTATGATCCATGTAATCCGCACAACTACCCCATAATGTAGATACTTTTTGTCATTTCTGTTTATAAGAAAACTAACCCTTATGGGGTTAAATAATTGGCCTGATTCGTATACTAAACAAAGGCAACCAGACTTCTGGGATTTGAACCAAGGCAGACAGACCATAGTGTCTGTGTTTAGCACACTCTCTCCTTCCTGGTTAATTATTAAGCTTGGCTCAGAACTTCGCAGTCAGACTTGAGAACCCATGTTGTTAACTGACAGAATGTCATTGACGTTTTAGAAAGATTGTTTTGACTGTAGTAAAAACAGTGGACTAAAATGAGAGGACCTGGAAGCAGGAAAACCAACTAAAAGAAAGCATGGGTGCTAGTCTGATCTAGGGTAGTGGCAGCTAATTTGTAGAGTACAAGTGAAGAGATACTAGTTGGAAAGATCATGACTTGGGGATCAATGAACATTGAAGTGAGGTAAACAGAAAAGTCAGAGGGGACCAGCAGTTGGAGTAATAGCTATATCGCTGGACTCCCATGCAGTCGACTGCAGTTCGAGTCCTGGACCCGGTGGCTGAAGCTCACACCTGGTGCATGTGTGTGCATGCCCAAGATCCCAAGAAGAGAATGCAGGAGAAGGGATTGCGGCGTGGCTATCACTCCTGGGGAGTGATTTCTCGCTTTCCGTCTCTCTGTCTGTCTCTGTCTTTCTGACAAGTGCACGCACCCTATAACAAAAAGCTCTCTAAATAAATAAATAAACTAAAGGAAGGTCAGGAATCACTCCAGAGAGAGTTTTGTTCTTCTGACTAAATGAGTAGTTGATAGTTGGGATGGAAAATGTAGGAGGGATAAGAAGTGGGAAAGATTTTTTTTTGAGTTTTTATTTTCCTTAAATCTGAGCCTGAAATTCCTGTAAAATGCCCACATAAAGATGTACAGAAGGCAGAGGAATTGATCTCAGGAGAAAGATCTAGGCTGTGAAATAAAGAAAAATGCTAAGCATGAAAATGTTTGATTGCCAAGCATTTTTCAGGCACAATTGAGATTTTTGTATCAAATTATATCATGGCATAAATCCGTATGTTTGCAGTGTGTATAGGTGTGTGAGGGTGTGGGGAACAGGAAGGGAGAGAAAGGAAGGAGAAATCTTAGAAGGCATAGAGGAGGATAAAAGATTATGAATGACTTAAAGTTAATCTTTCTCTGTTTGCCTGCTCAGCATCAAGGCCATTTTTTAATGCTGTTTTTTATATTAGGAAAGAAAGATAATTGAAAGAAGCCAAGAAGGCGAGATTGATTTACATTAGGAAGTTACAGGGAGAAAAATAATCAATCTAAAAACATTGGAAGAGGGAGGATGTTAATCGGGGCAGAAAAGTGGAGTGTTGAGAGATGTAAGATTTGGTGGTATGTGATACTGATAGAGCTGCCCTGCCATATGATTTAGGAAGAGCACAAAAGAGAATTTTATATTTTATGACCTTTCATTATGCTTTTGCAATGAAAATCTGCATTAGTGTTTCTTCAGGAGAGTCCAGTAACATTTTTCAATGCTTTTTGGATCTAGGCTGCTTTGTTAGTATGTTCTTATCTGAACACAACATTGTAAATCTGTTCAGAAGGTAGCATGGCTTTATATGGGTTACTGCTGGTTACTCTAGAAGTACTCCAGCATCCTACGTATAAAACTGAAGACAGCAGACATCTGAACTTATTCATAGGCATTTCCTAGCCAGATGAGAGACTGACAGTGGTGTTAGAGTTAACGGAAATATGCATGAGTTCAGAGTAGATATAATGTGAACTATGAAAAATGGGGACAGAGTCAGGAAGTTGAGATAAATGTGGAATATTTGACATTTTAACGTATCTTTATATCTTCAAAGTAATTTACAGAAGAAACTAAGGCAGAGAAGATAGGTCTATTGTCCAAGGCCACAGACTATAAATATGATAGCTGGTACTCAGACCTAAGCAGTCTGGCTTCAAAGCCTATTCTCTTTCTGGCAAGCTTTTCAGATGTCTAAAAAAATAGTGGCAATTTCTGAAATGCAAGAGTATTATTAGTGATAATTGCTAGGTATTGTACCAATCAGGATCCTTCGTTTTAAACAATAGAAGCCAGCTCTGTCTGAAGCAGAAAAAAATATATTTTGGAAACATATCATAGAGCTCACAGAATCTGTAGGGACACTGTAGAACCAGGTTTAAGAAACTCGTAGAAACCGAAAAAGGCAAAGCCTCGCCAATGTCTTACCACGGGAAAGTCCTGCTTCTGAAGCTGCTGCTGCTACCGTTCCCACTGCACAGTCTGTCATGTCGCTGGGCTCTGCTGCCCTGGGACATTTATTACAGCATGGTGTCTCAATTTGTCTGCAGCTTCTATGAGTAATCTCTAGAGGTTTTCTGTGTCTCTGCTTTACTCTCACAGAATTCAAAGTCCTGGGTGGGAGCATTAATTTGGCTGAATCTAGGTCACACAAGTCACCATCACTAACCAAGGAACTAGGAAAGAGACTATCCTGGATTTCACTTTGTTGTGAGATTTACCGTAATGCGAGATAGGTTCCAGCACTGGGCAACCACCAACAGATGTCATTTGCGAGCACACACATACACACACACACCAATATTTTATAATTAGCTCCCCATGCCAGAGATTTCCCATTAAACTGGTTACAACATGGTGTTAGAATTTTTTTTTTTTTTTTGCCTTTTACAAAGAATTATTTTCTTTAACTTTGTTTTAATTTGGCCAGAGAGGGACAGAGAGAAAGAAAGCAAGAAAGCAAGCCACCAGGTCCAAGACTCAAACCAGGGTTGCCATGTGGAGTTCAGTGCCCTTAACCACCATGCCACCTGTGGGCCCTGTAGAATTCATTTCTTGTTAAATTTATGTTTTACTTACAAAAATGTTCATAGTAGAAAGATTTTTTTTTAAATGCAAGTAATGGAAAAAAATTTTAAGTGTTTATTTTCCCTATAAGAGAGAGAGGACAGAGGCTGACAGGAAGAGAAAGAGAGACTCTCAACAGTCTCAAATAGTTCTCCTCCCTCAGCCTTCCTAGCCATGGCGGATCATGGGCCTGTATGCTCATACCAGTATGTACAGGTTGGTCTAGGAGTAGAACTCCAATCTTCCACATGGCTCTGGCAACCACTCTGCCACCAAGATTGGGCTAGGAAAAAAAGGGTATGTGCATGCACTTGTCAAAGAGGGAGACAGAGAGAGAGGGAAAGTGAAAAATCACCCCTCCAGGGGGAATGGCCATGCCGCAATCCCTTCTCCTCTTCAGCTGACACTAAATTGTGGGATTCGTGTACTAATTTTTTTCCCATTGCTACAACTGTATTTCTTCTATAAGCCATCTTTTCTCTATTTTAATTTGAAATGCCACTTGTATCATAACTATTTTATACCTTGGCATATTAGTGTTTTTTTCTATTTTGTTCTTTTAAAGCTATTGAAAGTGATCACAGGGTCACAGGTCACTGAGTTTGAGTTATTAAAACCTTTACAGGGCCAGCCCCTGGCCTGGTGGTTAAGGTGGCTGGATCACATGCAAACCATGTGGCTTGAGAAACACATCAGTTGTAAGTGTGTGCTTAAAAGCAAGGAAGCTTCCCATGTAGGGCATGGTCACACTGCAGTGCTTTCTCCATTTCTTTCTCTTTCCAGAATTTTGGGCACACCTGACGTGTTTCTCAAACTGCAGGGTCCGAAACTCTTATTGCAGAGTCAACCACATATGATCCAGCCACCTTAACCACCAGGCTAGGGGTGGGCCCTATAAAGGTTTTAATTACTCGTGGGACTAGCAGTTAGCGTAATGGCTATGTTACTGGACTGCCATGTAGTCGACCACAGTTCAAGTCCTGGACCCGGTGGCTTAAACTCATACCAGGCGTGTGTGCATGTGTGCCCAAGATCCTGAGAGGAGAATGGAGGAGAAGGGATTGCGGCATGGCCATCCCCCCTGGGGAGTGATTTCTCACTTTCTGTCTCTCTGTCTCTCTGGCTAGCACAGGTGCCCTATAGCAAAAATCTCTCAAATAAATAAATAAATAAATAAATAAAATTCAGTGATCCTGTGATCACAATAGACAACTTTAAAAGAACGAAATAGAAAAGACACTAATGTGCCAAGGTATAAAATAGTTATAATATGATACAAATGACATTTCAAATTAAAATGGAGAAAAGGTGGATTTTATAAGAAATACAATTGTGACAATGGGAATAAAGGAGTACTCGAATTCCACACTTCAGTGTCAGCTCAAGTAAAAAGCAGACAGGTTAAAGAGATTTACATTTGAGCCAGCAACTCTGTAGCCCAGGTATTCCTTTAGCCAGATCCCACATGGCCACTCAGGGTGGTAATCCGAGCCCTGGCAATTTGAAAGACACGGTGGCATGTGTGCAAACATGCCAAAATCCTGACAGGATGGAAAGATGAAAGAGAAGGGATTGCCATGTGACCACACCCACATGTTTTCTTCCCCTCCCTTTCTTTCTATCTCTTTCTGGTGAGTGTATATTCCCTCCAGCAATTATATAAAAGTTATTTACATTTTTCTGATTTTATTTTAAAATATTTCAAATATATTGGAAAATATGTAAAATAATGACCTAAATAACTTTTAATAAAGTAAGATTACATTTAATTCTCATCCTTCTTTCTCCTTTTTTAGAATTATTTTTTATTTAATTTTATTTATTTGTTTGTTTGTTTTAATTTGACCAGAGAGGGACAGAGTGAGAGAGAAAGAGAGAGAGAGAGAGTGAAAGTGAGAAAGCAAACCTCCAGGTCCGAGACTCGAACCAAAGTCTGCCATATGGGACTCCAATACCTTTAACCATCACACCACCTGCCGGCCCCATCCTTCTCCCTTTTTAAAAAAGAAATAATATATTACTGCAAAGCTAAAGCCCACCTCTATTCTTTTTTTCTGCCTTTCATCTGCAGAGGTAACCATTATTCTGAAATTAATGTGTTCATATGAATTAATGTTTTCATAGTTTTATTGAATGTACCTATTATTAATAAATAGTATACAGTGTAGAGAGGTAACCATTATTCTGAAATTAATGTGTTCATATGAATTAATGTTTTCATAGTTTTACTGAAAGGACATATTATTAATAAATAATATATAGTGTAATATATAGTGTTCTTTTTTTTTTTTTTTTTGGAGAGGTTTTTGCTACAGGGCGCGTGTGCTCGCCTGAAAGACAAAGACAGACAAAGAGACAGAAAGCGAAAAATCACCCCCCAGGGGGATGGCCACACCGCAATCCCTTCTCTTCCATTCTCCTCTCGGGATCCTGGGCACGCACGCACACATGCCTGGCGTGAGTTTCAAGCCACTGGGTCCGGGATGCAAACTGCGGTCGACTACATGGGAGTCCAGCGACATAGCCATTACACTAACTGCTGGTCCCAATAATATATAGTGTTCTTTAACTTATTGAAATTTCATATTTAAGTCTGCTTTTACATGTAATGCACCTGGATTTATTTTGTGTGTCTTGAGATAAGGATCTAATTTAATTTTTCCATATAAATAGCCTATTGTCCATTAAAGCCCCCATCCTATATTCACTGATTTTATTTTAATAACACATCTTCTGTAAGATTTATTCCAGGTATTTATATTTATTTTTCAGAAGATCATGTTCCTGAGCTATCTTATTAGTTAAGTTGGTAGGCTTGGGTTTTTTCATATAGATAATTCTATTACCAAATAATGATAATTCCAAATCCTTTCCAGAATTATATTTCATATCATTTAATTCTCTGGCTACATTCTTTTAGAATAATGTTAAAGAAGTGTACATATACAGTTCCTATTATACATGGGGTAAATAGAAGTCAATACTGAACAATATCAATTAACCTTAGTCATTTATGATGACAGACATGTGATTTTTCTTTGACCTGTGAATATTATGATTATTTTGCTAAATTTCTCAACATAGACATTTCATATTTCCCATTTAAAGTCTACTTGGTTATGTATTTGATTAGCTTATTTTTAAAGTCTAATACCTATGGCTGTTGAGTGGAGATTGATCTTTTTATTTACTGTGCTTTATCCCTTGTGTCTCATACAGTGTTAGGCATATTCAGCAGACACTCAACAGACACTTGCTAAGTGAAAGAATAAGTGACATTGGTTTTTCAGATTTTATTTTTGTCTTGTCATTCTTATGTTTTGTAACAAACTATTGTGTTGTCAGAAAATTCATGATGCATTTTTGTATAGAAAAGTATGCCATGACTTTTAAGTCACCAGGTCCAGGACTCGAACTGTGGTCAACTACATGGGAGTCCAGTGATGTAACCATTATGCTATATGCTGGTCTCCGTGTTCTTTAAATTTATATTATTGTTCATTTCTTGTTTCTTGAAGTAAATACTTGATTTGTTTATTTTAAACTTCCTTTCTCAATAAATGGTTTGAAGTTCCAAGTTGTCAGTCATTTCCAAACAATCTCTCATATATTTTAATTTCCCCTTTAATATAGGTATGCTTTAAGAAAATGCTATTTTTAACTACAAGAAAACATAGTTTTAGCTATTCTTTTCGTGTGGGTTTATAGTTTTATTGCTTAATCCAGATTATGTGGTCTGCATAATTTCTACTTTCTTGAACTTACTGAAATTTTCTTTATGGCCTAATACATAATCACTTTCATATCACCTGAAAATAATGTATTTTCTGTTAATGAAGCTTGGTATTTTTGTCATTTATTTTAACTACTTGATCATCAACTTGATCATCAATTTATAAGACTTTTGTATTTAGTTTCCCACCATGCTTTGTAAAATGTAGCTGGATTGTTCTTCTGTTTTTTTTAAACAGAAAGTCCATATCTTTGTCTTTTAATGGAAGAATGAAATTCATTAGTATGTATTGAGACTATTGATATTTTTATGCTTCTTCCTAACCCTTAATTTTTTGGTTTTGCACCAATTACTTTATTGCATATTTGTTGTCTTTTTTTTTTTTTTTTTTTTTTTTTGAGAGGTTTTTGGCTATAGGGCGCATGCGCTCGCCAGACAGAAAGAAAGAGACATAGAGACAGAAAGCGAGAAATCACCCCCAAGGGGGTTGGTCATGCCACAATCCCTTCTCTTCTATTCTCCTCTCAGGATCTTGGGCATGCATACACACACGCCTGGCATGAGTTTTAAGCCACCGGGTCCAGGACGCGAACCGTTTTCAACTACGTGGGAGTCCAGCATCATAGCCATTACGCTAACTGCTGGTTCCCTCTTATTTCTTATTTTGAGTTGAAATGATCTAATTTTCTTCTTTAGCTTTGTTTTCTTTTACTGGAAGTTTAAGAATTATGTATTTTGTTCTTCTTTTTTGCCACCTCCTATACACACACACAAATTTTATATATGTGTATGTGTGTGCGTTTGTGTGTGTGTAGTATTTATATAAAACACACACACTTATATTGTCTAGTTCAATCTGGAAGTAATCAGTATTTGTATCCTGCACTTTGATAAAGCCTTAAGGTGCCTGAATTTTCTTTTTTACTCCCACTACCATTATAGCTTGTTACTGTTTTCTTTTACCAATGTACATCAACAGTTAGATTAACTGTTCAGTTTTTCAGTATTGCTCAATATTCTTTCTCACATTATTTGTCTTTCCTTTTCTCAATTCTTCTCTTGCTCTTTGCTAGACTCTATTTTGACACGACACTGAAGCACGGGTCTCATCAACTCTGCTGGTGACAAATAGTAGTTCCTCAGGTCCTCTGGTCTTATTTCTTGATTTCTTCTCTTCTGTTGTTAGAGTAGGTATTCAAGCCCAAGTAATCATCCAAGAACGGACAGGTAAATCCTTTTAAGACCTTGTATGGCTAAAATTTTTATTTTTACATTTACATTTGAGAATTTCTTTTGCCAGACATCTGAGTTCAGAATCTTTTTTCTTACAGCTTTAAGACATTGCCCCATTTTTTCTGGTGTTGTTGATCAGATAATTGATATGTGACTTGCTTCTTCTTTGGGAAACCTTTAATATCTCCTTATCTAGTGCCTGGAAGTTGGCGTGGTAATTAAGGCACTGGACTCCAATATGACTGACTGCAGTTGAGTTTCGGACCTGGCAGCTTGCTTTCTGACTCTCTCTTTATCTCTCTCTCTCTCTCTGTGTGTCTCTCTTTGGTCAAGTTGAATAATAATAATAGTTGAATTTAATTAATTTTTAAAAAAATTATCTCCTTAGCTAGTAGTCCAGTAGTTCAAAATGATATGTCTAATTACTGTTTTATGTCGTCTATTGTATTTGGCATGCAGAAATTTTTGTCCAAAGTCTTATGTATCCTTTTTAATCTCTGAAAAATTACTGTCTGTCATTTCTATGACTTTTCCCCAATATACTTTCCTACTTTTTGTCATCCTAGGACACCTATTAGTTAAATGTTAACCCTTCAGAATCAATCATCCATAAATCTTAACTTTTTTCATATTGTACTTATACTTTTTGTTCCACTTCTTCGAGATTTTTCTCAACTTTATTTTCTAAGTCCTCTATTAAATTTGCAATCATAAATTTAATTTTCAAGAGCGTTTTCTTTTTTATGCTTATTCTTAAGAAATTCTTATTCCATTCTCAGGACCAGCAGATGGCAGAATGGTTACATTGCTGGACTCCCACATAGTCAACCACAGTTCAAGTCCCAGACCTGGTGGCATAGACCTCATGACGGGCATATGTGCATGTGTACCAAAATCCCTAGAGGAGAATGGTGGAGAAGGGATTGCGACATGGCCATCCCCCTTCAGGAATGATTTCTCACCTTCTGTCTCTCTCTGTCTCTCTAGTGAGCACACACACTCTATAGCAAAAATCACCTGTCTCTCTAGTGAGCACATACACTCTATAGCAAAAATCATGCTAAAAATAAAAGAAAGTCCTATTCTCATTTTATGAATACAATGTTTTAGAAATTTTTTACAATTAATTTGTATTTTGTAAATATTCTACATTTTCCTCTATGGTCAATTTTTCCCTTATATGTTGTCTTTCTCTTTATCGTGGTGGTTATAGCTCAAGTATCTGGTGACTGTTGACTCCTGTTCGCATTTTGTTTTTGTTTTTGTTTTTTAGAGAGGTTTTTGCTAAGGGTACGTGCACTCAACAGAGAGACAAAGAGACAGAATGGGAGAAATCACTCCAGCGTGGGCAGGGCGGTTGAGGGAAGGCCACGCCCCAATAGCTTCTCCTCCATTTCTTTTTGGGCATGCACGCACATGCACCCAGTGTTAAGCCACAAGGTTCAGGACTCAAACCGTAGTTGGTTACTGGAAGTCCAGCGATGTAACCATTATGCCATCTGCTAGTCCCATCTTGTTCACATTTTGAGTAGAGTAATAGAAAACTCTGAGCTCTGAACTAGTGTATTGGCTGACATCCCTTGGATGAGGTATACTTGAAGATAGTCATTATGTTTTGCTTTACCTAAGTATCAAAATGCCGATGTCTCTGATGGGGAACACTGCCTCTCATAGTCATTTCTCTGAATAAGAAGCCTCCATTTGTTTGTTTGTTTGTTTGTTTTTCTTTTTGCTTGCAGCACAGGCATAGGTTGCCTGTCTGATGAGCATTTCAGAATGGCAAGTGGTCAGGGAATCTACAGCTTTGTTTTGTGACTTTGAATTATTTCCCATTTTCAGCTCCACCGTCTTTACTGAAGTTCATGGACTCTCGTGTTTCCACTGTTCTAGGGTTTCTCCGTTAGGTTGGCCCCTCCTAAGTGCCATCCCCTCCTCTGTTGCTCTGCTTTATCACTCACCAGTCCTAGTCTCCTTCTTTCTGAAACCATTAGACTCTTTTTTCCACTAATAGATGACCCTCACCCCTTTCCCTTATTGTTTATTTCCCTTTAAAAGATTATTTCTTTACTAGTATTTTAATGAGATCTCAAGAGAGGGGATACCGGAATTTGAGCTCAACCTATCATCTTGTAACAGAAACCCATTTTAAGAGTTTTCACTGCCTTTATCGTTATTTTTAAAATAAGGAACCTGTAAATGATGTTTTGATTTCCTCTCAGAGAATTATTTTAGTCTCTAGGTAGCTTTATTTATTCTCTTTATCTTTTGTCAGTAGTTTCTAGTTTTATTGCCCTGTGATTAGTGGCTAGCCTATAAAATTTTTAATTTTTGAGTTCTGTGAAGTTTTCTTGGTAGTATAGAATATCAATTTTAGTAAACATTCTATGGACATTTGAGTAGAATTATGCTCTCTGTTATATACAGAGTTACTTATAGTTATTATATTGGTTAATTCTCTATTTTTAGACGTTTAATTTATAAATTACCATGTGATAGGAATTATTTTTCCCAAAAGAGTTATTTCTATATTTTCATGTGTTCCTTGAATTTCAAATAGCTTTTGGTTCATATTTCAGCATTACGTTATTTGCAGTATAAAACTTCATAAAATATGTATTCTCACTATAGATCTATGCTTTAATCCATTTAAAATAATTTACTTTGGCTATGTAATACATTTTGTTTTCATTTCTACAGGTGTGCTATTGATTTTGCTACTCTTGCCCGTTTTTAAATTGACAAAGAAAAATTTGTATATTTATGGGGTACAACATGATGTTTCGAAATATGCATACATTGTGAAAAGACTAAATCAAACTTGTGAGCTTATGGGTTACCTTACACACTTAACATTTTTCGTGTGTTGAGAACACTTAAAGCCTACTCTCATGAAGTTTTAAGTATGTAATACACACTATTATTAATTATAGTCACCATGTCACCACTAGGTTTCTTGAAATTATTCCTCCTGTCTAAGTGAGACTCGAAACTCACACTGGACACATGTGCATGCATGCCCAAAATCCCAAGAGGAGAATGGAGGAGAAGGGATTGTGGCATGGCCATTCCCCCTCGGGTGTGATTTCTTGCTTCCTGTCTCTCTGTCCCTCTCTGTCGCTTCAGCAAGTGCACCTGATGGCAAAAATCTCAAAGCTTTATCACTCACCAGTCCTAGTCTCCTTCTTTCTGAAACCATTAGACTCTTTTTTCCACTAATAGATGACCCTCACCCCTTTCCCTTATTGTTTATTTCCCTTTAAAAGATTATTTCTTTACTAGTATTTTAATGAGATCTCAAGAGAGGGGATACCGGAATTTGAGCTCAACCTATCATCTTGTAACAGAAACCCATTTTAAGAGTTTTCACTGCCTTTATCGTTATTTTTAAAATAAGGAACCTGTAAATGATGTTTTGATTTCCTCTCAGAGAATTATTTTAGTCTCTAGGTAGCTTTATTTATTCTCTTTATCTTTTGTCAGTAGTTTCTAGTTTTATTGCCCTGTGATTAGTGGCTAGCCTATAAAATTTTTAATTTTTGAGTTCTGTGAAGTTTTCTTGGTAGTATAGAATATCAATTTTAGTAAACATTCTATGGACATTTGAGTAGAATTATGCTCTCTGTTATATACAGAGTTACTTATAGTTATTATATTGGTTAATTCTCTATTTTTAGACGTTTAATTTATAAATTACCATGTGATAGGAATTATTTTTCCCAAAAGAGTTATTTCTATATTTTCATGTGTTCCTTGAATTTCAAATAGCTTTTGGTTCATATTTCAGCATTACGTTATTTGCAGTATAAAACTTCATAAAATATGTATTCTCACTATAGATCTATGCTTTAATCCATTTAAAATAATTTACTTTGGCTATGTAATACATTTTGTTTTCATTTCTACAGGTGTGCTATTGATTTTGCTACTCTTGCCCGTTTTTAAATTGACAAAGAAAAATTTGTATATTTATGGGGTACAACATGATGTTTCGAAATATGCATACATTGTGAAAAGACTAAATCAAACTTGTGAGCTTATGGGTTACCTTACACACTTAACATTTTTCGTGTGTTGAGAACACTTAAAGCCTACTCTCATGAAGTTTTAAGTATGTAATACACACTATTATTAATTATAGTCACCATGTCACCACTAGGTTTCTTGAAATTATTCCTCCTGTCTAAGTGAGACTCGAAACTCACACTGGACACATGTGCATGCATGCCCAAAATCCCAAGAGGAGAATGGAGGAGAAGGGATTGTGGCATGGCCATTCCCCCTCGGGTGTGATTTCTTGCTTCCTGTCTCTCTGTCCCTCTCTGTCGCTTCAGCAAGTGCACCTGATGGCAAAAATCTCCAAAAAAAAAAAAAACAATAAATTTACTCAACCATGCTGTAAAATAGATGTGTTGTCATCCAGGCTTTGTTATTCCATTTCTAGAGCACAGGCAGAGTAAATTTAGCACAGTCCCTAGAATTTTCTGAATGGTAAATGAGTATTGGTTTTGACTTAAAAGTTACCGGCTGCATTAGTCCCTAGCTATTCTTTGACACCTTGAAGCCTAGTATTGACATCTCCAGCTCTGAATGTCCTACCTGGCATATTCTCCCAACAGAAGGCTGAAACACTGAAAACCTATTGTTTGCCACCTTCATCACCGTCACCCATTATTTTAGCTAGATCTTCATGACTTGCTGTAGCTTCTGCATCAGCATTTGCTATTTCACCTTGCACTTTGATGTTGCCAGTGAGAGCTTCTTTCTTTAAAACTGTAAACCAACCTGTGTTAGCTTCAGACTTTTCTTCTAAGGTTTCCTCACCTTGCTCAGTCTTTATAGAACTGAAGAGAGTTATGGCCTTGCTCTAAATTAGGATATAACTTAAGGGATTAGGTTTATGTCTAGTTTGATCTTCTACCCAGACCACTAGAACTTTCTCTGTATCAGCCAGCAGTAAGGCTGTTTCACTTTTTTATAATTCATGTGTTCACTGGAATAGCACTTAGAATTTCTTAGAACTTTTCTTTTGTCTTCATGAACTTGACTAATTATTTGGTACAAGAGGCATAGCTTTTGGTCTATCTTTATTCTTTCTCTACTAAATTTAATCCTTTCCAGGTTTTGACTTAGTTAGAGATGTGTGATTCTTGGACCTCAACACTGAGAAGCCAGTGTAGGCTTATTAATTGGTCTAATTTCAATATTGATGTGTCTCCTTCCTAGGAGGACGGAGAAGGGGAGTAGCCTAATCGGTGGAACTGACAGAATACACATAACGTTCATCAGTAATGTTCTTCCTCTCATAAGGGGACAGTGTGCGGTGCCCCAAAACGATTGCAGTAGTAACGTCAAAGATCACAGATCACCATGACATGTATATATACCATAACATAATAATAAAAATGCTTGAAAAATTGCAAGAATTACCAAAATGCAACACAAACAGTAAGTGAGCACATACTCTTGGAAAAAATGATGCCAGTGTACTTGTTTGACATAGATTTACCTTAAACCTAATCATGTAAAAAATCACAACATCTGCAAAGCATGATGAAAGGACACATGCCTGTATTACGTGTGGTTGTGTAAGAGAAATACGTGAAGCCTGATGTTCTTTTTTTTACATTTTACGTGATGTTTTCATCACTGAGACTCATGTAGGATTTTGTTCTTCCTTTATTCTCTAAATCCTTTCAATTCATAAATATTCCCAGGTTATTCTAGGTATAAGTCTCTTTTCCCTAAGTTGTGGAATAAGCTCTTTCAGTTGGAAAATTTGTAATTTCTTTTATCTCAGAAAATTTTCTAGTTTTTTTTTTTTTTTTTAGCTTCCCTTCTATCTATTATCTTCCCATCTATTCAAATTTTTATTATATTGGACCTCCTGGGTTTGTCCTCTCTATTAGTCAGGATTCTCCAGAGAGCCAGGTACAGGATATATAATACACACACACACACACACACACACACACACACACACACATAATTTTGGGAGTTGGTCACTGAAATCTGAAATCCAGCAGAAGATAATGTTTTGGTCTTATTTTCTAAAATAGTCTGAGGAGGTTTCCGTCCCCTACAAGTGACTTTTTCTTTAAAGGCCTTCAATTGCATGAGGCCCACTTTCATTATGAGACTAATCTAGCTTACCCCAGGTCTGCTAATTTAAATATCATTCACATCTAAAAATCGCCTTGAGAGCAACATCTTGATTAATATTTAACCAAGGAATTGTGCACCATAGCTTGGTTAAGTTGACAAATAAAATTGACTATTTAAAGTCTTTAAGTCACTTTTGTTTATCCTTTATTTCTTCATTGTTTTAGTTTGAATTCCAGGAGAAATTTTTTTTTTAGAGTTTTCTTTTGCTATAGTGTGTGTGTGATTGCTAGAGGATCTTTCTTAACATTTCGTAGTTAGAGGGTGTCTCTTATTGTAGTTTGCTTTGAAAGTGTAGTCCATTCTTAGGCCCAAAACTCAACTTGCAGCTACTGCAAACTTTTTAGGTGTGAAAATCAGCTCCATGACTGGAGTCATTCTACCAAAGATCTTTCTGATATTCTAAAGAATACACCAGATTTAGGCTGAAAAACTATATACTTATCTTGAGAAAATAAGCTTTATTTCTAAACGCCCACTGTAATACAGTGTTAAACTGCTTCCAAAGGTAAACTTCAAGTAGAGCTTCACTGAACATCATAACTTATTCAACTTACAATGTTACGTAATGGAACAATCAAGTTTGTATTAGTTGCTACTTACCATTTTGTAGTAAGAGGGTTTCTTTTATCGTAGTTTGCATTGAAAGTGTAGTTCATTCTTAGGCCCAAAACCCAGCTTACAGCTACAACAAAGATATTTAGGGAGGTTTGAAAATCAGCTCCATGACTGGAGTCATTCTGCCAAAGATCTTTCTGATATTCCAAAGAATACGCCATATATAGGCTGAAAAACTACATACTTAAGTTGAGAAAGTAAGCTTTATTTCTAAACGCCCACTGTAATACAGTGTTAAACTGCTTCCAAAAGGTAAAGTTGTAGTAGAGCCTCACTGAACATCAAAAGTTATTCAACGTACCGGGCGTGTGTGCGTGCGTGCCCCAGATCCCGAGCGGAGAATGGAGGAGAAATGATTGCAGCGTGACCATCCCCCCTGGGGGGTGATTTCTCACTTTCTGTCTCTATGTTTCTCTCTGGCGCCCGCGGCCCACAGGAAAAAACTCCCTAAAAAAAAAAAAAAAGTAAAAAAAAAAAAAAAAGTTATTCATCTTACAAGTTTAGTAAGTGGAACAATCAAGTTGGTGTTAGTTCTTTCTTAGCTCACTTTAATACAGTGTTAAACTGCTTCCAAAACTTTAGGTTGAAGTAGAGCTTCACTGAACATCACAAGTTATTCACATTACAAAGTAAAGTAAGTGGAACAATCCAGTTTCTGTTATATATTTCTTAAAATTTTCTAGTAAGAGGCTTTCTTTTAATGTAGATTGCTTTGAAAGTGTGGCTTATTCTGAGGCCCAAAACTAAACTTGCAGCTACTGCAAAGATTGTTAGGTGTGAAAATCAACTCCATGACTGGAGTCCTTATGCCAGAGATCTTTCTGATATTCCAAGGAATACACCAGATTTAGGATGAAAAACTACATACTTACCTTGAGAAAGTAAGCTTTATTTTTAAACGCCCACTGTAATACAGTGTTAAACTGCTTCCAAAAGGTAAATTTGAAGTAGAGCTTCACTGAACATCACTAGTTATTCAAGTTACAAAGTTAAGTAAGTGGAAATTTCAAGTTTGTATTAGTTCTTTCTTAACATTTCGTACTATGAGGGTTTGTTTTATCATACTTTGCTTTTACAGTGTAGTGCATTCTTAAACCTAAAACTCAACTTGAGTTACTGCAAAATTTGTCAGGTGTATAAATCAGATCCATGAGTGGAGTCAATCTGCCAAAGATCTTCTGATACTCCAAGGAAATCTCCAGATTGTGGCTGAAAAACTACAT
>NW_006159478.1:382709-387165 GCF_000334495.1 Tupaia belangeri chinensis | reverse complement strand
ACTGAACATCACAAGTTATTCAACTTGCAAAGTTAAGTAAGTGGAACAATCAAGTTTGTGTTAGTTCTTTCTTAACATTTCATAGTAAGAGGATTTCTTAATCCTAGTTTGCTTTGAAAGTGTAGTGCATTCTTAGGCCCAAAGCTCAACTTGCAGCTATTGCAAAGTTCGTTAGGTGTGAAAATCAGCTCCATGAGTGGAGTCATTTTGCCAAAGTTCTTTCTTATATTCCAAAGAAAACTGCAGAATTTGACTTAAAAACTATATACTTATCTTGAGAAAGTAAGCTATGTTTCTAAATGCCCACTGTCATACAGTGTTAAAATGCTTCCAGAACTTGAAGTTGAAGTAGAGCTTCACTGAACATCACAAGTTATTCAACCTACAAAGTTATGTAAGTTGAACAATCAAGTACGTGTTACTTCTTTCTTAACATATTGTTGTAAGAGGTTTTCTCTAATCGTAGTTTGCTTTGAAAGTGTAGTGCATTCTTAGCCCCAAAACTCAACTTGCAGCTACTGCAAAGTTTGTTAGGTGTGAAAATCAGCTCCATGTGTGGAGTCATTCTGCCAAAGATTTTTCTGACATTCCAAAGAAAACTCCAGATTTTGGCTGAAAAACTAAATACTTATCTTGAGGAAGTAAGCTGTATTTCTAAACGCCCACTGTAATACAGTGTTAAACTGCTTCCAGAACTTGAAGTTGAAGTAGAGCTTCACTGAACATCACAAGTTATTCTACTTGCACAGTTATGTAAGTGGAACAATCAAGTTTGTGTTAGTTCTTTCTTAACCTTTCGTAGTAAAAGGTTTTCTTTAATCGTAGTTTGCTTTGAAAGTGTTGTGCATTCTTCCTACCAAAACTCATCTTGCTGCTACAACTAAGATCTTTAGGTGTGACAATCAGCTCCACAAGTGGAATAATTGTGCCAATGATCGTTCTGATACTCAAAGGAAAATTACAGGTTTTGGCCGAAAAACTACATGCTTATCTCACGAAAATAAGCTTCATTTCGAAAGGTCCTTTGAAATACTGTGTAAGGGGAACCAGCAGTTAGCATAATGGCTATGTCACTGCAGTTCCACGTAGTCAACCACGGTTCGGGTCCCAGAACCGGTGGCTAAAAATCTCACGCTGGTCTCGTTTGTGTGTTTTCCCAAGATCCCCAGAGGAGAATGGAGGAGAAGGGATTGCAGCATCACCATTCTCTTTCTGTCTCTCTCTCACTCACTGTCTGTGTGGCAAGCACACGAGGACTATAGTGAATCCCTCTACAAACAAAACAAGAGGACTATAATGTAAAACTCCTTCTAAAAGTGAAATTTGAAGTAGAGCAACACTGAACGTCACAAGTAGTTTAACTACTAAAGTTAAGTAAGAGGAGCAGTCAAATTTGTGTTAGTTCTTTGTAACATTTCATTGTAAGAGGGTTACTTTAGTGTTAGTTTGCTTTGAAAGTGTAGTGCATTCTTGGGCCCAAAACTCAACTTGCAGCTACAACAAAAAACTTCAGCTTTGAAAATCAACTCCATGAGGGGAGTCATTCTGCCAAAGATCTTTCTTATACTCCAATGAAAAGGATAGATGTTGGCTGAAAAACTACATTTTTATCTCAGGAAAGTAAGCTTCATTTCAAAATGGCCATTGAAATACAGGGTAAAATTGCTTCCCATACTGAAACTTGAAGTAGAGCAACACTAAACATTACAAGTTGTTCTACTTGCAAAGTGAAGTAAGAGGAACAATCAAGTATGTGTTTGTTCTTTCTTAACATTTCGTTGTAAGAGTGATTTTTTATCTTAGTTTGCTTTGAATGCGTAGTGCATTCTTAGGCCCAAAGCTCAACTTGCAGCTACTGCCAGGTTAGTTAGGTGAGAAAATCAGCTCCATGTGTGGTGTCATTCAGCCAATGTTCTTTCTTATACTCCAAAGCAAAGTCCAGATTTTGGGTGAAAAACTACATACTTATCTTAGAAGGTAAGCTACATTTCTAAACGCCAACTGTAATACAGTGTTAAACTGCTTCCAAAACTTGAAGTAGAGCTTCATTGAACATCACAAGTTATTCAATTTACAAAGTTAAGTAAGTGGAACATTCAAGTTTGTGTTAGTTCTTATTAACATTTCATTGGAAGAGTATTTTTTTAGTGCCATTTGGCTTTGAAAGTGTAGTGCATTCTTAGGACCAAAACTCAACTTGCTGCTGCAACTAAGATCTTTAGGTATGAAAATCAACTCCACGAGTAAGATCATTCTGCCAGTGATCGTTCTGATACTTAAAGGAAAAGTACAGATATTTGCTGATAATCTATATGCTTATCTCATGAAAGGAAGCTTCATTTCAAAAGGTCCTTTGAAATACAATATAAAGGGAACCAGCAGTTAGTGTAATGGCAATGTCACTGGACTCCCACGTAGTCGACTGCAGTTCGAGTCCCGGAACTGGTGGCTAATAATCTCAAGCTTGTCGCATGTTTGTGTTTTTCCAAGATCCCCAGAGGAGAATGGAGGAGAAAGGAATGCAGTATGACCATTCCCCCGGGGCGTGATTTCTCTTTCTGTCTCTCTGTCACTCACTGTCTGCCTGGCGAGTGCACAAGCCCTATATTGAATACCTCTCCAAAATAAAAAGAGGACTATAATGTAAAACTGCTTCAAAAAGTGAAATTTTAAGTAGAGCAACACTGAACATCACAAGTAGTTCAACTACCAAAGTTAAGAGGAGCAGTCAAATTTGTGTTAGTTCTTTATAACATTTCCTTATAAGAGGGTTACTTTAGTGTTAGTTTGCTTTGAAAGTGTAGTGCATTCTTAGGCCCAAAACTCAACGTGTTGCTACAACAAAAATCTTTAGGAGTGAAATTCAGATCCAATAGTGGAGTCATTCTGCCAGTGATCGTTCTGATTCTCCAAGGAAAAGAACAGATTTTGGCTGATAAATACATGCTTATCTTACGAAAGTAAGATTGCGGTGTTACTATCCACCCTGGGGCTGATTGGAGAGTGGAATGGGAAGTAGCGTAAGTAGTTTTTCAGCCAAAATCTGCACTTTTTCTTACAATATTAGAAAGACCTATTGCTGGGAGACTCCACCTATGGGGCTGCTTTTCATACCTAAAGATCTTTGTGGTAGCTTCAAGTTAAGTTTTGAGCCTAAGAATGCACTTCAGTTTCAAAGCAAAGTGATACTATGGAAACCCACTTCCAAAGAAATTTACAATACATTCACAGAAAATTGTTTGTTCCACTTACTTAACTTTGGAAGTTGTACACCTTGTCATTTTCAATATTGCTCTACTTGAACATTTGGTTTTGGAAGCAATTTGACACTGTTTTACAATGGACGTTTTGAAATGAAGCTTACATTTTACATATAAGCATGTAGTTTTTCAGTGAAAATCTGTACTTTTATTTGAAGTATCACAAAGGTCTTTGGCAGAAAGACTCCACTAAAGATCTTTGTTGTAGTTGCAAGTTGAGTTTTGGGCCTAAGCAGGCACTGCACTTTCCATGCAAACTCAGTGTTAAGCAGGCCTCTATCAAAGAAATGCTAAGAATAACTAACAAAAAGTTGTCTGTTCCACTTAACGTTAGAAGTAGAACAACTTGTGATGTTTGGTTTTGTTCTACTAAAGCAGTTTTACACAGTTTTTCAATGGGTGAAATGAAGCTTACACTTATGGGATAAGCAAGTCGTTTTTCAGCCAAAATCTGTAGTTTTCTTTGGAGTATCAGAAAGATCTTTGGCAGAAATACTCCACTCATGGAACTGATTTTCATACCTAAAGATCTTTGTTGTAGTTGCAAGTTGAGTTTTGGGCCTAAGCAGGCACTGCACTTTCCATGCAAACTCAGTGTTAAGCAGGCCTCTATCAAAGAAATGCTAAGAATAACTAACAAAAAGTTGTCTGTTCCACTTAACGTTAGAAGTAGAACAACTTGTGATGTTTGGTTTTGTTCTACTAAAGCAGTTTTACACAGTTTTTCAATGGGTGAAATGAAGCTTACACTTATGGGATAAGCAAGACGTTTTTCAGCCAAAATCTGCAATTATTCATGGAATAATAGAAAGACCTTCAGAAGATCTTTGGGAGAAAGACTCCACTCATGGGGCTGCTTTTCTTACCTAAAGATCATTGTGGTAGCTGCAAGTTGAGTTTGGGGACTATGAATGCACTACACATTCCAAGCAAACTACGCAAAAAGTAGGCGTCTTCCAACGAAATGCTAAGATTTTTGTGGTCGGATTAGGGTTAGATTAGGCTTTGGGGAGAGGGTTAGGTTTACGGTTAGGGTTTAAGGATAGTGCTATTGTTAGGGTTAGGGTTTTGGGATAGTTTTTGGGTTAGGGTTATGGTTATGGTTAGAGTATAAGGATAGTGCTAGGGTTAGGGTTAAGGTTAAGAGATAGTGTTAGGGTTAGAGTTTAGGGATAGTGTTAGGGTTTGGGTTAGGG
>NW_006159478.1:380049-382429 GCF_000334495.1 Tupaia belangeri chinensis | reverse complement strand
ATCTGTACTTTTATTTGGATTATCAGAAAGATCTTGACAGAAAGGCTCCACTCATGGAAATGATTTTCATACCTAAAGATCATTGTTGTAGCTGCAAGTTGAGTTTTTGGCCTACGAAGGAACTGCACTTTCCATGCAAAATCAGTGTTAAGAAGGCCTCTATCAACGAAATGCTAAGAAGTGACTAACAAAAAAGTTGTCTGTGCTACTTAACGTTAGAAGTAGAACAACTTGTGATGTTCTATTTTGTTTTACAAAAGCAGTTTTACACAGTTTTTCAATGGACGTTTTGAAATGAAGCTTACACTTATGGGATAAGCAAGTCGTTTTTCAGCCAAAAACTGCAATTTTTCATGGAATAACAGAAAGATCTTTAACAGAACTTTGGCAGAAAGACTCCACTCATGTGGCTGCTTTTCATACCTAAAGATCATTGTGGTAGCTGCAAGTTGAGTTTGGGGTCTAAGAATACACTACACATTCCACTCAAACTAAGGGAAAAGCAGGCCTCTTTCAACGAAATGCTAAGATCTTTTTGGTCATGTTAGGGTTAGGATTAGGCTTTAGGGAGAGAGTTAGATAAGGGTTATGGTTTAAGGATAGTGTTAGGGTTAGGTTGAGGGTTCCTGGATAGTATTAGGGTTAGGTTTCAGGGATAGTGTTAGGGTTAGGTTTAGGATTAGAGTTTAAGGACAGTGCTAGGGTTAGGATTAGGGTTAAGGGATAATGTTAGGGTTAGGGTTGGAGTTTAAGTATAGTGCTAGGGTTAGGGTTATTGTTTAGGGATAAGGTTAGGGTTAGGGTTAGAGTTTAAGGCTAGTAATAGTGTTAGGGTTAGGGTTTAGGGATAGTGTTAGGGTTAGGGTTTGGGTTAAAGATTAAGGATAGTATTAGGGTTAGGGTTAGGGTTTAGGGATAGTGCTAGTGTTAAGGCTAGGGTTAAGGGATAGTGTTAGGGATAGGGTTGGAGTTTAGGGATAGTTTTAGGGTTAGGGTTAGGGTTAGAGTTTATCGATAGTGCTAGTGTTATGGTTAGGGTTTAGGGAATGGTTAGGGTTAGATTTTAAGGCTAGTGTTAGGTTAAGAGTTATGCTTTAGGGATAGTGTTAGGGTTAGTGTTTAGGGATAGGTTTAGGTTTAGGGTTAGGGTCTGCCTTGGGCTCAGGGTGAATCCAGGATAGGGGGGTCTGGATGTTAGTTGGTGGGTGTAGTGTACCCTTGGTCACCAGGTGCCTTTAGATGTTCCAGGCTTCTAGCTACTTCAGCAAAAGGTGCAGTCTGTGGAGAGTGGAATGGGAAGTAGTGCAAGAAGTTTTTCAGCCAAAATCGGCACTTTTTCTTACAATATCAAAAAGATCTTTGGCAAAAAGATTTCACTCATGGGGCTGCTTTTCATACGTAACGATTTTTGAGGTACCTGCAAGTTATGTTTTGGGCCTAAGAATGCACTACACTTTCAAAGCAAAGTGATACTAGGGAAACCCGCTTCTAATGAAATTTACAATACACTCACAGAAACTTGGTTGTTCCAATGACTGAACTTTGGATGTTGAACACCTTGTCATGTTCAATATTACTCTACTTGAACATTTGGTTTTGGAAGCAATTTGACACTGTTTTACAATGGACGTTTTGAAATGAAGCTTTCATTTCCCAGATAAGCATGTAGTTTTTCAGCCAAAATCTGTACTTTTATTTGGAGTATCAGAAAGAACTTTGGCAGAAAGACTCCACTCATGGAGCTGATTTTCATACCTAAAGATCGTTGTTGTAGCTGCAAGTTTAGTTTTAGGCCTAACAAGGCACTACACTTCCAAAGCAAAGTAATACTAGGGAAACCCTCGTCCACTGAAATTTCACAATACACTCACAGAAACTAGTTTGTTACACTTACTTAACGTTGGAAGTTGAACCCCTGTGATGTTCAGTGTTGCTCTACTTGAATATTTGGTTTTGGAAGCAGTTTGACACTCTTTACAATGGACGTTTGGAAACGAAGCTTACTTTTGCCAGATAAGTATGTATTTTTTCAGCCAAACCTTGTACTTTTTCGTGGAGTATAAGAAAGATCTTTGGAAGAAAGACTCCACTCATGGAGCAGATTTTCATACCTAAAGATTTTTGTGGTAGCTGCAAGTTGAGTTTTGGGCCTAAGAAGGCACTGCAGTATCCATGCAAAATAAGTGTTAAGCAGGCCTCTATCAACACAATGCTAAGAAGTAACTAACAAAAAAATTGTCTTTGGGAATCAGCAGTTAGTGTAATGGCTATGTCGCTGAACTCCCACGTAGTCGACAGTGGTTCGAGTCCCGGACCCAGTGGCTTAAAACTCATGCCGGGCACGTGTGCGTACATGCCCAAGATCCTGAGAGGAGAATGG
>NW_006159478.1:378033-379310 GCF_000334495.1 Tupaia belangeri chinensis | reverse complement strand
GGATAGTGCTAGGGTTAGGGTTAGGGTTAAGGGATAGTGTTAGGGTTAGGGTTAGAGTTTAGGGATAGTGTTAGGGTTAGGGTTCATGTTAGAGTTTAAGGGTAGTGTTAGTGTTAGGGTTAGGCTTTAGGGATAGTGCTAGGGTTAGTGTTTAGGTATAGGTTTAGGTTTAGAATTAGGGTATGCCTCGGGCTCTGGGTGAAACCTGGACGGGGGGTCTGGATGGGAGTCGGTGGGTGCAGTGTACCCTTTGTCGCCAGGTGCCTTTAGATGTAACAGGCTTAAGCTACTTCAGGAAAAGGCACAGTCTGTGGAGAGTGGAATGGGAAGTAGCGTAAGTCGTTTTTCAGCCAAAATCAGCACTTTTACTTACAATATCAGAAAGGTCTTTGGCTGAAAGATTCCACTCATGGGGCTGCTTTTCACACCTAAAGATCTTTGTGGTAGCTGCAAGTTAAGTTTTGGGCTTAAGAATGCACTACACTTTCAAAGCAAAGTGATAGTAGGGAATCCCGCTTCCGACGAAATATACAAAACCTTCACAGAAATTTGTTTGTTCCACTTACTTAACTTTGGAAGTTGAACACCTTGTCATGTTCAATATTGCTCTACTTGAACATTTGGTTTTGGAAGCATTTTGACACTGTTTTACAATGGACGTTTTGAAATGAAGCTTTCATATCCCAGATAAGCATGTAGTTTTTCAGCCCACATCTGTACTTTTATTTGGATTATCAGAAAGATCTTAACAGAAAGGCTCTACTTATGGAAATGATTTTCATACCTGAAGATGTTTGTTGTAGCTGCAAGTTGAGTTTTGGGCCTAAGAATGCACTGCACTTTTGATGCAAAATAAGTGTTAAGTAGGCCTCTATCAAGGAAATGCTAAGAAGTAACTAACAAAAAAGTTGTCTCAGCCATTTAACGTTAGAAGTAGGACAACTTGTGATGTTCGGTCTTGCTCTACAAAAGCAGTTTTACACAGTTTTTCAATGGACGTTTTGAAATGAAGCTTACTTTTCCCAGATAAGCATGTAGTTTTTCAGCCCAAATCTGTACTTTTCCTTGAAGTATCAGAAAGATCTTTGGCAGAAAGACTCCACTCATGGGGCTGTTTTTCATACCTAAAGATGATTGTGGTAGCTACAAGTTGAGTTTGGGGTATAAGAATTCACTACACATTCCAAGCAAACTAAGTGAACAGTAGGCCTCTTCCAACGATATGCTAAGATCTTTGAGGTCGGGTTAGGGTTAGGGTTAGGCTTTAGGGAGAGAGT
>NW_006159478.1:371704-377985 GCF_000334495.1 Tupaia belangeri chinensis | reverse complement strand
AGTGTTAGGGTAAAGGGTAGGGTCAGGATTTAGGGATAGTGTTTGATTTAGTGTTTAGGGTTAGGTTTAGGTTTAGGGTTATGGTCTGCCTCATGCTCTGGCCGAATCCAGGACAGTGGGGTATGGATGGGAGTCAGTGGGTGCAGTGTACCCTGGGTCTCAAGGTGTCTTTAGATGTACCAGGCTTCTGGCTACTTCAGCAAAAGGCACAGTCTGTGGAGAGTGCAATGGGAAGTAGTGTAAGTAGTTTTTCAGCCAAAATCTGCACTTTTTCTTACAATATGACAAAGATATTTGGCCGAAAGATTCCTCTCATGGGGCTGCTTTTCATACCTAAATATCTTTGTGGTAGCTGCAAGTTATGTTTTGTGCCTAAGAAGGCACTACTCTTTCAAAGCAAAGTGATACTACGGAAACCCGCTTCCAACAAAATTTACAATATATTCATAGAAACAAGTTTATTCCACTTATTTAATTTTGGAAGTTGAATACCTTGTCATGTTCAATATTGCTCTACTTGAACATTTGGTTTTGGAAGCCTTTTGACAGTGTTTTACAATGCAAGTTTTGAAATGAAGCTTACATTTCCCAGATAAGCATGTAGTTTTTCAACCAACATCTGTACTTTTATTTGGAGTATTACAAAGATCATTGACAGAAAGAGTCCACTCATGGAGGTGCTTTTCATTCCTAAAGATCATTGTGGTAGCTGCAAGTTGAGTTTGGAGACTAAGAATGCACTACACATTCCACACAAACTAAGTGAAAAGTAGGCCTCTTCCAACGAAATGCTAAGATCTGTGTGGTCGGGTTAGGGTTAGGGTTAGGCTTTAGGGAGAGTGTTAGGTTTAGGGCTATGGTTTAAGGATAGTGCTAGGGTTAGGGTTAGGGTTTTGGGATTGTGTTATGGTTAGGGTTTAGGGATAGTGTTAGGGTTAGGTTTAGAGTATAAGGATAGTGCTAGGGTTAGGGTTAGGGTAAAAGTTTAATGATAGTGCTAGGGTTAGGGTTAGGGTTTAAGGATAAATTTAGGGATAGGGTTAGGGTTAGAGTTTAAGGATAGTGCTAGGGTTAGGGTTAGGGTTAAGGGATAGTGTTAGGTTTAGGGTTAGAGTTTAGAGTTATTGTTAGTGTTAGGGTTAGAGTTAGAGTTTAAGGATAGTACTAGGGTTGTTAGGCTTTAGGGAAAGTGTTAGTGTTAGGGTTAGAATTTAAGGATAGTGTTAGGGTTAGGGTTAGGGGTAGGCTTTAGGGAGAGTGTTAGGGTTAGGGTTTAGAGATAAGTTTTGGTTTAGGGTAAGGGTCTGCCTCGGGCTCTGGGTGAATCCTGGACTGGGGTGTCTTTAGGGGAGTTGGTGGATGCAGTGTACCGTTGGTCGCCAGGTGCCTTTAGATGTACCAGGCTTCAGGCTACTTCAGCAAAAGGTGCTTTCTGTGGAGACTGAAAGGGGAAGTAGCGTAAGTCATTTTTCAGCCAAAATGTGCACTTTTCCTTTCAATATCAGAAAGATCTTTGGCTGAAAGACTGCACTCATGGGGCTGCTTTTCATATCTCAAGATCTTTGTGGTAGCTGCAAGTTCAGTTTTGGGCCTCAGAATGCACTACACTTTCAAAGCAAAGTAATATGAGGGAAACCCACTTCCTGTGGAGTGCCCTCGCCCATAGCCTTCAATACCTATCCAAAGATGGCGCTCAGCGGAAGTTCGCGGGGCGCTCGGAGCAGTAAACAACTTTAAGGAAGTAGGGCAGCGGAAAGCGTGGAGAGCACGGGAACACCGCATGCAACCAATCCTCTTTCGAGGACTGGCTTCCGTGCTCGTGACCAAGGTGCCAATTGGTCAGGGGCCCTTTATAAGGCTCTGGGGCGGGGAAGAGAGGAGAAGAAGACTGTACAGAGCCTGGGGTAAATAAAGTGCTGTAGAGAAGACCGTTTCCGGGTCGTTTGTAAAGCGACAACTTCCAACGAAATTTACAATACATTCACAGAAACAAGTTTATTCCACTTACTTAACTTTGCAAGTTGAACAACTTGTCATGTTCAATATTGCTCTACTTGTACATTTGGTTTTGGAAGCCATTTGACACCATTTTACAGTGAACTTTTGAAATGAATCTTACCTTTCCCAGATAAGCATGTAGTTTTTCAGCCAAAATCTGTGCTTTTATTTGGAGTATCAGAAAGATCTTTGGCAGAAAGACTCCACTCATGGAGCTGATTTTCAAACCTAAAGATCTTTGTTGTTGCTGCAAATTGAGTTTTAGGCCTAACAAGGCACTCCACTTTCAAAGCAAAGTAATACTAGGGAAAATCTTGTCCAATGAAATTTCACAATACACTCACAGAAACTAGTTTGTTCCACTGACTTAACGTTGGAAGTTGAACACCCTGTGATGTTCAATGTTGCTCTACATGAACATTTGGTTTTGGAAGCAGTTTGACACTGTTTACAATGGACGTTTTGAAACGAAGCTTACTTTTCCCAGACAAGCATGTATTTTTTCAGCCAAACCGTGTACTTTTCCGGGGAGTATCAGAAAGATCTTTGGCAGAAAGACTCCACTCATGGAGAAGATTTTCATACCTAAAGATCTTTGTTGTAGTTGAGTTTTGGGCCTAAGGAGGCACTGTAATTTCCATACAAACTAAGTGTTAAACAGGCCTCTATCACCGAAATTCTAAGAAGTAACTAACAAAAAGTTGTCTGTTCCACTTAATGTAAGAAGTAGGACAACTTGTGATGTTTGGTCTTGCTCTACAAAAGCAGTTTTACAGTTTTTCAATGGAGGTTTTGAAATGAAGCTTACACTTATGAGATAAGCAAGACGTTTTTCAGCCACAATCTGCCATTTTTCATGGAATAACAGAAAGATCTTTAGCAGATCTATGGCAGAAAGACTCCACTCATGGGGCTGCTTTTCATACCTTAAAATCATTGTGGTAGCTGCAAGTTGGGTTTGAAGACTAAGAATGCACTACACATTCCAAGCAAACTAAGTGAAAAGCAGGCCTCTTCCAACGAAATGCAAAGGTCTTTGTGGTCGGGTTAGGGTCAGGGTTCGGCTTGAGGGAGAGTGTTAGGTTTAGGCCTGTGGTTTCAGGATAGTGCTCGGGTTAGGGTTAGGATTTTGGGATAGTGTCAAGATCTTTGTGGTAGCTGCAAGTTGAGTTTTGTGCCTAAGAATGCACTACACTTTCAAAGCAAAGTATTAATAGGGAATCCCGCTTCCAACGACGTTTTACGATACACTCACAGAAACCCGTTGGTTCCACTAACTTAAATTTGGAAGTTGAACACCTAGTGATGTTCAATGTTGCTCTTCTTGAATATTTGGTTTTGGAAGCAGTTTGACACTCTTTTACAATGGACGTTTTGAAAGGAGGCTATCTTTTCCCAGATAAGAATGTGGTTGTTCAGCCAACAACTCTGCGTCTCCTTGGACTATAAGAAAGTTCGTTGGCGGAAAGACTCCACTCATGTAGCTCATTTTCGTATCTAAATATCTTTGTTGTAGCTGCAACTTCTGTTTTGGGCCTAAGAATGAACTACACTTCCTAAGCAACGTACTACTAGGTAAACCGGCTTCCAACGAAATTTCACAATACACACCCAGAAACCAGATTGATCCACTTACTTCACTTTGGAAGTTGAACACCTAGTGATGTTCAATGTTGCTCCATGAGAACATTGACTTTTAGAAGCAGTTTGACACACAGTTTTACAATGGACTTTTTGAAATGAAGCATAATTATTGCAGACAAGCATGTAGATTTTCAGCCAAAAACTGTACTTTTCCTTGGAGTTTCAGCAAGATCTCTGGCAGAAAGACTCCTCTCATGGAGTTGATTTTCATTCCTAAAGATCATTGATATAGGTCCAAATTGATTTTGGGCCTAAGAATGCACTACACTTCCTAAGCAATGTAATACTAGGGAAACCCACTTCCAACCAAATTTTACCATACACTCACAGAAACCAGTTTGTTCTACTTGCTTAACGTGGAAAGTTGAACCCCTTGTGATGTACCATATTGCTCCACTTGAACATTTCGTTTTGGAAACTGTTTGACACTCTTTTACAATGGACGTTTTGAAATGAAGCTTACTTTTCACAGATAAGCATGTAGTTTTTCAGCCAAAAACGGTACTTTTCCTTTCAGTATCAGAAAGATCTCTGGCAGAAAGACTTCACTCATGGCGATGAATTTCATACTTAAAGATCTTTGTTGTAGATGCAAGTTGAGGTTTGGGCCGTAGAATGCACTACACTTTCAAAGCAAACTAAGCGTAAAGCAGGCCTGTTAAAACGAAATGCTCAGATCTTCGTGGTAGGGATAGGGTAAGGGTTAGGTTTTATGGATAGAGTTAGGTTTACTGTTATGGTATAAGGATAGTGCTAGGGTTAGGGTTAGGGTTAAGTTTTAGGGATAATATTAGGGTTAGAGTTAGAGCTTAAGGATAGTGCTAGGGTTAGGGTTAGAGTTAAGGGATAGTCTTAGGGTTAGTGTTATTGTTTAAGGATACTGTTTGGGTTAGGGTTAGGATTTAGGGATAGTGTTGTGGTTAGGGTTTAAAAATAGTGTTAGGCTTAGGGTTTAGGTATAGTGTTAGCGTTAGGGTTAGAGTTTAAGGATAGTGTTAGGGTTAGGGTGAGGTTTTAGGGATAGGGTTAGGGTTAGGGTTTGGGTTTGAGTTTAAGGATAGTGCTAGGGTTAAGGTTAGGGTTAAGGGACTGTGTTAGTGTTAAGTTTAGAGTTAAAGGAGAATGTTAGGTTTTGTGTTTCGGGATGTTGTTTGGGTCAGGGTTTGTGTTTAGGCATCGGTTTAGGGTTAGTGTTAGGGTTTTCCTAGGGCTCTGGGTGAACCCTGGACAGGGGGTTCATGATGGCAGTCATTAAGGGCAGTGTCCCTTGGGTCGCCAGGTGCCTTCAGATGTACCAGACTACTGGTTACTACAGCAAATGGTGCAGTCAGTGGAGAGTGTAAAGGGAAGAAGCATGAGTACATTTTCAGCCAAAATGTGTACTTTTCCTGGGAGTATCAGAAAGATGTTTGGCAGAAGGACTCCACTCATGAAGCTGATTTTCATACCTAAAGATATTTGTTGTAGCTGTAAGTTGAGTTTTGGGCCTGAGAATGCAGTACTTTCAAAGCAAAGTAATAATAGGGAATCTCGCTTCCAATGACATTTTACAATACACTAACAGAAACCAGTTTGTTCCACTTACATAACATGAGGAGTTGGACAAATCGTGATGTTCAGTTTTGCTCTATAGCCAGGATTGGTTTTGGAAGCAGCTTGACACCGTATACAGTGGACGTTTTGAAACAAAGCTTAGTTTTTTCAGTAAGCATGTAGTTTTCAGCCAAACCTTGTACTTTTCTGTGGAGTATCAGAAAGACCTTTATCAGAAAGACTCCACTCATGGAGCTGATTTTCATACCTAAAGATATTTGATGTAGCCGCAAGTTGAGCTTGGGGACTAAGAATGTACTACACATTCCAAGCAAACTAAGTGTTAAGCAGGTCTCTATAAACGAAATGCTGAGAAGTAACAGAAAAAAAGTTGTCTGTTCCACTTAATGATAGACTTAGAACAACTTGTGATGTTAAGTTTAGCTCTACAAAAGCAGTTTTACACAGTTTTTCAATGGATGTTTTGAAATGCAACTTACACTAGAGGGATAATCAAGTCATTTGTAGGCAAAATCTGCAATTTTTCATGGAATAACAGAATTATCTTTAGCAGAACTTTGGCAGAAAGACTCCACTCATGGGACTGCTTTTCATACCTAAACATCATTGTGGTAGCTGCAAGTTGAGTTTGGGGACTAAGAATGCACTACACATTCCAAGCAAACTAAGCAAATAGCAGGCCTCTTCCAAGGAAATGCAAAGAAGTTCGTGGTCTAGTTTGGATTAGGTTTAGGCTTTAGGGAGAGTATTAGGGTTAAGGTAATGGTTTAAGGATAGTGCTAGTGCTAATGTCAGGGTTTCGTGATAGTGATAGAGTTAGGATTTAGGGATAGTGTTAGGTTTAGGATTTGAGTGTAAGGATAGTGCTAGCGTTAGGGTAAGGGTTAAGGGATGATGTTAGGGTTAGATATTGGGACAGTGTTAGGGTTAGGGTTAGGGGAGAGTTTAAGTATAGTTCTAGGGTTAGGGTTAGGGTTCAGGGATTGGGTAAGGGTTAGGGTTAGAGTTTAAGGATAGTGTTAGGGTTAGGGTTAGTGTTAGGGTTTAGGGATAGTGTTAAAGTTAATCGTAAGGGTTAGCGGTTC
>NW_006159478.1:369111-371628 GCF_000334495.1 Tupaia belangeri chinensis | reverse complement strand
GGTGAGTGTTAGAGTTTAAGGATAGTGCTAGGGTTAGGGTTAGGGTTTAGGGTTAGTGTTAGGAATAGGTTACGGTTTGAGTTTAAGGATAGTGCTAGGGTTAATGTTAGGGTTAAAGGACAGTGTTAGTTTTAAGTTTAGAGTTAAAGGAAAATGTTAGGCTTCGTGTTTAGGGATGTTGTTAGGGTTAGGGTTTGTGTTTAGGGATCAGTTCAGGGTTAGTGTTAGGGTCTTCCTAGGGCTCTGGGTGAACCCTGGACAGGGGGTTCGTAATGGCAGTCGGTAAGGGCAGTGTCCCCTTGGCCGCCAGGTGCCTTCAGATGTACCAGGCTACTGGTTACTACAGCAAATGGCAAAGTCTGTGGAGAGTGGAAGGGGAAGAAGCACGAGTAGATTTTCAGCCAAAATCTGTACTTTTCCTTGGAGTATCAGAAAGATGTTTGGCAGAAGGACTCCCCTCATGAAGCTGATTTTCATACCTAAAGATATTTGCTGTAGCTGCAAGTTGAGTTTTGTGCCTAAGAATGTAGTACATTTTCAAAGCAAAGTCATAATAGGGAATACCCGCTTCCAACGACATTTTACAATACACTCACAGAAACCAGTTGGTTCCACTAACTTAACTTTGGAAGTTGAACATCTAGTGATGTTCAGTGTTGCTCTTCTTAATATTTGGTTTTGGAAGCAGTTTGACACTCTTTTACAATGGATGATTTAAAAAGAGGCTATCTTTTCCCAGATAAGAATGTGGTTGTTCAGCCAACAACTCTGCGTCTCCTTGGACTATAAGAAAGTTCGTTGGCGGAAAGACTCCACTCATGTAGCTCATTTTCGTATCTAAATATCTTTGTTGTAGCTGCAAGTTCAGTTTTGGGTCTAAGAATGAACTATACTTCCTAAGCAACGTATTACTAGGTAAACCCGCTTCCAACGAAATTTCACAATACACGTCCAGAAACCAGATTGTTCCATTTACTTGACTTTGGAAGTTGAACACCTAGGGATGTTCAATGTTGCTCTATGATAACATTGACTTTTAGAAGCAGTTTGACACACAGTTTTACAATGGACGTTTTAAAATTAAGCATAATTATTGCAGACAAGCATGAAGATTTTCAGCCAAAAACTGTACTTTTCCTTGGAGTTTCAGAAAGATCTCTGGCAGAAAGACTCCTCTCATGGAGATGATTTTCATTCCTAAAGATCATTGTTATAGGTCCAAATTGACTTTTGGGCCTAAGAATGCACTACACTTCCTAAGCAAAGTAATACTAGGGAAACCCACTTCCAACCAAATTTTATCATACACTCACAGAACCCAGTTTGTTCTACTTGCTTAACATGGAAAGTTGAATGAACCCCTTGTGATGTCCCTTATTGCTCTACTTGAACATGTGGTTTTGGAAGGTGTTTGACACTCTTTTCAACGCACGTTTTGAAATGACGCTTCCTTTTCCCAGATAAGCATGTAGTTTTTCAGGCAAAAACTGTACTTTTCCTTGCAGTATCAGAAAGATCTCTGGCAGAAAGACTCCACTCATGGCGATGATTTTCATACTTAAAGATCTTTGTTGTAGATGCAAGTTGAAGTTTGGGCCTAAGAATGCACTACACTTTCAAAGCAAACTAAGCATAAAGCAGGCCTCTTTCAATGAAATGCTAAGATCTTCGTGGTAGGGTTAGGGTAAGGATTAGGCTTTCAGGACAGAGTTAGGTTTACGGTTATGGTTTAAGCCTAGTGCTAGAATTAGGGTAAGGGTTAATTTTTGGGATAATATTAGGGTTAGGGTTAGAGTTTAAGGATAGTGCTAGGGTTAGGGTAAGAGTTAAGGGATAGTCTTAGTGTTAGGGTTATTGTTTAAGGATACTGTTGGGGTTAGAGTTAGGATTTAGGGATAGTGTTGTGGTTAGGGTTTAAAAATAGTGGTAGGGTTAGGGTTTAGGTATAGTGTTAGCGTTAGGGTTAGAGTTTAAGCATAAAGTTAGGGTTAGGGTGAGGTTTTAGGGATAGTGTTAGGGTTAGGGTTTGGGTTTGAGTGTTAGGATAGTGCTAGGGTTAAGGCTAGTGTTAAGGGACTGTGTTAGTGTTAAGTTTAGAGTTAAAGGAGAATGTTAGGCTTAGCGTTTAGGGATGTTGTTTGGGTTAGATTTTGAGTTTAGGCATCAGTTTAGGGTTAGTGTTATGGTCTTCCGAGGGCTCTGGGTGAACCCTGGACAGGGGGTTCGTGATGGCAGTCGGTAAGGGCATTGTCCCCTTGGTCACCACGTGCCTTCAGATGTACCAGGCCACTGTTTACTACAGCAAATGGTGCAGTCTGTGGAGAGTGTAAGGGGAAGAAGCACGAGTACATTTTCAGCCAAAATCTGTACTATTCCTGGGAGTATCAGAAAGATGTTTGGCAGAAGGACTCCACTCATGAAGCTGATTTTCACACCTAAAGATATTTGTTGTAGCTGTAAGTTGAGTTTGGGGCCTAAGAATGCACTACTTTCAAAGCAAAGTAATAATAGGGAATC
>NW_006159478.1:366160-367019 GCF_000334495.1 Tupaia belangeri chinensis | reverse complement strand
CTAAGAATGCACTACACATTCCAAGCAAACTAAGCAAATAGCAGGCCTCTTCCAACGAAATGCTAAGAAGTTTGTGGTCTACTTAGGGTTAGGTATAGGCTTTAGGGAGAGTATTAGGGTTATGGTTTAAGGATAGTGCTAGTGTTAATGTTAGGGTTAGGGTTATGATTAAGGGATAGTGTTAGGGTTAGGGTTAGAGTTTAAGGATAGTGCTAGGGTTAGGGATAGGGTTAGGGTTTAGGGATAGTTTTAAAGTTAAACGTAAGGGTTAGAGCTTCAGGATAGTGCTAGGGTTAGTGATAGGGTTTAGGGTTAGTGTTAGGATTAGGGTTAGGGTTTAGAGATAGTTTTAAAGTTAAACGTAAGGGTTAGAGCTTCAGGATAGTGCTAGGGTTAGTGATAGGGTTTAGGGTTAGTGTTAGGATTAGGGTTAGGGTTTAGAGATAGTTTTAAAGTTAAACGTAAGGGTTAGAGCTTCAGGATAGTGCTAGGGTTAGTGATAGGGTTTAGGGTTAGTGTTAGGATTAGGGTTAGGGTTTAGAGATAGTTTTAAAGTTAAACGTAAGGGTTAGAGCTTCAGGATAGTGCTAGGGTTAGTGATAGGGTTTAGGGTTAGTGTTAGGATTAGGGTTAGGGTTTAGAGATAGTTTTAAAGTTAAACGTAAGGGTTAGAGCTTCAGGATAGTGCTAGGGTTAGTGTTAGTGTTCAGGGATAGTGTTACAGTTAGGGTTAGAGTTTAAGGATAGTGCTAGGGTTAGGGATAGGGTTAGGGTTTAGGGATAGTTTTAAAGTTAAACGTAGAGTTTAAGGATAGTGCTAGGGTTATAGTTAGGGTTTAGGGTAAGTGTTAGAGTTATA
>NW_006159478.1:364389-364933 GCF_000334495.1 Tupaia belangeri chinensis | reverse complement strand
TACTAGGGAAACTCACTTCCAACCAAATTTTACCATACACTCACAGAAACCAGTTTGTTCTACTTGCTTAACTTTGGACATTGAACGTCTTGTGATGTACCATATTGCTCCACTTGAACATGTGGTTTTGGAAGCTGTTTGACACTCTTTTCAATGCACGTTTTGAAATGACGCTTCCTTTTCCCAGATAAGCATGTAGTTTTTCAGACAAAAACTGTACTTTTCCTTGCAGTATCAGAAAGATCTCTGGCAGAAAGACTCCACTCATGGCGATGATTTTCATACTTAAAGATCTTTGTTGTAGATGCAAGTTGAGGTTTGGGTCTAAGAATGCACTACACTTTCAAAGCAAACTAAGCGTAAAGCAGGCCTCTTCCAACGAAATGCTAAGATCTCCGTGGTAGGGTTAGGGTAAGGATAAGGCTTTCGGGACAGTGTTAGGTTTACGGTTATGGTTTAAGCCTAGTGCTAGAATTAGGGAAAGGGTTAATTTTAGGGATAATATTAGGGTTAGGGTTAGAGTTTAAGGATAGTGCTAGGGTTA
>NW_006159478.1:358189-362084 GCF_000334495.1 Tupaia belangeri chinensis | reverse complement strand
GGTCTTCCGAGGGCTCTGGGTGAACCCTGGACAGGGGGTTCGTGATGGCAGTCGGTAAGGGCATTGTCCCCTTGGTCGCCAGGTGTCTTCAGATGTACCAGGCCACTGGTTACTACAGCAAATGGTGCAGTCTGTGAGAGTGTAAGGGGAAGAAGCACGAGTACATTTTCAGCCAAAATCTGTACTATTCCTGGGAGTATCAGAAAGATGTTTGGCAGGACTCCACTCATGAAGCTGATTTTCACACCTAAAGATATCTGTTGTAGCTGTAAGTTGAGTTTGGGGCCTAAGAATGCACTACTTTCAAAGCAAAGTAATAATAGGGAATCCCGCTTCCAAGGAAATTTTACAATACACTCACAGAAACCAGTTTGTTCCACTAACTTAACTTTGGAAGTTGAACACCCTGTGATGTTCAAAGTTGCTCTACTTGAACATTTGGTTTTGGAAGCAGTTTGACACTGTTTACAGTGGACTTTTTGAAACAAAGCTTACTTTTTTCAGATAAGCATATATTTTTTAAGCCAAACCTTGCACTTTTCTGTGGAGTATCAGAAAGACCTTTATAAGAAAGACACCACTCATGGAACTGATTTTCGTACCTAAAGATCATTGTTGTAGTTGCAAGTTGAGTTTTGGGCCTAGGAGGGCACTGCACTTTCCATACAAACAAAGTTTTAAGTAGGCCTCTATCAACGAAATGCTGAGAAGTACCTGAAAAAAAGTTGTCTGTTCCACTTAATGAAAGAATTAGAACAACTTGTGATGTTCAGTTTAGGTCTGCAAAAGCAGTTTTACACAGTTTTTTGATGGATGTTTTGAAATGAAGCTTACACTAAAGGGATAATCAAGTCATTTTTAGGCAAAATCTGCATTTTTTCATGGAATAACTGAAAGATCTTTAGCAGATCTTTGGCAGAAAGACTCCACTCATGGGGCTGCTTTTCATAACTAAACGTCATTGTGGTAGCTTCAAGTTGAGTTTGGGGACTAAGAATCCACTACACATTCCAAGCAAATTAAGGAAATAGCAGGCCTCTTCCAACGAAATGCTAAGAAGTTTGTGGTCTAGTTAGGGTTAAGTTTAGGCTTTAGGGAGAGTGTTAGGGTTAGGGTTATGGTTTAAGGATAGTGCTCGGGTTAATGTTAGGGTATTGTGATAGTGATAGAGTTAGGATTTATGGATAGTGTTAGGGTTAGGATTCGAGTGTAAGGTTAGTGCAAGGTTAGGGTTAGGGTTAACGGATAGTGTTAGAGTTAGATATAGGGATAGTGTTATGGTTAGGGTTAGGATAGATTTTAAGCATAGTGCTAGGATTAGGGTTAGGGTTATGATTAAGGGATAGGGTTAGGGTTAGGGTTTGAGTTTAGGGATAGTGTTAGGGTTAGGGTTAGAGGTTCAGGGGAGTGGCAGGGTTAGGGTTAGGGTTTAGGGATAATGATAAAGTTAAACGTAAGGGTTAGAGGTTCAGGGTAGTGCTAGGGTTAGGGTTAGGGTTAAGGAGTAGTGTCAGGGATAGTGTAAGAGATTAGGTATAGTGTTAGGGTTATGGTTAGTGTTAGAGTTTAAGGATAGTGCTAGGGTTAGGGTTAGGGTTTAGGGTTAGTGTTATGATTAGGGTTAGGTTTTGAATTTAAGGATAGTGCTAGGGTTAAGTTTAGGGTTAAGGGCCAGTGTTAGTGTTAAGTTTAGAGTTAAAGGAGAATGTTAGACATAGAGTTTAAGGATGTTGTTAGGCTTAGGGTTTGTGTTTAAGGATCAGTTTAGGGTTAGTGTTAGGGTCTTCCTAGGGGTCTGGGTAAATCCTGGACAGGGAGTTCTTGATGGCAGTCGGTAAGGGCGGTGTCCCCTTGGTCGCCAGGTGCCTTCAGATGTACCAGGCCACTGGTTACTACAGCAAATGGTGCAGTCTGTGAGAGTGTAAGGGGAAGAAGCACGAGTACACTTTCAGCCAAAATCTGTACTATTCCTGGGAGTATCAGAAAGATGTTTGGCAGAAGGACTCCACTCATGAAGCTGATTTTCACAACTAAAGATATCTGTTGTAGCTGTAAGTTGAGTTTTGGGCCTAAGAATGCACTACTTTCAAAGCAAAGTAATAATAGGGAATCCCGCTTCCAATGACATTTTACAATACACTCACAGAAACCAGTTTGTTCCACTAACTTAACTTTCAAAGTTGAACACCTAGTGATGTTCAATTATGAACTACTTAAATATTTGGTTTTGCAAGCAGTTTGACAATCTTTTACAATGGACGTTTTGAAAGGAGGCTATCTTTTCCCAGATAAGAATGTGGTTGTTCAGCCAACAACTCTACATCTCCTTGGACTATCAGAAAGTTCTTTGGCAGAAAGACTCCACTCATGTAGCTCATTTTCGTACCTAAAGATCTTTGTTGTAGCTGCAAGTTAAGTTTTGGGACCAAGAATGAACTACACTTCGTAAGCAACATACTAGTAGGTAAACCCGCTTCCAACGAAATTTTACAATACACGTCTCGAAACCAGATTCTTCCTCTTACTTCACTTTGGTAGTTGAACACCTAGTGATTTTCATTGTTGCTCTACGAGAACAATGACTTATAGAAGTAATGAGACACAGTTTTGCAATTGACGTTTTGAAATGAAGCATAATTATCGCAGACAAGCATGTAGATTTTCAGCCAAAAACTGTACTTTTCCTTCAAGTTTCAGAAAGATCTCTGGCAGAAAGAGACCTCTCAAGGAGCTGATTTTCATTCCTAACGATGATTGTTATAGGTACAAATTGACTTATGGGCCTAAAAATGCATTACACTTCCTAAGCAAATTAATACTAGGGAAACTCACTTCCAACCAAATTTTACCATACACTCACAGAAACCGGTTTGTTCTACTTACTTAACTTTGGAAGTAGAACACCTACTGATGTACCATAGTGCTCTACTTGAACATTTCGTGTTGGAAGCTGTTTGACACTCTTTTACAATGGATGTTGTGAAAGGAAGCTTACTTTTCCCACATAAGTATATAGTTTCTCAGGCAAAAACTCTACTTTTCCTTGCAGTATCAGAAAGATCTCTGGCAGAAAGACTCCACTCATGGCGATGATTTTCATACTTAAAGATCTTTGTTGTAGGTGCAAGTTGAGGTTTGGGCCTAAGAACGCTCTACCCTTTCAAAACAAACTAAGCGTAAAGCAGGCCTCTTCCAACGAAATGCTAAGATCTCTGTGGTCGGGTTAGGGTAAGTGTTAGGCTTTAGGGACAGAGTTAGGTTTACAGTTATGGTTTAAGGATAGTGCTAGGGTTAGGGTTAGGGTTAAGTTTTAGGATAATATAAGGGTTAGGGTTAGAGTTAAGGGATAGTCTTAGGGTTAGGGTTATTGTTTAAGGATACTGTTGGGGTGAGGGTTATAATTTAGGGATAGTTTGGTGGTTAGGATTTAAAAATAGTGTTAGGGTTGGTGTTTAGGTATAGTGTTAGCGTTAGGGTTAGAGTTTAAGGATAGTGTTAGGGTTAAGTTTAGGTTTCAGGGATACTGTTAGGGTTAGGGTTGGGGTTTGAGTTTAAGGATAGTACTAGGGTTAAGGTTAGGGTTAAGGGACTGTGTTAGTGTTAAGTTTAGAGTTAAAGCAGAATGTTAGGCTTAGCGTTTAGGGATGTTGTTTGGGTTAGGGTTTGTGTTTAGGCATTGGTTTAGGGTTAGTGTTAGGGTCTTCATAGAGGTCTGGGTGAACCCTGGACAGGGGGTTCGTGATGGCAGTCGGTAAGGGCATTGTCCCCTTGGTCGCCAGGTGCCTTCAGATGTCCCGGCTACTGGTTACTACAGCAAATGCTGCTGTCTGTGGAGAGTGGAAGGGGAAGAAGCACGAGTAGATTTTCAGCCAAAATCTGTACTTTTCCTGGGAGT
>NW_006159478.1:349171-358027 GCF_000334495.1 Tupaia belangeri chinensis | reverse complement strand
AAATTTTACAATACACTCACAGAAACCAGTTTGTTCCACTAACTTAACTTTGGAAGTTGAACACCCTGTGATGTTCAAAGTTGCTCTACTTGAACATTTGGTTTTGGAAGCAGTTTGACACTGTTTACAGTGGACGTTTTGAAACAAAGCTTACTTTTTTCAGATAAGCATATAGTTTTTCAGCCAAACCTTGCACTTTTCTTTGGAGTATCAGAATGACCTTTATCAGAAAGACTCCACTCATGGAGCTGATTTTCATACCTAAAGATCTTTGTTGTAGTTGCAAATTGAGTTTTTGGCCTAGGAGGGCACTGCACTTTCCATACCAACTAAGTGTTAAGCAGGCCTCTATCAACGAAATGCTGAGAAGTAACTGAAAAGAAGTTGTCTGTTCCACTTAATGATAGAATTAGAACAACTTGTGATGTTCAGTATAGCTCTACAAAAGCAGTTTTACAGTTTTTCAATGGATTTTTTGAAATGAAGCTTACACTAGAGGGATAATCAAGTCATTTTTAGGCGAAATCTGCAATTTTTCATGGAATACCAGAAAGATCTTTAGCAGATCTTTGGCAGAAAGACTCCACTCATGGGGTGGCTTTTCATACCTAAATATCATTGTGGTAGCTGTAAGATGAGTTTGGGTACTCAGAATGCACTACATGTTCCAAGCAAACTAAGTAAATAGCAAGCCTCTTCCACTGAAATGCTAAGTAGTTTGTGCTCTAGTTAGGGTTAGATTTAGGCTTTATGGTTAGGGAGAGTGTTAGGGTTAGGTTTATGGTTTAAGGATAGTGCTAGTGTTAATGTGAGGGTTTCGTGGTAGTGATAGAGTTAGGATTTACGAATAGTGTTAGGGTTAGGTTTTGAAGGTAAGGATAGTGCTTGGGTTAGGGTTAGGGTTAAGGGATAGTGTTAGGGTTAGATATAGGGATAGTGTTAGGGTTGGGTTAGGGTAGAGTTTAAGGATATTTCTAGGGTTAGGGTTAGGGTTCAGGGATTTGGTTAGTATTAGGGTTAGAGTTTAAGTTAGTGTTAGGGTTAGGGTTAGGGTTAGGGTTTAGGGATAGTGTTAAACATAAGGGTTAGAGGTTCAGGATAGTGAAAGCTTTAGGTTTACGGTTAAGGAGTAGTGTTAGGGTTAGTGTTAGAGATTAGGGATAGTGTTAGGGTTAGGGTTAGTGTTAGAGTTTAAGGATAGTGGTAGGGTTAGGGTTAGGGTTTAGGGTTAGTGTTAGGATTATAGTTAGGGTTTGAGTTTAAGGATAGTGCTAGGGTTAAGGTTAGGGTTAAGGGACAGTGTTAGTGTTAAGTTTAGAGTTAAAGGAGAATGTTAGGCTTAGTGTTTAGGGACATTGTTAGGGTTAGGGTTTGTGTTTAGGGATCAGTTTAGGGTTAGTGTTAGGGATCTTCCTAGGAGTCTGGGTGAATCCTGGACAGGAGGTTCTTGATGGCAGTTGGTAAGGGCGGTGTTAAGATGTACCAGGCCACTGGTTACTACAGCAAATGGTGCAGTCTGTGAGAGTGTAAGGGGAAGAAGCACGAGTACACTTTGAGCCAAAATCTGTACTATTCCTGGGAGTATCAGAAAGATGTTTGGCAGAAGGACTCCACTCATGAAACTGATTTTCATACCTAAGGATATTTGCTGTAGCTGCAAGTTGAGTTTTGTGCCTAAGAATGCACTACACTTTCAAAGCAAAGTAATAATAGGGAATCACGCTTCCAATGAAATTTTACAATACACTCACAGAAACCAGTTGGTTCCACTTACTTAACTTTGGAAGTTGATCACCCTGTGATGTTCAAAGTTGCTCTAATTGAGCATTTGGTTTTGGAAGCAGTTTGACACTCTTTTACAATGGACGTTTTGAAAGGAGGCTGTCTTTTCCCAGATAAGAATATGGTTGTTCAGCCAACAATTCTACGTCTCCTTGGACTATCAGAAAGTTCTTTGGCAGAAAGACTCCACTCATGTAGCTCATTTTCCAAACTAAAGATCTTTGTTGTAGCTGCAATTTCAGTTTGGGGCCTAAGAATGAACTACCTAAGCAAGGTACTACTAGGTATACCCGCTTCCAACGAAATTTTACAATACACGTCCAGAAACCAGATTGTTCCACTTACTTCACTTTGGAAGTTTAAAACCTAGTGATGTTCAATGTTGCTCTATGAGAACATTGACTTTTAGAAGCAGTTTGACACAGTTTTACAATGGATGTTTTGAAATGAAGCATAATTATCGCAGACAAGCATGTAGATTTTCAGCCAAAAACTGTACTTTTCCTTCAAGTTTCAGAAAGATCTCTGGCAGAAAGACTCCTCTCATGGAGCTGATTTTCATTCCTAAAGATCATTGTTGTTGGACAAATTGACTTTTGGGGCTACGAATGCACTACACTTCCAAGCAAAGTAATACTAGGGAAACCCACTTCCAACCAAATTTTACCATACACTCACAGAAACCAGTTCGTTCTACTTGCTTAACTTTGGAAGTTAAACACCTTGTGATATACCATATTGCTCTACTTGAACATGTGGTTTTGGAAGCTGTTTGACACTCTTTTACAATGGACGTTTTGAAATGAAGCTTACTTTTCCCAGATAAGCATGTAGTTTTTCACGCAAAAACTGTATTTTCCTTGCAGTATCAGAAAGATCTCTGGCAGAAAGACTCCACTCATGGCGATAATTTTCATACTTAAAGATGTTTTTGCAGATGCAAGTTGAGGTTTGTGCCTAAGAATGCAGTACACTTTCAAAGCAAACTAAGCGTAAAGCAGGCCTCTTCCAACGAAATGCTAAGATCTTCGTAGTAGGGTTAGAGTAAGGGTTAGGCTTTAGGGACAGAGTTATGTTTACTGTTATGGTTTAAGGATAGTGCTAGGGTAAGGGTTAGGGTTAAGTTTTAGGATAATATAAGGGTTAGGGTTAGAGTTAAGGGATAGTCTTAGGGTTAAGGTTATTGTTTAAGGATACTGTTGGGGTTAGGGTTAGGATTTAGGGATAGTTTGGTGGTTAGGGTTTGAAAATAGTGTTACGGTTGGTGTTTAGGTATAGTGTTAGCGTTAGGCTTAGAGTTTAAGGATAGTGTTAGGGTTAAGATTAGGTTTCAGGGATAGTGTTAGGGTTAGGGTTGGGGTTTGAGTTTAAGGATAGTGCTAGGGTTAAGTTTAGGGTTAAGGGACTGTGTTAGTGTTAAGTTTAGAGTTAAAGGAGAATGTTAGGCTTAGTGTTTAGGGACGTTGTTTGAGTTAGGGTTTGTGTTTAGGCATCGGTTTAGGGTTAGTGTTAGGGTATTCATAGGAGTCTGGATGAACACTGGACAGGGGGTTCGTGATGGCAGTCGGTAAGGGCATTGTCCCCTTGTTCGCCAGGTGCCTTCAGATGTACCAAGCTACTTGTTACTACAGCAAATGGTGCAGTCTGTGGAGAGTGGAAGCAGAAGAAGCACGAGTAGATTTTCAGCCAAAATCTGTACTTTTCCTGGGAGTATCAGAGAGATGTTTGGCAGAAGGACTCCACTCATGAAGCTGATTTTCATACCTAAAGATATTTGTTGTAGCTGTAAGTTGAGTTTTGGGCCTAAGAATGCAGTACATTCAAAGTAAAGTGATAATAGGGAATCCCGCTTCCAACCAAATTTTACAATACACTCACAGAAACCAGTTTGTGCCACTAACTTAACTTTGGAAGCTGAACACCCTGTGATGTTCAAAGTTGCTCTACTTGAACATTTGGTTTTGGAAGCAGTTTGACACTGTTTACAGTGGACGTTTTGAAACAAAGCTTACTTTGTTCAGATAAGCATGTAGTTTTTCAGCCAAACCTTGTACTTTTCTGTGGAGTATCAGAAAGACCTTTATCAGAAAGACTCCACTCATGGAGCTGATTTTCGTACCTAAAGATCTTTGTTGTAGTTGCAAGTTGAGTTTTTGGCCTAGGAGGGCACTGCACTTTCCATACCAACTAAGTGTTAAGCAGGCCTCTATCAAAGAAATGCTGAGAAGTAACTGAAAAAAGTTGTCTTTTCCACTTAATGATAGAATTAGAACAACTTGTGATGTTCAGTTTAGCTCTACAAAAGCAGTTTTACACAGTTTTTCAATGGATGTTTTGAAATGAAGCTTACACTAAAGGGATAATCAGGTCATTTTTAGGCAAAATCAGCAATTTTTCATGGAATACCAGAATGATCTTTAGCAGATCTTTGGCAGAAAGACTCCACTCATGGGGTGGCTTTTCATACCTAAACATCATTGTGGTATCTGCAAGTTGAGTTTGGGGACTAAGAATGCACTACACATTCCAAGCTAACTAAGCAAATAGCCTGCCTCTTCCAACGAAATGCTAAGAAGTTTGTGGTTGGTTAGGGTTAGGTTTAGGCTTGAGGGAGAGGGTTAGGGTTATGGTTTAAGGAAAGTGCTAGTGTTAATGTGAGGGTTTCGTGATAGTGATAGAGTTAGAATTTAGGGATAGTGTTAGGGTTAGGGTTAGAGTTTAAGGATAGTGCTAGGGTTAGGGTTAGGGTTTGAGTTTAGGGATAGTGTTAGGGCAGGGGTTAGGGTAGAGATTAAGGAGAGTCCTAGGGTTAGGGTTAGAGTATAAGGATAGTGCTAGGGATAGGGTTAGGGTTTGAGTTTAGGGATAGTGTTAAGGTTAGGGTTAGATATAGGGATAGTGTTAGGGCAGGGGTTAGGGTAGAGATTAAGGATAGTGCTAGGGTTAAGGTAAGGGTTCAGGGATTAGGTTAGTGTTAGGGTTAGAGTTTAAGGATAGTGTTAGTGATAGTGTTTGGGTTAGGGTTTAGGGATAGTGTTAAAGTTAAACGTAAGGCTTAGAGGTTCAGGATAGTGCTAGGGTTAGTGTTAGGGTTAAGGAGTAGTGTCAGAGTTAGTGTTAGAGATTAGGGATAGTGTTAGGGTTAGGGTTAGTGTTAGAGTTTAAGGATAGAGCTAGGGTTATTGTTAGGGTTTAGTGTTAGTGTTAGGATTAGGGTTAGGGTTTGAGTTTAAGAATAGTGCTAGGGTTAAGGTTCGGGTTAAGGGACAGTGTTAGTGTTCAGTTTAGAGTTAATGGAGAATTTTAGGCTTAGTGTGTAGGGATGCTGTTAGGATTAAGTTTTGTGTTTAGGGATCAGTTTAGGGTTAGTGTTAGGGTCTTCCAAGGGGTCTGGGTGAATCCTGGATAGAAGGTTCTTGATGACATTTCGTAAGTGCATTGTCCCCTTGGTCACCCGGTGCATTCTGTTGTTCCAGGCTACTGTTTACTATAGCAAATGAAGCAGTCTCTGGAGAGTGGAAGGGAAAGAAGCATGAGTAGAATTTCAGCCAAAATATTTATTTTTCCTTGAAGTATCAGAAAGATCTTTGACAGAAAGACTGCACACTTCAAGCTGACTTTCATCCCATAAAGATGTTTGTTGTAGCTGCAAGTTGAGTTTTCGGCCTAAGGAGCACTACACTTTCAAAGCAAAGTAATAATAGGGAATCCCGATTCCAACGAAAGTTTTCGATACAATCACTGAAACCAGTTTGTTCTAAAAACTTAACTTTGGAAGTTGAACACCTAGTGAGGTTCAATGTTTCTCTATCTAATCATTTGGTTTTGGAAACAGTTTAACACACTTTTACAATGGAGGTTTTGAAAGGAAGCTAACTGTTCCTAGATAAGGCTGTGGTGATTCAGAAAAAACTCTAATTCACCTAGGAGTATCAGAAAGATCTTTGACAGAAAGACTCCACTCACGAAGTTCTTTTTCGTACCTAAAGATCTTCATTCTAGTTACAAATTGAGTTTTGGGCCTAAGAATTAACTACACTACCTTTGCAAAGTAATACTAGGGAATCCCGCTTCCAACGAAATTTTACAATACATGTCCAGAAACCAGTTTGTTCCACTTACTTAACTTTGGAAATTGAACACCTAGTAATTTTCAATGTTGCTCTATTAGAACCTTTGGTTTTAGAAGCAGTTTGAAACAGTTTTACAATGAAAGTTTTGAATGAAGCATATTTTCCCAGATAAGCATGTAGTTTTTCATCCAAAAACTGTACTTTTCTTTGGCGTATCAGAAAGATCTCTGGCAGAAAGACTCCACTCATGGAGCTCATTTTTATGCCTAAAGATCTTTGTTCTAGGTACAAATTGAGTTTTGGGCCTAAGAATGCACTACGCTTCCTAAGCACAGTAATACAAGGAAAAACTGCTTCCAAACCAATTTTACCATACACTCACAGAAAGCAGTTTGTTCTTCTTATTTAACTTTGGAAGTAGAACACCTTGTGTTGTACTATATTGCTCTACTTGAACATGTGGTTTTGGAAGCTGTTTGACTGTTTTACAATGGACGTTTTGAAATGAAGCTTATGTTTTCCCAGATAAGCATGTAGTTGTTCAGCCATAAACTGTAATTTTCCTTGCAGTATCAGTAAGATCTTTGGCAGAAAGACTCCACTCATTGCACTGATTTTCAAACCTAAAGATCTTTCCTGTAGCTGCAAGTGGAGTTTTGGGCCTAGGAATACAGTACACGTTCACAACCAACTACGCATAAAGCAGGACTCTTCCAAAAAAATGCAAAGATCTTCGTAGTAGGATGAGGGTTAGGGTTAGGCTTTATGGACAGAGTAAGGCTTACTCTTATGGTTTAAGGATAGTGCTAGGGTTAGTGTTAGGGTTAAGTTTCAGGGATAATATTAGGGTTAGTGTTAGAGTTTAAGGATAGTGCAAGGTTAGGGTTAGAGTTAAGGGATAGTGTCAGGGTTAGGGTTAGGATTTAGGTATAGTGTTAGGTTTAGAGTTTAAGAATAGTGTTAGAGATAGGGTTTAGGTATAGTGTTAGGGTTAGAGTTTAAGGATAGTGTTAGGGTTAGGTTTTAGGGATAGTGTTAGGTTTACGGTTAGGATTTGAGTTTAAGGATAGTGCTAGAGTTAGGGTTAGGGTTAAGGGACAGTGTTAAGGTTAAGTTTAGTGGTAAAGGAGGCTGATAGGTTTACGTCTTAGAAATGTTTTTAGGTTTAGGGTTTTTGTCTAGGAATAGGTTTAATTTTAGGGTTAGGGTCTTCCTAGGCGTCTGGGTGAATCCTGGCCAGGGCATTCTTGATGTTAGTCTGTAAGTGCAGTGTTCCCTTGGTCGCCAGGTGCATTCTGATGTATCAGGCTACTGTTTACTAGAGCAAATGACGCATTCTCTGGAGAGTGGAAGGGGAATAAGCATGAGTTGAATTTCAGCCAAAATCTGTACTTTTCCTTGGAATATCAGAAAGATCTTTGGCAGAAAGACTCCACCCATGAAGCTGATTTTCATACATAAAGATATATGCTATATCTGCAAATTGAGTTTTGGGCCTAAGAATGCAGTTCACTTTCAAAGCAAAGTAATAATAGGGAATCCTGATTCCGACTGTAAGGGTCCAGAGATCGATCTAACTGATGGAGTCACAGAAAAGACAGTGACAATGCAACTGCAAAATAGGCTTTTATTTTTCCAGCCCGTCGCAGCAGGCCTTCACCAGGACCCCGAGCTTAAATAAAGTGATCTTTTATATTTCTGGATGTTTTCTAGATTGTAACACACAAAGGAAGGGGTGTATGAGAAACGAGGGTACAGCTTTCACCCCCTGCTTAGGTCTAGATAAGGGCTCTCAGCTAAGGATGTGGATGACCTTGCCTCGGAGGTTCTAGGCCCTCCCGTTTTCCACTTATCTGAGAGTTCCCAGACTCCTGGTTCCTGTCCTTGAGGCCCTAACTAAGTGGGCTCTGTCCCTGAAGACTCAACAGGGTAGCGATTAAGCTAACTTCCCCTGCATTCCCTATCATGGTGGTGATTATGCTAATTCGGCCTAATATTCCCCCCTTGTGTTGTACATAATGAGGAATCATTCTCATTAATATTGTTAAGGGATTTATAGAAGCAGAGAAGCATCGGGTTAGAGTGACAAAACAGTATTTCTTGTTACTAAAGTTGGGCATAACTTTGCGTCAGGACCATAGCTTGCACAATGTTGAGATGATCTCTTATAAATTGTACCAATCTGTTTATGACGCAGGGGCCAAAGGTGAGTAAAAGAAGTAAAATAATCAAGGGACCCATTATGGTGAGATCAGGGTTGTCATCCAAGGGGATTTATTAAGCCAAGTTTCAAACCAACTCTCATTAGCTTCTCGTTCTCTCTTTCTTTTTGTTAGACCCTCTCTGACTTTAGACATAGAGTCCCGGACTACACTGGAGTGGTCAGCATAAAAACAGCATTCCTCCCCAAGAGCTACACAGAGACCGCCTTGTTGTAGGAAAAGGAGATCTAGTCCCCTTCTATTTTGTAACACAACTTCAGAGAGTGAGGTTAGAGACTTTTCTAAATGGCTAATAGCGGCTTCAATTCTTTCTAGGTCTTCATCAATTGCTATTTGTAGAGATCGAAGCCCTGCAGCCTGGGTGGTAAGGGAGGCTATGCCTGTTCCAGCCCTGGCTAATCCTAGGCTAAACAAAGTGGCAATGGTCAGGGCGGTGAAAGGCTCTCGCTTGGAGCGAAGTGGCTCAAGCGAATTCCAGTGTAGGAACATGACCTTCTCAGGGTGATAGATGATTCGAGGAAGAACTACAATTAAGACACAATATTCCTGGGCTGTATTAAAGACTAAAAGGGAAAGACACGGGCTAAGTCCGGTTTGTGAGCAAATCCACCAACCACCATGAGGGGGCAGCATCCACTTATTATTCGTGTTTGAGGAGACATTGTTAAGAATGGTCGAACACAGATGTCTTTCGTATACAGGGACTGTTCCAAGACAGAGTCCTTGGCCACTTACTTGTTGTATGGTTATGCCCACTTTACGGTCGGTCCACTGGCAGG
>NW_006159478.1:345464-346436 GCF_000334495.1 Tupaia belangeri chinensis | reverse complement strand
GGCTTGTCAGTTCCCCCACATACACTGGATTCACACCAGTCCGTTTAGGATCCTTACAAATGCTAGACCAAACGGCATCCAATGCGGATGCTCGTTGATCGCCTGGTTGTCAGGGACGACTCCCTTGACTTCAGGTGGAGCCTCCTGGGTGGCTAACCCGGTTCCTCCACAAAGAATTCTCTACCAGAATCAGACAGGTTTGGGAACAGGCTCCAAGGCCCCCTGCAAGTCCCAAACGGAGGCGGCCAACTCTACTTTCCAGAGCAAGACAGGTCTGAGACAGGCTCTTTAGCCCCTTGCAAATCTCAGACGGAGGTGATCAATCCTTCTTCCACGGCAAAATGCAGAGCCTCCCTTTGTCGTGTCTAATCTGGTGTCCAACAGACTGACCCATCCCGGATGAGTCCCCAATGTAACGGTCCAGAGATCGGTCTAACTGATGGAGACACAGAAAAGGAAGTGACAATGCAACTGCAAAAGACGCTTTTATTTTTCCAGCTAGCTGGGGTCCAAGTTTCAGCCCATCGCAGCAGGCCTTCACCAGGACCCCTAGCCTAAGATAAAGGGATCTTTTATAGTTCAGGATGTTTTCTAGACTGTAACACACAAAGGAAGGGGGGGGTATGAGAAACGAGGGTACAGCTTTCAACCCCAGCTTAGGGCTAGATAAGAGCTCTCAGCTAAGGATTTGGATGACCTTGCCACGGAGGTGCTGGGAACCTCCCATTTTCCACTTACCTGACAGTTCCCAGACCCTGGTTCCCGTCCTTGAGGCCCTAACAAAGTGGGCTCCGTCCCTGAAGACTCAACAGGGTAGCGATTAAGCTAACTACCCCAACATTCCCTAACATGGCAGTGATTATGCTAATCCGGCCGAACACAATGAAAGTTTAAAATACACTCACAGAAACCAGTTTGTTCCAATAACTAAACTTTGGAAGTTGAACACCTAGTGATGTTCAATGTTTCTCT